>NC_073700.1:48421961-48729332 GCF_023634085.1 Falco cherrug | reverse complement strand
TTTGCTTGGGTGCTGTGTTAGCCTCATCTCTGGGAAGGTGCTTGTGGTGGAAGGAGGGAGAAGAGGAAACGAGGAGAGTGTGAAATAAGTCAGAAAGCTGTCCTAGAGTAAGAAAGTACGGAGTCGGGGGAGTAAGGAAGGAGGGGTGGCTGGGAAGGCTGCAAGGAAGCAGTGGGAGAGATGTGGGAAGAGGCCTGGGAAGAACGAAGAGGCAACACCAACAGGATTCTCACCTTCTGTCTATCATCTGATAGCATTTCTTCAGCCAGCCAAGGCCTGGCATCCTCCTCCGGGGTGTTGCTCCATTTAGATACACGATCATGTAGTCCTCAGCCACCAGCAGCTCCAGGCTACTGATCACGTATCTGTTGGGTGGTGGTCAAAAGCAATGGGAACATGAGACTCAGAAAAGGTCCCTTGAGGTTTTTTCAAGTGCCTGTGTGTCATCCCAAAAGGCACCCAGGCCCTTTCTTTGTAGACCTTGGAATAGGTTTTGGATTCTCCTGGCATCTCTGCAGGATGCCTCGGGGTATTTCTCAGGGATCACTGGTACTTGTTAGCATAGCGCATACACTGATGGACATCCCTGCGCCATTCTTCTGCCTAGCAGTAGTATCTACCAGCTGTTCGGTGTTGTATGCATATGTTCACTACCATGCATATGGTAGTGAGTCCATCACTGGCATAATTAACGCTGAATGTTTGAATACTTTGACTTATTGGACTTGGATGCAAATATTGTGGACAGTGTCTCACCCAGTGATGCTCCAGTCTACAGCTGCACACTGGGTACCCTTGGCCTGGATTCAAACTATTTCCAGCTGAGGTTCCTGATGCAATGAATACATAGAATCTCTTTTTCCCAGAGCCTGAGTTACCTTCCTTGCCCTCCTCCCCCTCGCAGACCTTGACCAGTCACTTACAGGAAGAGATTCTCCATGATGTAGTGGTAATCGGCCAGGTTACTGTCTGGGAGATAGCAGGCAGCAAAGACAATGATGGCATTGAGACCTTCTCCATAGTATCCTGGGAAATAAAGATACAGGCAGCATCAGTGACGCTTTCTGGGGGAGATGCAAGAGCTTAAGGAGAAAAACAGCAGCAAAGGTGTATTGTCAGCTTTGGGCCTGGGCTGGTTTTTGTGCCTCTGTTCAGCTCTAGGTAAGCGCTGGTGCATTTGTCCTTCTTGTGGATCTTTTTCAGAAGTAGATCTGCCTCTGATCCTGATTGTGGCTATAACATACACATGAAGTTCAGGGAAGGAATTTAAGTGTGCCAAAGCACGGAGCTGCGAGCTTTGCCCTTGGTGGCTGCTTGGCTTTGCTCAGGTTTCAGACAGGTCACTAATTTGACACATGGACTGTTAGCTGTGCCACCAGCTCCGGCACTCAGCCACAGAGGGAGTAAGCGCCCACAGCCCCTTTCATCGCTGGCGATGCTTACCTGCACCTAGCTGAGAGTCAGGGTATATTCAGTCTTGCTCAGAGCCAGCATTATCTCTACTCTTGTTTATTGAAACATTGCTCCATGGCTATATGTTTTTTGGCACGAGTGGGGTGCTTTTGTGCTTAGCTGCCACGTAGTTGCGCAAAACTAACAGCAATTTTTCCCTGAAGACAATCAAAGCAATCGGTCAATGATTCCCTCCAGCTTAACAAAGATGGGCTGAAAGAAATCCACTGAGCCAGGATGAGGCCACCCTCTCCCTCACCTCCGTGTGTCACCACTCTCATGTAGGGTTTGATCATCTGGAGGTCGATGCGGTGTTCCTGCTCTCCAATGATGACAGTCCTCCAGAGCCGCCCGTTAGTAGCACTCCCATCTTCTGTCCCGCCATCCCCAAACAGGTCTGCGCTGTCCCCAGGCATGTTCTTGGCTGTGGCTACAGGAGTGTCATCTGGAAAAGGGACAAATATTTTTGCCTTTAATATAATGTATGAAGAGGCTCTGCAAGAGCTTTGGTGCACAATAAGAGACAGTGACAACCACAGGCTGAGGATCATCTGTTTCATCTACAGCTTTGAGCTGTGTAAGTTTGTAGTTCTTAATAATTTTGCTCCACGGCCAAATTGTAATGGAAATAAGCTTAACATCTCACACTGCTTATAGTACCTGCAGTCCCAGGTCGGGCACTGGGCTTTTTGCTGGATCTTCCTTCAGATCCATCTACGCTGGCTGAAGAGGGCATCACCTGTGCCACTTGTCTTCTGACCTGCTCGCAGAGCTGCTTGCATGAATCCTTCTTAGCCTGAGCCAGTCAAAATCAGCCAGGTTGGCAAAGACCATGTTATTCAAGAAGTTTGAACGTTCACATGACAGCTCTAGCAGGCATCACCTTCCAGCCGGGGGGTGGCCCAGCTGCAGCTGGAAGGGAATGTTTGTCTACAGCCTTGTGCCTTCTTCTCAGTTAAGGCTACTCTGATGTTTGCAAGTCCCTGAACTACTTCTGCCCACCCTATCCCTGGATGGAAGTGCTGAGATAGCTGGGGTCCTAGTGGGACAGATGCTGTGTGGAAGATGGGGCTTGGCTGTGCTTTGCTGCTGGGAAAGTTGATCCTCAGCTGCTGATGCTGAGTGGTGTCAAAAGTGATTAAAATGACACTAAAAAAAGCTCCAGCCCCTGCAAACGTTCACCCAGAACCAGCCTTTTACCTTCCCATTCTAGTTCATTCCCATTCCCCAGGAATTCGAGGGAATCTGTCTCATCAGGTGTTTCGATATCATCCACGTTAATGTCCAGGTCATCTGGTGTGTCCAGGAAGTCGTCGGAGAGAATGGAGCCTTCACTCTGGTCCAGGGAAATGTTGATTTCAGGTGCAACAAGTGTCTTCCGTTTCCGATGCGCCCCATTAAAGTTTAATGTATTTGGGGGAGCTGGAGTTAAAAGGAAAATAGCTGACAGGTTGTCCTTGTCCTGTGTCCTTAGCACAAGACATGGTGCTTTCATTATGCATCTTTCAGACTATGGTCCTGGAAGCTAAGGGTGGTGGGTCATAGCTGGGATGTACTGGGTGCCTGCAGGTATGGCTGGATTAAATTCCCAACGCTTCTGACATACCCATGTCCTCCCCCAGCTTCTCGTGAAAGGTTAGCAAATTTAAATCTCTGCTGGTTTCCTCTCCCGCATGGGAATTTTTGCAGATACTCCAAGGGAACTGGCTTTTGCCCTAACTGCAAGCTGCTGTTCCCATTGGCTTCTTTTCCTTTGAACTCCTGATAAGGCAGGCTGGTACTTACAGGATGTATTCTCATCTTCTGTAGGGCTGCCCAGTGACTCCATCCCCGTCTCTTCTGGGAGAGGTCTGCAGGCAAGCCAAGATGCAGAGGTAAAAAGGGAGGAGATAACAGGTGATGTTTAGGAGAAAGTCACTCCATGGCAGGCAGTGGAGAGAACCGGGGACATCAGGGAAAAACAGGCAACCCCATGTGCGCTCCGCCCTTTCCCTCTTACCTATGAGCTCAGCCTGAGCAGTACCCTCAGGTGACTTGCCCAAGAGCAACCCAGCAGCTGGGCCTTCTTGCTGCAATACTGTGCAATCCCTGCTAACACCCGAACCATCCCTGCATTTCTCCCCTAGTACATCCCTCATGCTGCCACTCAGCCAAGAGGCTGGAAAATCCAGCCAGGGACATGGGAACAAATCCTGTCCCCAGAAGAGCCTGGTAACATCCTCATTCTCTCCATATTATCCCCATTTTTATCTCTGCCAGAAGTTTGAGAGGCAGTGCCAAGCTCTAGGGCTCTGGGGTACCAGGGAACATATTCTGCAGTCGGTACTTTGCCTGTATCCTGTTCCCTGCGCAGCGCAGGCAATGCAGCGGGCTGCCCAGCCAGTCTGGCGGTTCCCAAGCCCGGTGGGGGGTGCTTTGATCCCAGCAGCAGCTGAGCTAGCAGCGGAGGCTTAGCACAAGAGCACTTTGCGCTCTCTGCCAATGGTTTTGTAAAGTGCATCTTGCTTTCTGCCACAGGCCCTGGCTGCAGCAGAGCACAACTTTATCCAGCGCAGCTGCCTCCTGAGGCTGTAGTGACTTTGCCCTAAGGCAGGCGGTGGTTGAGGCAAGGGTCAAACCTAAGTGTGAACCCAGAACTGTCACCCCATCCTCACCTCAGCCCTCACCCGACAAAAGCTGACTGTGATACCCAGACCCTGCTGAGGTCTGGAAGCCGGCTTGCCCTCAGCTAAGATGCAGGCAGCAACGCTCAGACCCGTAGCTCGGAGCCAGGACCCACCGCTGCCTTCCTGGGGCTCCAGGAGTTGTAGCTTCTCATGCCTGGCTCCTGCACCCTCCTCGTATAAATCACCATGCCTCCAGCCGGAGGCTAGAGGTATTGATTGATTTAAAAGTTGGCTTGCCTGTATAGATGCTAATGCCAAACCTCATTACGCGGCTGCCACCCTTTGGAAACTGCAGCGTTGCTCCTGACCCATGCTGGGGTAAGTGAAGCCAGGATCTGGCCCCCAGTACTGCAGTGAGGAGCCCCAGCTGGTGACTGAGCAGCGTACTGCCCACCCTCAGCTGGAGACTTCTACGGACAATCTTCCCCTTAATTTGGGCTGGGACTTGTGCTTGTCCTCTGGCATTAGCTGGGTTTGAAACTTCTTGCACAGCTTGACCAAACCCCAGCAACCCCATGGCAAGTTCATGGTGTCAAAGGTCTGCCTAAAAGGGTCCTGAGCCATTCGTGTTTCACCTGCCCCTTGCTGGAAGCTCTCCCTTGACAGGGAAGGGCTCATCCCTCCAAGTGTAAAATCCTGGGTGCTGGGACAGCCCTGGGGTGAAATGGGGATAAACCCCACCAGTTTTAAGGCAGCGCTGTAATGGGGATGTGTGTGTGCAGATAAACCCCACCAGTTTTAAGGCAGCGCTGTAAGGGGGGGGGGGGGGGGGGGCCGGGCGGATAAACCCCACCAGTTTTAAGTCCAGCAGCTGCTGAGGTCCAGCGAGACAGCGGGGGGGAGACTGATGGGGACCGGTACCTCCCAGTCCGCAGGGGGATACAGCCTCGCTCTGCCCTGCAAAGGCTCCTCTTCTTGCTGCCATGACACCAGAGCCACCAGCCAAATTAAACCCTATAAATATTTAGATTAAGGGATAATCCTCTCCTAGCTGGTTATTGTATATTTATGAGTGTTGAAGACCTGATCAAAGGCGCTTGCTCCTTGCTCGCAGGTGCAGCATCTGGACCCTGTGGGCTGCCACGATATTCCTGAGCGGTCAGAGAGACCCCTCTGCCCCCTGCCAGCTTCTCCCCCTCCCTTCGGCTTTTGTCTGGAAGGGGTCGGGCTGGTTGTTTGTCCGGCTGGGAGCTGGCGCCTGGCACAGCTCGGTGAGGCAGCATCACAGGGCCCAGCTGTACCCCAGGTACGTGCTGCACAGGCACCCCGCGCTCCGGTGCTAGCAGCCGTTTACAAAAAGCGGTTCAGAAGTCAGAGGTGAAGAAAAAGGCTTTCTTACCTTCCCAAAGGCTGCTCGGATCACTGCCTCCCAGTCTCTCCCGTAAATCTTCCTTCCCAAACGCAGCTAGCCCCGGATGCCAAATTTTCTGAATGAAGCAGGTTTTCTAGGGGACGGGTGCCACCATTTTGCTCTCTGCTGCCAGCATGCTGCCCTGCTTCCCTCTGCCAGCACCTTCTCTCTGGCCCCAGCCAGCCCGAGCCTTCACTGACCGTGATCCGATGGATTCATGGATTCGTGATGGAGTGAGCATGCTCCTGTATCCGCCCCGCTGCATGCTACAGCATCATTGCAGGACAGCACTTGCACCAACAGCTGAGACACTGTCAGCAGGAGGCTGAACCCTGGGGGGAGCAGCAGGAGGGGGGACCCTTTCCTCCCCGCTCGCCCAGCGCCTTGGCGCTACACCTTTGCAACCTGCAAGGCAGGAGCTTGCTCTGCAGATCAGCTTCTCAGGGAGGGGTGGGAATGTCGCCTTGTGTCCTTAATGAGCAGCTGAATTCAGTTTCCCCAGCCCAGATCTTTTTCTAGGGTATGCTTGGTTTTGGTTTTTTTTTTGGGTTTTTTTTTTTTTGTTGTTGCAAGATTGGTTAATCACAGCTAAGCAAAAATAGCTATGCAGCAAATCATCTGCTGGAGAGCTACTGTCCCACATGCAGCAGCTTCTGCCCTATTATTTTAATGCTTCTAGGGGGAAGCGTCTTGAAAATTATTATTTATTTATTTTTAATGCTAGTTAAACACAGCTGGCATTCACTCATTTGCCTAGTGGCTGTTTGGGCTCTGTTCCCCTTGCATCATTCCTGACTGAACCGCTCTGCAGCCAGTCTATCAGCAGGCTGGGGAGCTTGTTCGTCGGGCTCTGGCCTTGTCCCTGCCACTGATCTGCCACCCAGCCACGGTCACATCCCTTTGCCTCTGCCTCAGCCCCCTTTGCCAGGCAGGAGTGGTGACACCCGTGTCCCATGGTGCTGAGGGCTCGGCAGCAGAAATGCCGTTGAAGGCTGGACTGTGGCTGGGGTAAGTTTGCTGCTTGCGTGGCCAGTGTGAAATGGAGCCTGGCAGCTCCTGCTCCGAGGTGAGGGTGTGGGTTAGTGCCTGGGTGTCCGGGTGCCAGACCAGCTTTGCCCCTTTTTTCTAGGGAGCCTTGGGTCAATACCTTCCTTTTCCTTTTCCGTACCTTGTCTGCCTTCCTACTCCATTAAGTGCTTGTCCTCGCAGTGCTCTGAGGGAGCCTTGGACTGGCAGAGCTCCATCAGCCCAAAGCTGCTCTCAGAGGAAAGAAACCCCCATCCTAGAAACCCAAGGGCTTGGCTGAGCCCACGGCTGGGGCCAGCGGAAGGACGAGCCACGTCCCGTGCGCCGGGTGCTGGGCTGGCAGACAGAGGGGTTCAGAGAGCGACGCAGCTGGGCCGGGGGTGAGTGAGCGAGGCTCATCTGCCAGCACCCAGGGACACAGGAGCCCCTTTCTAGCAGGGCTGGGGCTGTGCGTGCCCCCCCGCACAGCACACTGCGCCTCTGTCTGTGCACACAGGGGCTCTGTGGGTTGCGGGGGAATCCAGCTGCGGCTGGGCAGGGTGAGACAGCCCTGAGAAGCCCCTCGGCAGCCCGCACCCAGCTGCAGCAAGGCTTGGTGTTGGCCATGCTGTGTGCGCCCCAGGAAGCTGTTGCTGGGCCACAGGCTTCAGTGCTGCATGTGTGGGGCAGTGCTGGGGTGCGGATGGGTGTGGGTGCACCCTCTGGGTGGCTGAACTCCCGTTCAGCGCACACTGACCTTATGGGGATTTTTTTGGGCGCTCTGTACAGTTAGTAATGTCTGTGAAGACAAAAGCTGCCGCTGTGGCACCTTCCATCACCCACATGTCATTTCCTACAAGATTTGCAGCCATTTAGGTTCTGCCTGTCAGTTTGAGTGGTCATTGCATCCCGATGACTCTGCATCCTGTGGCAAATCCCTGGCAAAGCAGCATTGCTCTGTTTGGGGAGACACTGCTTGATCCAGAGACTGGGGAAGGAGTCCGTCCATCCATCCCTCCCTCCCTCCCTATACGCACTCATTCATCCATGCTAAGCTCCCTGTACTCTGCACCTGGCTCCTTACCCTCTCCTTGACATACTCACAGAAGGTTGCCAGAAGCCTCCCCAAAATGTTTGAGCATTCCGAGCAGCCTTGCTACAAAACGCTCTGTTCTCTGGCCAGAATCGCCCTGTTGGAGTTAAGACTCCTGTTGCCTGGGGTGGTGGTGGGAGGGACCTGTATGCTCCATGCCGTGCTGGTTTCTTACAGGAAGAAACAAAATTCTCCCTGGCTTTTATGGGGGGAACAAACCTGGGGAAGTCCTCATCTTGCCACTCTTCCTTCACATCCACGTTTTCCATCCGCAAAGTGGCTTCTGTGGTCCCCATCGTACTCAGAGCTGGGGTGGCTGCACAGCGGTTCCCCTGGGGAAGGGCTCAGGCTGGAAGTGGAAGGCAGAGAGGCTGGCATTGAGCATGGAGCATTGAGCATCATGGCCGGGGAGTGTTCATCCGAGCCATTCAGAGCGGGTGTGCTGGTGCTGTGCTCCGCAGAGAAGCAGCGTGATAGCTGCTTGCTTTGCAAAAGCAACAAGGCAAGGACAAGGGGGTTTGTGGCTACTTGACACACTTTGGACAAGGGGGGGGGGGTGGTGGTGGCCCTGGATCAAAGCAATAGCTATCTCTCTGCTCAGTTGTGACCTTAGCTCTTCTCCCTGAGGATCAACACTGTCTGGGCTGATGTCTGCCTGCTTTTCCCTTGCTACTTCTCTTCCAATCCTCATCTCAGCATAAAGAAGCACCTCTGCTGAGGCAAATGAAATGTGGCTAAAAGGAAAAAGAAGAGCGAGCTCCTCCAAGGCTGGCTTCAGGTTGCCTTGGCAGTAGCACGTTTCCATTTTACTGGCCTGGGCAGAAGTTAATGGCTGTGGTTTTGCTGAGAAATTCCTGACTACTGGTGTCTGGTCTGTGCTCCATCCCCATGCTTCTCCCCGCACCCAGAGAGAAACTGTGGAGGGTGAGGAGGCCTTCACAGGATGGTGAATAACCTTCCAGACCCCTGAAGAATTTGCATCCCTGTCTTGCTCCCCAGGTAAACGAAAAATGATGCCAAAAAATGGGAGCACCTCAAACGGAGGCAGGTGCTGCTCCTCAGCTGCTTCTTTCCTGCAGTGCCAAGGAGCAGCACCGGCTCCGACCCAGCGAGCCTGGTTCTTACCCATCCTAACACCACGGCAGCACAAGGGGCCCCGAGGACCATGTGAGTTTGCTGTCACTAGAAGGTTCCTGCGCTGCCAGCCAGCACAAATCAACCCCTTGTACCCATTTCCCACGGCCTGCAGCCCCTCACAGGGTGCGTCAGGGCTCAGGACCAGTCCTTGCAGGGCTGGCTCTGCTCAGAGGGAGCAGGGATGCTGCTCTCAGCTGGATGCTGCTGGAGCACCTGGGCCCGAGGGGACAAGGTCAGCTTTTAAATCAGCTCGTGTGCTGGGCACGTGCATTAACCCGTCCACTGCAGGGCAGCTCTGAACATCCTTCCCGAGCTGAGCCTTCACACTATAAACGTGTCCAGGCACTGGCCTGGATAGTAACACGTATTTTTTTTTTGGGATAAGGGAGCTAGGGTGATTTCCCAAGTGGATGGGGCTGCTCTGCCTCTCCCCTGGTGTCAGGAAAATCAGCATCTCTCAGTTTGACCCATTGCTATAAGGCTCTTCTAGACAGCCAGTGCTTTTACTGCTTCCTTTGGATGCTTCTATTTACAGAGGGTGTCGCTGGTGATGATCTGGAGGAAGATAAATCTGTCTGTCTGTATCTGCTTTAAAGGAATGAAGCTACGTAGAGGCCTGAGTAAATCCAGCATCTGACTTTATTACAGGCACTGGCAGAAATAGCAATGAGAGCAAAGAGCTGGCTGCGAGCGTTGCAGGGTGTGCTCCCTGCCCGGCATCTCTCAGCCTTTCCTCCCAGCACATCATGTATTCTGTCCTCAGCCCCATGCCTGGCTGCATGCGATGCCCATGCATGGTCACGTATGTCTCCATTTTTTATTTCCCTACATGCAGGCAAAGGAGATACCTTGGGGCTCAGAGAGCCCCCACCTTCCCTCCCTCCTCCCCACTGCTGTCATCTGCTTTCTGCTAACCCTGAAGGCATCATGGAGGGAAGAAGAGAAAGGAAAGATACCAAAGCAAATCCTGGGCTGGAGTCTGACGTTTCTTAATGTCAAACATCGCCCGGCAGTATGGAAGCCCAGATGATGCTGTACTCACCGATGCTTGTGGCTAATGAGGAACAAAGAAGATCCTGCCTGTAGCCCAGCTAGGCATTCCTCCCCGCAGAGCCGGGCTGCTCAGGGGGTCCAGCGCCTGGATCCGGGTGCAGATGTGTGCAGCTTCCTCAGCGGAGGAGCGCGGGGACACATCTAGGTCGGCCTTTCTCGCAGCAGCCGTTGCTTTGTGATTTGGATTTTGTTGGGGGGGCGGAATTGAGGGCAGTTACTCGTATTCTTCCATGGCTGCTCCTCCTCCGCTGCCTCCCTCCCCTCCAAGGTATTTTATTATTATTTTCTGCTTGCAGCTGGCAAGCCTCAGCTCTCTTAAGTCAGCTAATTGTACTGCTTTTGTGTGTGAGGAGGATGGCGGCGGTGGTGGTGACAGGGAGGGGGGTGTTATGGAGGATGGGTGGAGAGAGGAGCTGCAGGCACCCCCCTTTCGGTGCCACCCCCCCGCCAATGGGCTGCGCGGTACCAGTATCTCCCTGCTCTCTTCCTCCGGGTGAGTGATGCTGCCAGGGGCTGAGCGCACAGCCTCCTTGCTGCGCTCAGTGGGAGCCAGGGATGCCCGTCATCCAGCAGGATCTGGTCCTAGAGGAGGCGTGGGAGCTGGGGAGGGGTGGGTGAGAAGGGGAGGGCTTTTTAACACAGTGTATCATTCACTGAGAAAGTAGAAGGTGGCCTCCGCGTGTGCTAGGATGCAGGATTTAATGGTCCATCTTGCCTTGCACATGCAAAACTTGTTTGTAACCTAAACCTTAGGCACTGGTCTCACTTCTGGTGCCGGGGCTGTACAGACAGACCTGACAGATGGTCATTCTTGCACTGGGAGATCAACTCCTGTTCCTTGCTTCCAGGGCGTCTGCAACTGCATCAGAGCCTGACACCTTTGCTCGGTTCCTTTGCAAACCTAGAAGTAAATGAAGAAGCAGTGATTTTTCACCTGCTCCAGCCTCGGGCTCCCACGCCTGCTTCTGATTCCTGAGCTCCAGCAAGCAGCCTCCCCTCCAGCTCAGGCCAGAGCCTCTGCTAGAGGCAGAGTTAGTTTGACGATGTCTGCAGTCACAAGTCCCCCTCATGCGTGCATCGAGCGGCCAGCATGCTTGGTGCTGTGCAAAGATGAAGGTAGCTCTGGCTTTAGCTACGCCAGTGAAGGAAGAGTGAGGGTTTGTCTTCTGAGTCATAACAGAAATGGTCGGAGGGAGGACATCGATTATATCACTGACAGAGCAGGACTGTGAAGTCAGCCTGTGCCTGCTGCCCTGGGATTTTCCTGTTACCCTCTGCTAATGATGCATTTGATTTTTCTTTTCAGGGCTGCTCTGTGGGAAGAGGAGCTGCGGTGATCTGGGGGTCAAGGCAGGTGGGGAGGTGGTGGAGTGCTGTGTGCTGGAAGCCGGAGTCTACCTATTGCACCCCTCTTTCTGTTATGGTAAGAGTGGAGTCCTGTCTTGGTCCTGGCTGTCATGCAGCCCTCTCGTGCAGTCTCGGCACAGTGCAAGGGCTCTCCAGCAGTGCCAGCCGAAGCTTGCGGGTTCAGGAGAAGGGCTGATGTGCTGTGCTGACAAGTCAAGTCACAGTTTCACAAGGCGCACTCCGGGCTGGGCCACACCATGCTTCTCCCATCACTTCACCCATTCCATCCTCCTCCTGTAACCGTACGTCCTTGCTGGGTGCTCACATGTCCCACATGCTGGCAACCGCCTCTGGATATTTCTCATCTGGGCTTTTGGAGAGTGTCTGGGTCTGTTGTCATCTCCATGTAAAGACCCCTGACGGGGTCAGGGAACAGGAGTGTGCACGGAGAGAGAGGAGAGTATGGAAATCTCACACCCCATTTATCCCCTGGACCTCCCTCTCTGGGATGCTCTGCCAGCTTCAAACATTTTAACGCCCTGGCTGTTAAGAAAGACATTTTAAACACCTTAAATTTCAACCAGATGCCCAGAACCCACACAGACGTGCGCCGGTACCTCAATGGGGAGGTGGCGTGTGCCCAGCCCTTACAAACCCAAGTGCCGTAGCTTTCTGCAGACATTGTTGTTCTTTTAGGATGAGCGGCTCCTGCAGGATGAGGTGCTGAGGGCAGTATTTCCTCAATCCAGTGGATGTCACCATAAAGCAAGCAACACACATCAGTGCTAGCCAAACACTGGCAGCTCCTAGCCACGTGTACGGTCAGCCTTGAGGTGGGGTATCCCTGGCTTGCATCTCACATTCTGGGCATCCCTGAGGTCCAGGATACACAAGATACTTATGGATGCTTTAGGGATGCATTGTATTTCTTTGTGTGTGCTATGTATTAGAAACAGGAGATTCGTAGAGACAGAAGGAGATGCCAGGAGGTCTGTAACTTTTGATGGCTCCAAAGTTAATTGTCAAAGTCCACAGGGCCATCCCTGGCTAAGGTGAATATTTGCCTTTTACCTTCATTTTTATATGAGAATTGTTCTCGTGTTTTCCAAGGCAGCTGAAGCCCGGGAGCACACGATGACATACGGCAGCATGTGAATGCCACCTACCGGCTGCGGCTCCAGGGCTGGGGGCCGGGGTGCTGCTCCCCAACCCCAGCACCCATGGGGGCAACCCCGCTCACTGATGGGCTGGGTGAGCCCACCTCTGCTTCCCAGGTTTTGTTGGGACTCCGTTTTCTTTAAGTATTCTGGGCTGTATGAAGTGGACACTGCACCAAGTTGGTTTTCCAGCACTGCGGTTCCTCTGGGAATTCTCCGGCGCTGAGCCCAGGTCCTGCCAGTTTGGAGGAGGCGGCAGCAAGGCAGGGGAATGGGTTGTGCAGGATCAGGTCCTGCCTGGTGCTGGCTGTTTTCCTATGCACCTTCTACTCTCTTCCCTCCTTTCGCCTATCTCCACATGCTCCTCTCACCTGGAATAAGGTGTTTTTCTGTTGATAGTGGGGTTTTTTTTTTCAGTCTGTGAGCCAAATACTCACATGAGTTGGAGAAAAGGACGGTGTGTCACTTTTGGAAAGACACCGACTCTAATGTGAGCATCTTCCTTTTATTTTCTTGAACTTGATGCTTATTTTTAGGCAGCAAGAGCTTGTGCTGATGGGGACTTTCTGCAATCCCGCAGGTCACCAGCAGCCCGGAGGCTCCAGATTAATTTCCTACCTGTATGAACCCGTGACTGAAATTACTGGCTTGTTCCAAAGTGCTGCTGTTGTTACCGCAACGAATCCGACTGTTTCCTGTGCACTGGTGGGTCGCAGGCAGAAGCCTGATCTGGGATCTGCCACGGGGGGGCGGTGGATCCCCCCCGCCCGCGGGAATCCCGTGCTGGGGCTGAGCTGCAGGGAACGGGCTGCAGAGGTCACTTTGCACCAGGAGATGGCTGGGGCCAGCACCTGGCAGCCTCCCGGGGCCTTTCTCCAAAGGGAAAACCAGAAAAGGTGCTGCCAGCCCCAGCCTGCGCCTGCTGGCGCTTTAAAGACGGGCTGAGATGCTGTTTCCAAAAGCCGATATTGCAAAGGTGCTGCCGCTGGAGCAAGGACCTTTGCAAAGCAGAGAAGTAAGAGGTACGCACTGGGTGAACTGGGGCTCTGGGGCTTTACTGGTGGCTAAACGCAAACCCTCCCCAAATTCTGGCGAGGACAGGCTGCTGGAGCCGAGGGCTCAGCACCATCTCCGCCCCCCAGGGCTACGGCTTGTTCGCACGCTGCACACATGCAGCGTTTGCACACACGTCTGTGTGGGTTCTGGGCTTCTGGTTGAAATTTAAGGTGTTTAAAATGTCTTTCTTAACGGCCAGGATGTTAAAATGTTTGAAGCTGGCAGAGCATCCCAGAGAGGGAGGTCCAGGGGATAAATGGGGTGTGAGATTTCCATACTCTCCTCTCTCTCCGTGCACACTCCTGTTCCCTGACCCCGTCAGGGGTCTTTACATGGAGATGACAACAGACCCAGACACTCAAAAATGAGAAATGTCCAGAGGCTGTTCTCTTTCCCCTCCTTTTTGACAAGCTTGGGCATTTCCCAAATTTTCCCAAAGTCATTGGCATTTTTACTAAGCCTGTTGCATGGTGGTGACATGCTGATGGTGCCCAGCACACGCTGGGTGCTGAGGGTGCCCATTTTCAGTGCAAGGGGACGGTGGGCTCAAGCCTGTGGGGCTATCGAGGTCTGATGAAATGGGAAAGGAATGGGTCCCCTAATGAGCGCGATGCTCCAGCACAAGCTAAACCTCGTACAATATTTCAGACAATCCACATTGGCATGGGACGTTTTGAACTGTGGGGAGAAGCTCCTCAGAGTTTACACCTTACTGGACACGGAGGATGCCGGCAGGAGGTGTCAGGTCTGCAGAAATGCGGCGTGTTCAGACCAGCTGCTCGCAGGACGGCTCCTCTGAAACGCCTGAGGTTTTCTGTGGTTTTCTCTTTTACAAACCTGCCTTCTGTTTTTCCTTCTTTACAGGTCAGGTAGAGGTTACAGGTTTTCTCTTCATTTATGAGGGTAAGAAATGTGCATTTTATTTCAAATGCTTGGTTGCAAAAAACCCAGGACCTGGAGCCTGGGATTATCACGAAGCTCTGCTCGACTGTCAGACTTGGCAGGGCTGGTGGGGCTGGTGTATCCCTGGGAATGCCCAGGGTGAGGATGCATGGCCAGGTGGGTTGGTGATAAAATCTGACATAATGAGGATGGGTGAAGCTGGAAGGCGCCTCTGGAGATGGTCTAATCCAACCGCCTGCTCCAAGCCAGAGCAGCCAGAGGTGGTTGCTCTGGGTTGTGTCCACTTGGGGTTTGATTATCTCTGAGGATGAGACTCCACAACCATCTGCACCACCTGCTCCAGCATCTGACCACCCTTACAGTAAAAAAAAAATAAAATCCAATAACTGTCTTCTGTTTAAAGGGAGTTTCCTGTCTTTCAGCTCATGGATCTTGCCTCTTGTCCGTTTACCGGGCACCACCAAGAAGAGTCTGGCTCCAATCACTTTAAGCTAGCCTGGCTGAAATTAAGATGAAACATTTGTTTGTAGGGAAAATAAAAGTTATTTTTGTTCCTTTGAAATTATTTACAACTTGAAGCAAAGTTTGAAGTGAAAAAAAAAGAAAAGAGTATTTTGGGGATGAAAATCTGCAGGCTTTGTTTAAGATATGCTTGAAATTAAATGCTTTAACTTTTTATTACACTGTGACATTCTCCATTTGAAATTTGCCTGCCTTTAATTAGAAAAGCGGGGGACCGCAAGTGCCTTCAAACATGCATTTGAAAACAGAGAAACATTTTATTTTGGGGAGAACAAGATGTTTTAATTGTCTCCACTTAAGGAAAAAAAAGTGTTTTGCTGAGAAAAATAGGAAGGTTTCATTCTGGGTTGACCTAAAAAGAAAAAATGTTCCACTTTCTAATTTTTTAATTTTAGCTTTAAATGATAAACCAGGTATTTGCACAGGTCTAAGCTTCACCTATAGGAATCCAAGAAGAGAGGCTGGGGAAGGAGGGGCAGCATTGGGATCTGGTAGGTCTTTGAAATGGGGGTTGGATGGAAGTCGTTCCTGTTGAATGACAGTGGTTGATGTAAATCTGAATTCTCCTTCGCTCGGCACGGGGAGCGCTGGGATGTGTGTTGGGCAGCTTGGTCTCGCCGTGGGCACGGTCACGCTCCACCTGATGCTGTCGAGCTCCGCTCAGTCTTGGCAGAGCTGGAGGCTGTGGCACAAATGTGGAAACCCCTACGCGCTCTCCTGGCAGAGTCTGCCAGCTCCTCTTGGGAGGTTCATCTTCTCCAGCTGAGGTTTTTATAAGGCGACTGCTGCAGTTCCCAGTGCGGGGGTGGCAGCGCTGAAAGTCGTCACCAGCGAAAGCGCCGGCTCAGGCCCCGGTGTGGGGTAAGCTGGGTGCTGCGCTGCACCCCCCGCTGCGCCTCCCGCATCTCTGCCCATCCCTGTGGCATCAGGCCCTTTGCCTCAGGTGTGGGGGGACCAGGTACTGCTGAGGATTTGGTCCAAAGGGGTGGGACCTCTGGAGGACCAGAGGGTGCTGGGTGCAGGCTCTGCAGCAGCGGGAGCCTCTGCTTCTTCTCCTCGCTGCTGCCTCCTGCGCGCTGTTTTGCAGAGGGTATTGGTGCTGCTACATGCTCTTGCAAAGCCCAGATCTGCTCGAAATCCAGAGGCATGAGTGAGCATGAATCCCAGGAGCTCCTGAGGGCATGAGAGCAGTTCGGAGAAGGTAGAATCCATTTAAGTGGGCACCAGCTGCACTGGTAAAGTTATGCATCTCCCAGGAGACAAGGGAGATAAGTGCCCAAATATTTCTGGAAACCAAAGGCATCATGATTCCCAACTGAGCCCGTGCTGGCAGCACCTTTCCTCCTCTCCTATGAAGCTGTTGTCTTGGCCACCGTTGCTGGGGCCAACCTGGGGTACAGGGGGGATTGGTGCTGCTGGATCCCACCAGGGCAGGGGGGACACGTAGGGGGGCGAGTGGGGAGGCCAGCTCCTCCCTGGCTGCAGGTTCCCCATGGAAGACAGCGCCTTGTAGCGGAGCTCAGCCAGGGCTGTGTGGGATGGGGTAGCGCACGTCTGCTCCGAGGAGGCTGCCAGGTTATGGGGCCCTCAGGACTTGGCTGGAAGGAGCCCCTGCGTGGGCAGAGGCGGCTGTCAGGAATGCGTGGCCCCAACCCAGCGTCGCAGGGTTTGCTTACGGGCCCCCTTGCTCTGCGTGGCTCTCGAACCTCTCCAGAGAGGCTCAGGGAGGCGAATCCAGCAGAGCCAAGGCTGGGCTCCTTGGAGAGGTGGAGAGAGTTGCACGAGATATTTGTGGTGTAGCATGGAGAGGCCTGACGGAGAGGCTGGCACTTTCCTACGCAAATCCTGGTCTATTTAAGGCATTTAATGAGGAGACGGTGCTTTTCTTTCTCAGGAGGTGGTTTGCATGGCTAAGCCATGAAGGCAAGCATCCTGTGGTTGCTTGCTGACCTGGTGGTTGGTCCTGGGAGGGTGGTGTGTGGTTCTTGCACAGGAGCCGAGAGCCTGGCTGCTGGACCAGCCATCCCCGATGGAGAGGCACCTGCAGCTCCTGCCCCATGCAGGAGCAGAGCCCAAAGCATGCCAGGCTGCTCCCTGTGCTTGGGCTGCAGTTCCTTGCAAGCCTGCCCGTGGCAAGGGAAACAGCATGCGTGCCTGCACCTCGGCGCCTGAGCCATCCCTGATGTCCCTGGGGACGGAGACGCTTGTTAGTCCTGTATAAACACTTGTCACCTTAGACTGGGCTTTGTGAGACAAGTTCATTTGCGATGGGGATGGAGCCTGAGAAAGGGAGACCTTGACTGACAGGTTGGGTTAAACTCCCTGACAGGCTGAGGGCTTGTGGCTGCATCCCAAGGGACTCTTCAGGGCAGCAGCCCCTGGCCTAGCCCCCTCCCCAGGCTCTGCAGCTGGGCAAAGCCTCGCTGGCTGCAGTGCCCACCTCCTGTGGGCACCCCTCTCCCACCTCCTGCGCCAGAGAAATAAGTCTTGGGGTGGAAAAGAGATGCTGGAGAGGGAGGGCAGCGGGCGGGGGTTTCCTCAGTCCCCACCCCACATCTGAAGCCTTAGATCAAGCCCATGGACAAAAGCATCTGGGAGAGATTATGGCCCCGACCTGGGGGCTGGTGTTTATGCCAAATGAAATGGCTCGTGATAAGAGGGCATCACATGGCCTGACCTGCTCTGCAGGGCCTGTTTACATCTCATAAACAGGAAAATTTCACCCACACCCTCCTCCCTGGTGATTAGCAGCAAATCATCCCTCCTCTGATTGCCTGTTTGACTTCCCTGGGTACAAAAACAGGCAGAAAGGCATAAACAGTGCTGTCCAGTGACCTGCCTTTTTGGTTTTTTTTCCCTTTTTTCCCTGAACTGGGGCTGGCCATGGCTTGGGGAGTGGATTGTTTAGTGTCGAGGTAGCCATGGTGAAAAGCATCCTGGTCCTTGGCTGCATTCACACCTGCTTGGCCGGGTGGGACTTTCTTTGTTCAAGTGCAGCAGGATGCGGATTTTGGAAGTTCCTTGTTTTTTTAGCTTCTCCAGGATGACTCTTGTGGTCTTTGTTCATTTCCTAGTGCCTGGCTGGAGAGGGAGGCAGCATCTGATGGCCTGGGCAGCTGCTCAAAGGTTACGTGGTCTGAAGAACAGAGGATGTGATGCTGTCTGACCTCACCGACAGGCAGGAGAGTCCTCTCAAGCTGGAGGGAGCAATGTCAACAGACAGCGCTGGATCTTGCCCCGTGACCTTGTTGTCAAAGGAGCCTGTGGATACTAAAAAGTTTATATGGGTTTGAGAGGAGACTGGGCAATTGCATGTAGGAGAAATTGCTGAGGGGTTACTAAGTACAGCTGGCTCAAGAGTTCCTTTCAGTTGGAAACAGCTGGAGACAGGGAGAGGACTTGGAGTAGTATCCTATACGTTTGCCTTGTTCTTACATGTCTCCGGGCATCCTCTTATGGTCGCTGTTAAAGGGAAGCTACGAGGGAAACTGAGCCCGTGGCCCGACCTGGTGGGGTGGTCCCTGTGAGGACCCTGACTCTTGTTTTTCATTTTCTGCTGCTTTGGCACCAGCTGCCTCTCCAGGGAGCTGATGCTGGACTCCGCTGCTGGCTGAGCTGTGGACCAGTGAGGCTGTTTTTCAGACCTGCTCTATAGATGGAAAGGAAGCCCAAGCTGTTTCCATCTCCGCACTGAATGAGAAGGGAAGAAGGGCCTGATCCTGCTCAGGCACAGGTGTGGGGGAAGGGAGATGGATGGCTGAAACTGACCCTTTCTCCATCCCACCTGCTTCCTCTTCCCAGCTCAGCCCCTTGTCATTAATTTCTCTCCAAACCTTCCCTTGCCCTCATCCTCTGACCTCCCCTCTCCCTACTGTGCCCTTGCTCTTCTGCTTCTCCCCTTCCCTTGGTCCCTGCACCCTCCTCCCCTGCTCTCACCCTCCATATGAAACGGCTCCCAGCCTGCCAGCAAGCTTACAGGAAAGCGTCTCTACGGTTTGCCAGCTCATGGAGTGTCAAGGAAGGGAAATGGAAGCAAACAAGCAAATGGGCCATGAAAACCAACATCAGTCAAGAATGCAGCTCTCTGTAGCTGGCCATGGGCTAACACCTACAGTGAGACAGCCAGGAAGGTTTTTCTCCTCTGCTTTAAAATATAAGGTTGTGGATTCTTTTTAGTGGTGTTTTTTTTTTTTTTATTGTTCTGCATGAAGGTCCACTTTCCACAGTCAGAACTGCTTAGCAGCAGAGGGGTGTCATGGGTCAGCAGCAGAGAAAACAGATCTTCTCTCTCACGCTTTGTGGGGAGGACGGAAGATAATTCAAACGGATTGACTGGTGGGTTTCATGCAGAGGTTTATAATCTGCTTAGAAATATCCCCCACCCCAAGGAAGCCACACATGATGGGTTGGCAGGGTGAGCTCTGCGGCACGTTGGCTGCAGAGGAAGGCTTCGCACCTGCCCGCCTCTGGGCTCCGTTTCGAAGCAGGTGAGCTTTCCATCACCAGACGTCTCGCAACGAAGCGGGCTGGGGCAGATGTGGTCTGTCTTTTCATCTTGATGTAGTTTATCAGCACCAGCCAGGCCCCCCCGGGGTCTTTATGGGTTAGCGGTGAGATAAACACCACAGTGCCTCGGCTTGGGCGTCTCACTGGGAGGTTTAGCTGAACATAAAAGCACAGCCTGTTCCACCATGGAGGAGGTGTGAAGACCTCACAGAAACCTGCTCAGTTGCGTTGATGGGTCCTGCCTTGGGACCTCACTCTGCTCCAGCTTTGTATTGAGCCACGTTTAGCTGGGCTTGTCCTGGTACCCAGCATCACAGCCACTGAGGGAGCTGCCTTCTCGTTTCAGGTTGCATTTGATTGTGGGCCAATTCCTTCCCCCACGCAGGGGAGAAAGAACATTGTGCCAACATTTCTTCTTAGCTTCATTGACGTTTGTCCCTGCCTGGAAAGGAACCGATGGGAATGAAGGCATTTGGATAGGGGGTACCAGGGAATTCACCCTGGCTGGAGTCACAGGGGCATGGCCTTGTCCCAACCCTCCCAGGACAGTGGCTTTGGAGAAGTCATTGATGCTGTGTATTTTTTGGAGGCTTGAGATCGGGATGGTGTGGCTTGGTCGACTGCCATGGGAGGGGGATCAGCCAGTGCATTGGAGAGGAGCTGGAATGGGGGAGGCTGTGGGTGTTTCCCAGGTCTGTGCTTGGATTTTTGATCCTGATGAGGAGCGGCTGATGATGTGAACTACTTGAAACCACGTGGTGCAAAGTGAATGCTTTCCCTTAAAAAGATGCTTAAACTATTGATTTTAGACAGAGCCCATACAGAAGGTAGTTTGCTCTTGTGTTTTATTGTCTAGTAATAAACATTTATTATTGCTGCTACTCACAAGTGAGTGCCTCAGCACAGCAAGTCTTCAAGTGGTGACAGGAGCATGATAAATTTTGCTACCAGTTTGTGCCCTGATTGGTGGAGGACATTCCTTGCTTTGGGATTCCCAGGCTGTTGACAGCTGACATCTAGGTACAGGCTGCCCCAGTGAAACACCCTGTGACCTTGACATTGATGTGTGAAGGGTTAATAAGGGCTTTGCTCTGCCTCCTTGTTCACATCTGCTGATTAATTCCAGCCAGGTGTCTATGGTTCAGGTCTTAAAACAACAATTGCTGAAGTGTCTGGGAACACTTAGTTAGGCTTCACTCTGCAATTCCAAGTATGGATAAATATTTGCACCTCTGTGGCTGTAAGACACCTTTGAGATATGAAGGCAATTACTGTAGGAGTTCTTTACAAGAGAAAAAGACTGATTTCCTGGGGAGCAGCGGTGGTTCAGAGGCAGACAGGACTTGTGGGTTCTTTTTGCACCTCTCTCTGGGTGGTCTTGGGGAAAAGGTCACGGGGCAGCCGGTTTTGGGTGCTGGAAGGGTTGTCGTCCTACAGCCCCTCTTGGGGAATTCAAACATGCTCCCACCGATTTTTGGCTTTACAGTTTCTGGGCCATGGTTGCTTCCAGTGATCCATTTTACATGGGAGAATGAGGAAGAGAAATGCAGGATGCAGAAGCATGTGCAAAGCCCCTTCCTTGAGCTACCCTGAGGAAAGACCCTGTATGGCTCAGCGATCCTGGAAAATATGTTTCATTTTGGTGAGTTCCTATTTCCACCTCGGTGTAGTTTAATAGCCATAGTGTTCTGCCACTTCCCATTAACAAAGCCAATCGTTTTCAGCTGTGTCTTTGGGGGGACACAGCCCCGTGACTCTGGGTTTCTGGCTTCCAGCAGAGTGCCGTCCTGGATGTGTGCAGGGGTGGCAGAAAATGATGGTGGCTTTGTGGTGAGGGCAATTTGGCTTACCTGGGCCTCTCTGCGTGCCTAGATTCCAAGGAGTGTTCTTCCAAATGTGTTTATTGTGGCCCTGCCGATGCAGCTCTGGTCCTTTTCCTTTTCCTTTTTTTTTTTTTTTTTTTACTTTTTTCTGGGTTTGGATCTGAAAATTGTATGGGAGACTTGTGGACCTAAGCCACAACTCACTGGCCAGTGATGCATGTAACCCTCCTGAGCTGGCGTGTGGCAAACTAAAACTTGCCCCAGGTGTTGTCATTGACTCAATCCAGAGACGTGTATGGGCTACAGGATCCCAATCGTTTGGCCAAACAAATGGCCTCTCAAGAGAGCTCTTCCCTTCGGTGTGTGATGAAGCCGCTTTGTACCTTGCTCTCTGTACCGCTGGGGAGTCTGTGGTGTATTAAAACTATTGTAATAGTTTCACAGGCGTTTCCACATTCAAGTGATCATAATAATGCCCATAAAGTACGCCCCAGTGTGAAGTTTTTATGAATTATTTGACTTAAAGTGAGAGGAGGGGAGGTGGAAAGAAAGAAGAAAAGACCTGGGCTGAGTTAATAGCTCTGGAAGAACCATAAATTTAGAGGAATCATATTGCAGTGGGTTATTCTGTGCGCGCAGTAAAAGGAACATTTATGGCTTTGGTGTGTAGATTTGGGTTGTATAGTTTTGAAGCAAAGACCTCTGAAATAACTTATAACTTTTCTCCTTTCATTTTAATATTGCCTTGAAAAGAAACACCGGCCACTTTGGTGTTGTGCACGAAGGCAAGTGAGGAACGAGGTGGGAGCACAGTGAATTCGGCACCTTGTCCTTGACTGCGGGGCTGAGGCAGGTGAGGAGGGTGAGAAGAAGGATGCTTGGGGGCCCTGAGGGAGATGCTTGGCTCTGAGGGAGATGCTCAGCCCTGGGCTGCCTTCCTCTGAGCCCGCGTTGGGGTTTGGTAGCCACATGTCTCCTATTCGCTGCTGTGGCAATAAATATACGTGATCCCAAATCCCTTGTTAGTAATCATCTTGTCTGGAGGCGTTTCTGGATGCTGTTCACACGCTGCAATAAGGCAGACGGCTGTGAGATTTGTCTTCCCTCATTTCCCAACCTGAAGGTGATGCTTTTATAGGGAAATGAAGGGAAGGGAGCCAGGGGGTACCCAAGAAGCAGGCGTCCCAGCCACACAGCAGGGTTAGTGCCAGGCCTGTGTTTACCCTGGAGCGGAAAGAAGGCAGGTTCTGCCCTTACAAACTGGGAGGAAAGCTTTCACCACGTGCTATGTTAAAGGTTGGGCTCAATGTCCTTAAAGGTCTTTTCCAACCTAGATGACTCCATGATTCCAAGATCCCTAGATGGTGTTTGCAAGTGATGGGGAAGCATTTACACCTCTGATCACCTCCTGCCTGAGGGATGGGGTGGGCGAGCAGAGCTGATTTAGGATGTGGCTCTCTGGGATGCCACAGGCACTCCTTGGTGCTGGATGTCAGAGATGACCTGCTCCGGTGCATCCTGCCCACTGCTGCACCTTCCCTGAGTCCCTGGAGCCAGGGTGGGCTGGAGCTGCCAGGAAAGACGTCTGATTCAAGCAGCAGGAATGCAGACACTATTGCTCCCTGGTTTTTGGGGTTTTTTTTCACTCCTTTGCTACATAGATCAAGCGGAGTGACCTGAAGCAAAGCCCTGGCTCGTAAATCCTCAGTGTTGCCAGGACCCGGAGGGTTTTTTTCCCTCTGTCAAACTGAGTAATCAAATCCCCTCAAACACGTTTTTAATTGGGTAACTGAAGGCTGTAATGTTCCCTCTGGGACATCTGCAGTGTGCTTGCACAGGCAGCAGGGAGACGCTGGCTCCCATTCCCTGGTGCGAGTGACGCCAAGCAGCAGCCAGGGCTTCTCCAGCCTGGAAGCACTTAGGGCTCCGGGTGGCTGCTGGAGCCGTGGCACCCACATGGGAGCAATTTGGGAGATGCCTGGAAGCGCTGCAGCCCTGGCTGTGCTCCCCCGGGGCTGGAGCCAGCGGGGCAGCCATGGGGTGGGGGGTGCTGCCTGCCTCCCTCTTAAATCATCGCAGGTGGGGAGTGAGAGATGGCTGAACGGTGCTGAGATTGTGCTAGAAATTGCGGGGCTTCCAACGAGGCTGCTCGATTACCTGGGCACGGAGGCACGTCTGTCTTTGCTTTGCACTTCTGGGTTTCCCAGGCTATGGATTCAAAGGGAAGGGCACACAACGTGGATATTCCCTTGTTGCATCCTGGCTCCCCCTGCCCAGCCAGCCCCTTCCCTGCTCTGCTCCCCTCAGCAGCTCCTTAGCTGGGGCAGAGCCAGGTCCCACCAGGACCTTCCACCAGGGGATAGTGGAAGAGACACATGGTGTGTGGAGAGAGGGAGGAGATGCTCTTGTCTTGGTCTCCAGCAGATGAAGGTTGCCGAGAGCCCTGCAGCACTTGGTTTCTATCTCAGCCAAGATGGTTATCATTAATTGTACTAACTCTAGCCGTTCCTGACATCCACAGAAATGTCTAATCCTGTTTTGGAGCGACCTACATTCTTGGCCTCTCTACATCCCACTTTCACTGGGAATTTTTCCCTTCAGACAACTGGGCTGTGTTAGAAATGTGTGTTACTGTCACAAGCCAACAGCGAGGTTCTGCTGGGTACGGGATGCTGCAATGGGAGCCCATGGTGGGGGTGCTGGGGCCTTTTGGGTCTTGGTGCTGACACTGCTGGCTGGAGGTGAACCTGACTTCCCCGGGGCACTGCCCTGGCTTCTCAGCCACCAGTTGAGATGGTGTGTCCTGTCCTTCTGTAGATGTTGGCCCTCCAGGTAGGGGTAAAATGGTGCTGGATTTGGAGGTAGAGGTTACATCACTGACTTAAGTAACTGGGGAAATTGGGAGAAATGGAGAGATGGGTAAAGAGGTGGATGTGGTTTGGATGGGAAGGCTGTTCCCCCTTCATGGGCTGCTTTGTTGTCGTGTTGGGAAAATGGCATTGAGACCCGAGGATGTCCCCATCCCTGGGTCTCCCCGGTTCCCTGCTAAGAGCCAGAGGGTGCTGCAAAGCAGTGCCAACAGCAGCTCTTGTCTGCAAGGCTGACATCTCCAGTCTGTCTGTAAGGGGACAGAAAGCAACCCTAACCTTACCAAAATTAATAGGCTGGGAGAGAAGATCCTTGTCCATTCCCATTTCACTAATAGGAAATATTGAAGTGCTGAAAAACCCCCACTATGGCTGTTTTGTGTGCAGGAGCTGCAGGTTCCCATGCAAGCCTGTGAGGTTTTCTCACTGACTCCTGATGGATTTCCCTGCTGGGAGGCAGAAAAATCTTAACTGAAACACCTCAGATCCTGAGAGGCTGGAATATGGGTGTTGGCTTGGGATTGTTTTCCACGGCAAGGTGTTTTTCCATGGGCAACGTGCATTTTCCAAAGTGTTTCTGGTGCAGTCAGGATGCAAAGGAGAGTAAATCGAAGGGCAGTTGATAACTAGAGGGTCATTTTCTGATGGACACTGGCTGGGATCAGATCTGTAATGAGCCCTTGGCTGTTTTTGGAGAGGCGCTGAACCCAGCGCTCCCTGCTCAGTCCCTCGGCTCGGGAGCCTGGATGGAAAGTTCACTTCTCAGACCTGTAAATTTAAACAGCTCAGGAGGCAGCTGGGGTCTAATCCAAAACAGTAGGATGGCGTGAAATATCCTCCCAGAGGGCTTTCCTGCTGTGCTGGATGCAGATCTGAGGCATTTTGCACGGGGCAGGCTGCCGGCAGTGGATGGGGCGCCAGGATCCCGCATTTTGGGGGATCAGGGGGTTGTTCGTAGGGCCCTGCTCAGGTGGCGAGTGGTTCCCTTCTGCAGCTGCCCTGCAGGATGCCGGGCACCAGCGGGGCTCAGGGCTCCTCGCATCCCTGGGAGCCTTGTTTGCTGCTCACCGGCACCATGAGCCTGGAGAAGGATGTGCTGCCTGGATTGGATTTGGGGAGGGGATGTGACAAGATAATTGGGAAAATGCCATTTGCTCCCCGTGGTTTCATTGTGTCCCTTTGGTACACTTGCTTCCAGGTCTCTGAGCAAGCGAGGCACCGAGGCTGGCATGCATCCTGCACTGTGCTGGGGCCAGCCTGAGGAAGGGGGGACGTTAATGCAAAACCCATCCACTGCACCAAAAGCACACGAATCCCCTGCAGGCTGGATTAATGGCTCTTTCCTTTTTATCCTTGTAGTGAAGAGTTACACCCCCTGCGTTTGTTCCAGAGCAGCATCCTGGTTCAGACCCTCTCCCTGTGGGAACCCCATGCAGTAGCACTGGTGTACCCTGGAAACACCATGATGGGATGGAGCTGTGAAATGGCAGATGTCACCGTGCATTGGTGGCACATGAGGATGTTGCTCCCCAGGGGCTGCGAAGAGCCGTTTGGGCAGAGAAACGCAGGTCAAACAAGCCAAAAGCCTATGGCACCCCCGGAGTACTCGGTGTGCCCCGGCACGTGGGGCTGGTTCCTGCTCCCCTTCGGACTCATTGCTGCCAGGGGACCTCGGGGGGCTCCCTGCGGGAGTCCCAGCCAGGATTTTCATCCCTGCCTATGGATTCTGGGAGCTTTGAGGGGTGAAGCAGGGCTTGCATTTCAGGGGAGCAGGGAACCAGTGGGAATGGGGCTCCTGGGCACATCCCTGTGGTAGGTAGGTGGGTACTGACAGGAGCTGTTTCCCAGTAGCACAACTATATATTATCTTAACTAGTGTGTTTATCCACCGACCTGGCCTCCCAGAGACCTTCTCTCTTGAGGTTTTAAAGGACCTTGTGGTGATGTGTGGCCAGTGGTAGAGACAGATGGGATTTGGTAGAATTAACCTGTTGCCCAAGCCCTTGGCTGAACCATGACCTTGAGAGCAGGCTACCAGGGCCTGCTGGCATGCAGGACTGGAGCCGGAGGGTGTCCGTGAGAGCAGGGACAGATGATGGCAATGGGAATCAAGTTAGGTTATGAACCAGGTCATTTTTAAATCATTGTTGGGATCTGGTGCCAAGGAACAGATTAAACCTTGCACATATTCAGTGGATTTCTGATAAAGCAAAGCTAGACCCCCTGTGGCTGTGATCCTACATGGCTTCATTAATGAGAGGAACCAAAATTAACACCGAGCAAGGAGATTTTTCATTGCTGCTGTTGGATAAAGTTCAGCTTGGAGGACTTTTTAACCTTAAAACAGACGTCTTCAGGTCTGGGCTAAATTATGCCTCCACAGGCTGTCATTATATCATAAAAGGAGCAGGTAATTTTAACATTTTTGAACAATTGCCCAGATTAAGTTTGCTAAAGAAGAAACCTCTGTGAGTGTTCATGGACGCATAGAGGAAACCAGGACTGGAATGCTTTGATTTATGAGTGGGGCTGGGGATGCCCGGGAATTGAGCTGGTCCTTGGACAGCTTACACAGGAGAGCAGGAGGCTTGAAAGACCTGCTTGAAATGCTTTGTGGTCTGAAGGATTTCGCTGCTGTACTGATTCATCTCCGATTATCAAACAGAGCACGAATTCCTTCCTGATGACACGCGAGTGAGTGTGTTACCGGAGAAGCCAGCTGATGAATTCAGGGTGAGAGGGATATGGCAGAGGGTCCTTTGGTCTTTGGGGGAGGACTGAGCGCCTCTGGTTGCTGCTCTGACTCACGGAGGCTTCTGCAGCCTGCAGAGCTTGTGATGCTCTTTCATGCTCGCTGGAGATGTGGCCGCTGAACCAGAAGGCATTTTTAAGCTGTAAAACAGCATCCTTGTCCACGGGCTGGTGACGCATTTTGCAAAATAGCCACATTCCCCAAACTGGAAGAGAAAACCCCCAAACCAGCCCCAAATAACAGCACATTGTAAAGACAGGGCTGTTTGTAACTATTCGCTCTTCAACATTTTCAAAGGGGGGTGGGGAATGGAAAAGGAGACATTATGTGCTGTCTTCTGCTCCAACTTACCCACATTTTTGTCCCCCAGTAAAACCTGACTCCCTGAGGGCCTGAGCCGGCACAGCCCATGCCCAGCAGCAGTGGGTGCCAGCAGAAGCATCTTGGCCCTGTTTTGGGGGTGCACACAGCAGCGGAGGCTGTGCAGGATCAGTCCTGGGATGGTGCTGGGACCTCGCTCTGCTGCCGCTGACGTCAGGCGGGAGCGCCCGGGGAGCTGGCTGGAGCGGAGTTAGAAACACCCTTTGCTGGTGTGAATTAGGTTAGAATACGGTCCCAGGAGGAAGGGGGAATTCATTAAAAAGCCACCACATGTGGAGTGAGGTTATAGCTGATTTTGAGCGAGTGCAGCTGACAATCTGAAAATATATTTTCCCCTCCAAAAAGTTTTTATTCTTTCAGCTCTGCCTTGCTGCAGCCTTCAAACACTACAGATGTATGTGCAGGCGATGGTCTGGCGTTGGCATGAGCTTTCCCCAGTAGCGGTACAGAGCAGACCAAGGCACTATCGATGATAGTAAGCTATTTGAAGAAAGATGCTGCTTTTCCATTGCTCAGGTCTTCACACTCATTCCTGCTCAGTGAGAAGGAAGGGGGCATTTTCCAGCTTTTGCAGTAATGATTTCTTTTCCTTCTAGTTTTATGCTGATCTGTTGTGGAATTATTGAGGAATAGCCCAAGCAAAAAGCACCCCAGCTCTTGGCAGGCAACGTAAATTCAGCTCCTGGAGCTGCAGGAACCCCCTTTGGGGATGCTCCTCAGATGCAGATGGACAGGTAAGCCCTCACAGTTTAACGTCATATTGCTAAATTTAACACCGTGCATGTCCTTGACCTGTCTGAGCAACGGGGTTTAGTGTAACCCTGCTCTGAGCTCAGGAAAGCCACAGCCTTTACGCTTGCTTAGCTGGGGCGAAGGAGCCTGTCTTGCCCTGGTGATGTTTGTGGGTGCCTGAGCACCGACCCAGCACTGAGTTACTCTTTGCTTTAATCCCTGCAAAGCCAGGTGACACAACTGCATCAAAACTGCTTTAGATCTGGGTGTCACGAGGTGTCACCCCTGCAAAGATTTTTTGAGCTTGGTACCACTGCGCAGCCCTTTCCAAAGGGAGAGCCCAGCCTGGAGCACAAGATCCTTCCCCGAGCATCCTGGAGAGCTGTGTCCTAAACCTGCTCCGCTCTCCCATCCCTTCTGCCCTCCTTTCCAGGTGTCGTCCTCCCTCCCTGGGATGAAAAACATGCTTTCGTGGTGGCTGTTGGCTTCCATTGTTTTAAGGGTTATAAAATACTTCCACTGAAATCCAAATGGGAGGGAGGACACCAACCCAACCCAAACAAACCCATTGCAATGCCTCCTTTCCCCCGCTTGTGCTGGGGAAGGACTCCCCAGCAGGATGGGCTCCCCTTGCTGTGATTTAGGACCCGTCTCCCTGGGAAGCTCTCTTTGAGCCAAGCAAGAGCACAGATCCTGCACTCCCATTGTTATTCTGCAAAACAGCTGCTAATTTCTGCTTAATCCCTTTCCAAACAGATAGGCTTAAATCAGAAAAGCTTGGTTTTAGGCCAGCCCATGCAAGAAGCTGTCCTGAATCATCTCTCTGGGCAGACGGGCTCTTGTGGGGCTTGTAAAATACTTGAGCACCTTCTTGGCAGAGTTGCAGTGAATAAGAGTGAGTAAAAAAAATTGGCCTGGCCTCCTGGGGAAGGGGTGGCTCCTGGCCCAGCTCCTTCCCAGCAGTGCTGCGGCAGCCTGGGGGAAAAGGACTTGCAGCTGAATTGGGGGTAAGAAAAAAATCCTCAATATTTAGATTGATGAAGTAAGGGAAGAATGCTTATGTGAAGAGAACGGCCCCAAAGGGTGTTTCTGTGCACTGGGAAATTACATGCATGTGTTCCCACTGCTGGTCGAGGTGTCCAGTGCCTGGAACCAGCCTGGGCTCTCCTCTGAACAGGAAAGAGCAGCCAAGACGAGACGGGGATGGACTGCTGCAAGGCAGCATGGCCTCTTGGAGCTGATGGAGGAGGAGAGCATCCTAAACATGTCAGTGCTGGCTTGGGTGGCTGCCAGTGCAGGGCTGGGAGAAGGAGGGCTGGTGAGCTGCCAGCATGGCAGGCAGGATTTCAGGCATGAGGTCTGGGGAAGCGCACAGGTACTCGTGCAACCGGCACATGTGTGTGCACCACGGGCAGCACACATGTGCCTCAAACACAGCTGCCGACGCACACCTGCCTGTACGCCCACAACGCAGCCACAGCTCATCCCTGCTTGGTCCCACTTGCGTTTTCTTCCCCTTCCCTTTGCATGGCTGCACCTCATGGATGTGACCGTGTGTTTTGACTGGGCTGGGAGCAGCCCCAGTCCTGCCAAGCCCCTGCCTCTGGTCCAGCCTTTGGAGGGAAGCTGGAGGGTCCGGCAGGGGAAAATTTGGAGGGAATGGGACTGGTAGGCATTTCTGGTGGTGAGAGTGTTGGCTGGAGGAGGGGAACCACGGGTAGGTCTTTTCTTGCTTCCAGCTCCGGCAGCATCTGAGCATCACTGGTGCTGGGCTGCCATGGGAGGGCAGAGGGTCATGGTACACCCCTGCCACGAGGGTCATCTAGCCCCAGGAACTGGTGTTGCCCTTCAGCAATCCCTCTTCCACAGTCCTGCCGTCCCCCTCTAGCCCTGTGCCATGGTCCTATGGGCACATGGGAAGTGCTGGGGCGTCTGCAGGAATCCTCACCGTCCTCCTCCAACCAGTGCTGGGTTTTCAAGCTAATGGAAAGGAAATAACAGCAGGAGCTGGGGCCAAATGCTGTGGTGTGCAAAGCCCTCTGCCCTGGCTGGAAACTCCTGCCTTTTGCCCTCAATCCATCTGTGATTATTTCTTTTTATTCTGTACAAAAGCAGCTCCCAAATGAGCCTGTAAAGCAGTGGCAGCCACTCTGGAGAATGCCAAAAGCATCTGAAACATCAGTAGTGTGTGTGCACAGAGCTAGAATAATCCTTCCTGCAAATCCTTGGTGGTATGGGAAGCTTGGTGGGCAGCTAGCAGGGCTGCAGAGCATCACCCATGGGGCACCTCACCCCATGCCGCCCACCCTGGGGAGGGTGATAAACTGTCACGCTGGCAAATGGCTTGGTGGTCCAGCTCAGGAAGTGCAGGAGGATGCTGGTGTCAGCTGTAGAGCAGGGAGGCTCCTGCCAGAGCTCCCCAGGGCTAACCCGGGGCTGCCTTTGCCTGGCAAACACTTGACACCGCGCAGAGGGGATGCTGGTGCATCCAGGATGTTTCCATAACTCAGACCCAACACAGGCACCAAAAATAAGATAAGACAAAAATAATTCCAAATAAAGCTCGCCTCTTAAAAGCAATAAATAACCTTGAGCAGATGCTGGCTTGCTTTTAATCCAATTATCTATCAGCAGGCCTACGCACTGCTGGGAGGAAAAGCACACCAACCCCATCTCGCTGGGAAAGGGGGCTTCAGCTTCTTCCAGTTTTGGGGCTCCCACCGGGCCCCCAAACCAGCAGAGCTCTCCAGAAATGTGACATCCATGTGCGGCACAGGTGAGCTCTCTGCCCAAGGGACACACTGCAGCCTGAGGGCACTGCCTATCACCTGCCTTCTGCATTGCTCAAAGCACTCGGAGGGTGAGATTTTGCTCTAAAATACAAGATCTTGGATCCCTCTTCCCCATGGATGCCACAGCAGTGCCTTCAGGAGTTCTGTGGTGCAGCTTCACGGGGAAAAGCCTACAGCAGCCCAGCATGCTCATTTTACAGCCCCCTTCCCCGCCCAGAGGATTGCAGAGCTTTGCATCCCAGTCGGGATGCAACTAATGGGACGCTCATCTTTTGGGGTACCCCGAAGGCAGAGCCAGCTGGACCCTTTGTGCCCGACCAGGAGAAATCTCTGGGAAGGTGGCCGAGCAGAGCCGGCTTTGCTCTCCTTGGCCGCCCACCCCTGTAGACCTACAGTGAGAGGCTGGGATGGGCTCAGGTGGCAACTTCTCCAGCAGTTAGTGGCTACTTTTGGGCCTCAGGTCTCAGCAGCCCCGGCTGGTGGTGAGAAAGCAGATGGAAGGCGAGCCATGTCCGCGCTCGCGGTGACGGCAGTACAAGTATTTCTGGAGGAGTGCCCTCACCAGAGTAAATCGTTGGCAACCATGTGCTAATTCTCTTTTCATAAACAAAGTGAAGGAGATAAAAGCAGCAGCCTCAGCTGCCTCCGCCTTCTCCCTCTAGCACAGCGCCTTGCGCCCTTGCACACCCAGTCCCGCATCTGGAGCTCATTGGGGGCAGCTGCTGGGAGGACAGGGATGGGAACCAGCTGAGCCTCCTTCCACGCTGCCGCCAGGTCCAAACATGGTCCTTGGGAGGGAGCGTGCAAACAGGGCCTCGCTTGGGCTGGGAAGTGTGGTTCAGATTGACAGTGGAAGCAATGAAAAGCCAGGTGGTTTCGTCCATCTGTAAGCAGAAAAGTGAGCTGGCCACCGTGTGCCTTGAACAGTCAAACCAGCTTCAGCTTCCCCCTTGGCCATCCATCCCTCCCAACCAACAGCGTCTGGACACTGGGAAAATGTGCTGCCCTTGGATCTTGCCTGTTCCCTGAATTTTGTCCCATCCCTGGCACAACCCTGAGCTGGGCAGCACAAGGAGGTTGTTTCCCTCGGGCTCTGCAAAGAGGGCAGCATCTTGGGAGCAGGGACCTTGAGCTTGAGCTTCAGGAAGTTGTAACTGGAAGGGCTGATTCGAACCCTTTTCTGCAGTTAAGGGTCATTGCAGATGAGTTTCTCAATGCAGAAAGTTTTTAGTGGGCTAAGGAAAAAAAAAAAAACCCTACGTGGCCATGATGCAAATGTTTGCATTTTCCATTTGCAAGAGGAACATTTTCCATTTTGGGGTTGGAAGTGACTTCTGTTTAGAAACTTGAGGACAGCATAGTACAATGCAAAAATAAACAGCAGAACAGCCCAATTTGCTGCAGTGCAAAATGAAGCATTTTGAAATAAATGAAACTGAGCCCCCTGGTTGGCCCCAAACGAGATCTCAGGAAGTGGGATGGACACCTTGGCTGATCCTTGGCTCTACTGAAGCCTTCCCAGGGCATCTCCCAGTGGAGCCTGCTGCTGGTTTGGGGCAGGATTTTGGAGACTGAGCCCACAGTGCTCACCTGGAGTTACTCTGGACTTGTCAAGCCTGTAGAGAAATGATGTTTTAATCAATCCTGGATATAGCAGATGGCAGCTGTGAGCCGTCTCAGCATGGGAGTGTGCCTGTCCAGCCCCAGCTCACCAAATCGCTCCTGTTCCATTGGGGTTTGCTTTGTGCTTTCCTGACAAACCCTTGCCGGGGTGCTGGTTTTCATTAGCTGGAGGAGGGCGGTTCGCTGCCTTGTTGGCTCTTCCATGTCCGCCCCATCCTTAGGGAAGGCTCAAGGAATTAACTTGAGTCAAGCATGCTCGGGGAGCTCCAAAATGGTCCCCTCTGCAAGAGTCACATTCTGGAGCGCTGTGTCCTGTGTTGCTCTTTGCAATCTGAGACCTGTGGTCTTTGAACTGCACCTTTGTTTGTTTATATAGATTTCTTCTGAAACCAGAGATGTGTTGCTAAGATGATCTTCATTATAATTATATTAGTTACATTTCCAGCTACTTGTCTATTATGTTTTCCCCTTCTAGACCCTTCCCTTGCTTTTTCTTGGAAAAAATAGATGCTGTGCATACAGGGGGTCACTGCCCAAGTCTGCTTTCTTCTGGCAACCAAACTGTGCAGCTGGAGACCTGGACCAGCTGCAAGCAGCCGTCTCCGGGGTGCAGCTCAGCCTTTCCAAAGGATGCTTTGTGAGGGTGTGACCAGTGTCTGGTAAGACCCAATCTTCCTCTTCTCGGTTTTGGGTCGTTATCTCACACTTGGGGGACCATGACTTGTCTCTGCAGCCCCCAGGATGCGGGGGTCCTGCCCACACAGTGGCTGTATCTGAGCCACCGGGTGTGCAGGGGCTCGGGGAGCCGATGGGAGCTGTGCATGCTGCGGTGGAGGACATGGCAATTGCTGTTGGAGGTAACCTCTGCCTCACCCGCTCCCCCAACGAACCATGCACCCACCCATCAGCCCGTATTAGGTACCTGCACCCACATTCAAACCTGAGCTTTGCCAAACCTAAAGGGAGCGACTGCATTTTTGCCTCCTGCTTCCATGCTAAATGATTTCCACAGCCCTTGGTCATTTTTAAACTTTCTTTTTGGTGGAGACCCACAGCAGACAACTGACAAATCACCCTTAATCCACCTGAACTGCTAAATCTCTCAGTAATCCCTGCCCAGCACGGCTCCGACACTGCTCCCCTACAACAGGCCTTCTTGGTACCATTAATCAGTGTCTTTGACTCCCGGGTGCCTCATGATACGTGTCTGTGCAGGGAAACCCTCTCATTTATAAAACTTGGGGACCTCCCACAGTTTCCCATTCCCTGTGACCCCGGCAAGGGGGTCAGTGCACAGAGTAAACTGGTTGAGAGTAAAGGTCTTAATATTTATATGGAAAGCCATTAGCAGGCAATATCTTATCTACCTTCTGTTTTGAAGTGGAGGCTTGGGGCGATGGCAGGGCTACGGGTAGCATTGGAGCTGCCTCCAAAATGCCCTGACATGCTCTGTTTTGCCATCCACACTCGTGGCTGGGTGGTATAGCACGTTCTTAATGTTGTGGGATGAGAGCAGTGGGTGCAGAAGGTTTTCAGAGAGGAAAAAAAAAAAAAAAAAAAAAGAGCTTAGATCCTCACCTGCTGAATTTTAAAGCCGGACAAAAGCTCCCAAATCTACCTTGATACCTCCTGGGAGGGTGTGTTTCAGCCAGCTGGTCCCTGTGAGGATGATGTCCTTCCAGGCCCAGCTGGAGGATGAAATGGTCTTTCCTGGTCTTAAAAAGTATAAACCTATGAAATAGCTGTTGTCTTGTGAGCTCCCCTGAGCCTTCCCCAGATGTTGAGCATAGCTTTGAACACAGAGGTGGTCAAATCTTGTTTTCTCCAGAGGAAACTGTGTTGGAGAGCCTCTGTGTTGGATGAAAAAAAAAAAAAAAGGCAGGGAAGAAGTGAAGATGAAAGTGAAGATATAGCAGTAGTGAGATTCCTGCAGGACTTTTTACATGGGAGGAGAGGTGGTGACACCCTGGGAAGGCAGGCACAGGGACACAGGGGAGCACAGGTATGTGGATGCTGGGTAAGCAAAATATCAAACTGCAATACTGTTGCAGACTGCATTTCTTTAGGAAATGTGGCAAACAGCAAACCAGAGCCAAATTAAAGAGTGAGGCAGTGGGATTCCAAATTTGCTCATGTTTTTTATTTTATTCATAACATCTTCGGCAAGAACCCTCTGCTCCCAGGCTGCTATGCAGCTGTGGATGGAAGTTCGTAGCACCCTTTTATTCGAGTCCGTATCCTCATACGATGCTGGGATTCCAGGTTGGCTGGGAATTGAGATGGAAGCATAGGAATAAAGAAGCTTGTTGGAAGCAGTGAAGCTGTGGCAGTGGGCTGCTGGCTGACCTGCAGTCAGCAGATTGGTGGTAGCGTTCAGCACGTAGATCCTGGGCACTTTGGAGATGCTGGGTGTGGACGGAGGAGAGCGGTGCTGGAGCAGCTGTTGGGGCTCCATGAACCTTAACAAATCTCACAGCAGTTGTCACTTAGTTCAAAAGCCATCAGGGATATCCAGGCACAGGCTGGAAAAGTCTTCAAGGGCGGGGGGAAGTTGACCTCACTACCTAGTTCTGCGAGGCCGATCAAAGCGGATTCCTGGAGCCAAGATTATGGTTGCTCCCTCTTTCCTCTCCTCTCTCCAAGCCCGGCATGGGACGGGTTCATGTGAGATGGAAGAAATATTTTTAAACCAGAAAGCTCCCTGTTGGCAGCACTCAGATTGCAAGTGTGCTAGGAGTGATCGCTGTTCAAAATCGGGCCCTCCCTCACCCACCAGGGATGTTCCTACGTTCTTGTGTGGCTTTTTCACTGCTTAAGTGTCCAGGTCTGTCTGTGCGGACTGTTTGTACCGAGATGGATTTCGGAGGTGGTGTTAACTGTCTGCAGTTGCTGAAATCCTACCCTGACGCCATCACATGCTGATTACTAAATGCTGAGAAATGTAGGATCTTGGCTCTTGACCTGGGAAAGACACTTGATGGTTTCAAGGAATGGGCAGGACGAGGACAGCTCGGGGGGAGCAGCACACCATGTGTTGGGCTGCTACTGAATCAGGGAAGGCAGCATAAATTGTCACAGGGAACACGTTTTTTTGCTGAATTTACAGATACACTTGGGCATGCTGGAGACACATAGCATCTCTGATTCCCAAATAACTTGATTCCTCCCCAGAAGAATGCTGTAGCCCTTCAGTGCTGTGTGTGAATGTGGCCAGGGCAAGTGGGGACATTAGCACTGGCATCTTCCTGGCGTGGTTCAGCTCTGGGTGCAGCACAAGTAATTGCTGGTTGTTTGTTTTTTGTTGTTTTTTTTTTAACCTCTGGAAGGAAATATCACATTTTTGAGACTACAAACAGCTGACAACCTTCCTGCACCACTCCCTGCCGTTATCCTGGAGGCTGGAGCTGGTGGGGAGCAGCAGTGGAGCTGCCTGGCCTGGGATCCCCCAAGGAGTCAGACCCATGCCAAAAGGTAGCGTTGCCCTCTGGGAGGAGCTGCGGTCCCAGCGAACGTACAGGACTGGTGATACACTATAGATAGACCAAAACCATGGGGCAGTCCGGGGAGTGACAGTGGAAATGAGGTTTGGCCCACCCAGGGAGGCAGATGGCTCAGGGGGTGCAGGGTCTGGGGGACTGTTGGTGTTCAGGGCTGGTCGCCAACCCCACGCTCCCATCCCAGTCTCCCTGCTGACACTGAAGGGCTCTGGATCAGGCATTGCTGAATTTGTTCTTGGTGACTGTATCTTCTGCTCTGCTCTTACTGGGCTGTGCCATGAGATGGGTTAGCCTAGAAGATCAGAGATGCCAGTGCTGGATGCCAACCAGGGTGTGTGGTTATACAAAGAGGTACAAACAACATGCTCGGCATCTTAGACCTGTTGCACATTTGGGGCTTGGGCCCTTCCTACCACCCTGATCCTCCTCCCTTAAGGAGGGAAACCCCATAAGAAATTTGGCAGGGTGAGAGCTGTTATTGACACCTTTCATGTCTGTGCAGACAAAAAGGCTGAGGGTAACGAGGCATCAACAGCTGTCATGTTTGGACAAGACCGACCCATCCTACCCACTGAAGCTCAGCTGCATGTTTACCACTGGGTCCATGCTGGTATTTGCCTATTGATGGTCATCTCCCAAAACATCTTTGTTCCTGGAAAGCCTCAACAAAATGTTCTGCAAGAGATGAGCAGGGAGCTGTTGGAGACCGCAGCTGTGAGCGCTCTGGGCAGAGCATCCTGGTAAGTCTTCACAAAGGAATTCTTGATTCCTCCCACTGCTTTGCCCTGCTCTTACTCTTTGCAGTCTGCCCAAAGCAATTGGAGCAGGGAAATGTAGTGCTGTTCCCTTGTAGACTCCGCAGAAGTTTTTCGAAGGAATTGGAGGTACATAGAGACCTTTTCCCAGTTAATTTTAATGCAAACATAAAATGCCTTGATACTAATCAGAGATATATTGCTGGTGGGGCTGAGAGACATGTGCCCTGTCCCCTTGGAGTCTGTGGCTTTTCTTGGGACAAGGTATCTGGTTAGATAAATGTTTCCAAGAACTCACCCCTCAGCTCTAGCCCTGGACTATGCATTTTCCTCACATGCTGCATATGCAACGGGAAACTGCGGGGAGCCAGGGTACAGGTCCAAACACCATCCCATTATCATCTGTACTGCACAAACCTTGGCACAATTTTAGCCCGTGCCAAACAGCGCCCTTCAAACAGCACCTAGACATGGTCCAAGGAGAGCCCAAGGCAGAGACCATTCCCAGCAAAAAGCCTGGATGCAGCTGCAGTTGACCAGGAAGCAGCGGGGATGGGAGTCAAGCTGGGTCACTTGGCCTCAGGGACAAAACCCAGCCTCAGGCCCATTTATTTAGTAACGGAGATGAATCCAGTGTGTTTGCAAATCCATCGTTGTGGACTATCTGCATTTGGTGACCTCTTGGGAGGTAGGTGGTCTCAGCTGTCCACCTGCCGGCATCCCTGGGTGAGCGACGCTTGCCCCATTGGCACGGGGAGCTCAGCCCTTGCATTTCCCTGTGCTCAGCTGGGTGAGAGCTCAGCATCCGAAGCTCCGCCGCCACTTGCTGGGTCAGCAAGGGCAGTAACCAGGAAGCTTCTCCAAAACACAGCATTATTTGTCTTCAGATGTAGGGATTACTGAGACTATTCATCTTATAACAATAACTCTTCATGTCAACCAGGTTTGGTCCTGCCAAGTCTATTACCTGAACAGCCTCTTTGTTCTGCCTGTGATACAGTCTCCCTTCACCTTCTGGATGTCACATGTGCCACTCGGAACAATTCTCAATCCACAGCTTTGTGACTGTTTTCCATGGCTTCCCCACACTTCCTCATTTGTTTCATTTACATTAATTACTCCTGCTGAGCTTAAGTTCCTTTCAGTCCTGGTTTTCAGGGGTACAAAGGTCTTGAATTTTCCATCTGCCTGAAGCCTTTTACCTGGTGCTCCAGGATCATTCCACTGAGAGCTTCCCGTGGTGCTGGGAAACTCAAATCTTCTTCCTCCTCTACAGCCTTGAGTAAAAAATTGCAGCTGGGGACATCTGGGCATGCAGTGTCTTCATTTGTGCTGCTGGTTGCAGAGCTCACGGACCCTCAGCAAGAAAGCCAGCTAACACCTGAACTTCATGGCTGCCTCTACCCTTGTAGGATGAGTCTATTCTCCTGAGGCTGGGCTGAGCCCAGCGTGGCTGGACCATGTTCACGCTAGAGGAATCTTTTTGCCACCAAGGAGTGGTCACATGCAGTCCACCTGTAGGGAATGGTTGCTTGCCCTGGTGACTCCCAAACCACACCTGGGTCACAGCTGGCACAGCACTAGCTGGATCATGCCAAAGCTGGGCCATTCCAAATTTCAGCCTTTAGGTGACTTAAATGCAGAACCTGTGCCCTTGTGTTGTTTAACTTACTGGTATAGGTGTAGCCTACGCCATGGGGGAAAGGGTAAGAAGTCATGGTTTCTCAAGATTTTCTAGACAGAGCAGTATAGTGGCTGGTACCTTCTCAGGCGCGGGTGAGGAGCTGTGCGACCTCAGGCTGCCTGGTTCATCCAGGGTGAGAACACCATGAGTTATGGCCCCCATCCCTCATGCCATGGTGTATTTTTTGCTCTCACCTGTGCTGGAGTGTTCCCAGGTCTGCAGGAGGTATGTGGACACACTTCAGGTGACCCCCTAGCTCTGCCCCAGGAAACACACTCCTGCTGCTACAAGGTCTGGAAATGTAAAATCTTCCACACCTTATTGTCCATTTGCATTTCTCTTGCCCACCCAAAAGACCCCAAACCTGCGTGAAAACTCTGTGAATTTAATTCCAGACCGACAACCTGTATTTACAACTGAATATATTTAAGCTGGATAATAACACATAATGGCTTTTTATACCCCAGCCAAGTGCAGCCAAGCTTGAGGCAAGATCAATTCATTCTGGCCATGGCAAACAAACAACCTCTCCAAGTCTACAGACCGTGGTGTACAATGCCTATTCACCTGGGCTGGAGTCGTTCCAGAGCATGGTCTGCAGCGCTGGACACAGGAGGGATCCCCCAGTCTTGCCCAAGCGCTCCTCTGCCCTGAAGGGCATGGTGATTGCTGAAGTCACCGGTCTGAGATCCTGGAAAGCTGACAAGGAGATGTAGCCTGGCGTGGGGATGGAGGCGGCTGTGCCATGTACCCCATTAGCTGGCAGTGGGGCTTGCAGACCCGATTCCTACACCTCCTCTCCAGGCCAGCTTCGCCCATCCTTCCCAAAGAGAGCTGTCCTCCTGCGACAGAAGGTGGAGAAGAAAGCACATCACCAGCAAATCCTGCGGGTGGAGACCAGCAAAAGAAGCAGACCAGTGCATGTGCAGAGGTGTTTTTAACAGTAAGGTATGCTTTAACCACAAGCATTATTTGACAATTCCTTAATTTGTCAGAGGAATCCATCCTGGCTTTATTACAGCTTTTATTATCGGTTGACGTGTTTCTGGTGGTAGCGACTGGCATACGCAGCTTAAGGCGCCGAGGAACACCTGGAATGTGCTGCTGATCCCTCCCTGAATCTGCACTCATCTTTTTTCTCCTCTTTTCCTGGTTGTGTCATCCACTTCGGTGCCCACCTTCATGGCACACTTTTTCACGAGGACCAAGCCCAGAGGTGAGCTGCAACAGTCCTTTGCTTTTTTTAATAGTTATGGGAGGAGGAACTCAACTTGGGCTGCGAGAGAGAGGCACTGAGTACAGGAGGGACAGGTGTCTGCAGCCATCTGGTTTCACATCTGATTTCAGGGAGGCATTGCTTCCCTCTCTGTTTTCTTATCATGTCTGTTGCTGGTGTAGGTACTGCTGAGATACAAGGTAAGAGGTGACAGGTTCTGCACCCACCAGCTTTTGCTGGAAATGATGTTGTTTTGGGGGATCTTACAGCTACCTGTAAGACCACGGTGGAGTGCAGGCAGGTGCCATATGGGTTTCCTTATCCTTAGGTCAATGTTGGCATGCAATGAAGACTGTCTGGTTAGACAGCCCTGATTACTGCAAAAGCAGCGAGACCTGAGCTTTGGGACACAGGCAGCAGCCCCACACGCGCAGAGACCATAGAGAGTGGGTCTGTAGAAGTTATGGGGTGTTGCAGACCTGAAAGACCATGACTATCACCCAGTACAGAGGATGCTGGTGATAAAAACACTGGTGGTGGTGCTGTGACAGAGACCATCAGAAGCTGGAGGGGGGGTGGTCATACGGGTGCTAGCTGTGCTGAGGAGAATGTGGCTGCTGTTCACAGGACACTGAAGCAAAAGACACAGTGACAAACAAGGCCATTTATTAGTACAGATAAGCTGTTTTGAAATGTTCAATGAGATCATCAACTGAAAGACAAAGAAACCCATGTGGCACCTGCCTGCACTCCACCGTGGTCTTACAGGTAGCTGTAAGATGCCCCCAAACAAGGTCTTACAAGTAGCTGTAAGATCCCCCCAAAACAAGGTCTTACAGGTAGCTGTAAGACCCCACCTGACCCTTCTGTGTGACACTGACATCAAAACTCAGTTTGTGATTCATGGGGCCATTGGCCTGTTCTTCTACTTTGTGTCATCTTTTTGGGGATCCCCTTGGGGTCTTTTCCTTGTTGTGCCCACACAGATGTTCTTCTGAAGTTGACGTGTTGTTCTGGTTCTTCACGTTTGCAGACAGCTCTGCCTGTCTCTTGCAGCCCCATGAAAAGCCCAAAGGCTCAGCCCCGGTGCTCTGCCCCCCTGCTGGGCTGGGCTCGGGGGCAGGGGCTCATTGATGCACAGGGTTCCTGCTTGGGGACCCCTTGGTGGCTTCTTTGGAGGGGTCTGTTGCTCCTGGGCATGCTCTGACTTCTCCATGCCACCCCCTTTTTTAGTACCCATCTGCCCTGCTGAAGTTTCTGCCCACCCAGACGTGGTGAAGTGGGGGACCCCAGCCTGGCCATTTTGTGTCTGTGTTTTTGTGGCTATATATTTTTTGTATCTATAGCTTTATAAATATATATGTATAGATGTGTATATATTTATATAGAAGAATATATAAAACAGTGTATCTGTAGCGAAATTTTTAAAAAATTATGTGTATTTGTACATCCTTTACAAATACTTTGACATATTGTATAGAAGTACAAAATATCCATTTATATACTACATACAGTATATAAATGTTTATATTTTTATACAGGAGCATTTCCTGGCCCAAAGAAGGCAGGCAGCCAATCACAGGGCTGTTTCTTAGTCCCAAGGAAGCAGGCAGCCAATCACAGGAGTGCCTGGGAGCACGTAGGGCAATGGCACTGTCAAAACTGGTGGCCTGCCGCAGGGGAGGACATGGCGGTCCTTTTCTGATGTACTTCAGGCCACACCCGCAGCCAGTCCTGCCGGCCAATCACAGGGCTGCCTGAGGTCACGTGGGTATGATGGTGTCAGGAGGTGGCTGTTAGCCAATCACAGAGCAGAATGCTGTCTGAAAAAGTGGGCCACCGCCCTCCATGCAGTGGTGGCGCCACATCCTAAAATGGGGGTCAAACCAAAATGGCAGCCCCAGGTAGGTCGAGGAAAGGCCTTCCGTGTCTGGGTAAACCAGAAGGCGTGGCTGCCTCTGCCAGCCAATCACAACAGAGCACATGACCAGAAGGGGGGGAGTGGCTTTTGGGCCCAAAGGCTGCTGGGAAGGTGGCAGGATTTCTGGAGGGGCGGTGGGCGGGCAGCTGTCCCTGGGTGCTGCTGGCGCTTCGGCCCGTCCTGCACCCCGAGGCCTGAGGAGCCTGCGGTGGGCAGGGGGACGCGTGGCCTGGTGGGGACAGGCTGTGGGCGGTGATGGGGGGACGCCTGGGCGCTGTGGAAGGGCAGCTGTGCCCTGTGGGTGAGCGTCTGTGTAAGTGCCTGCACAGCGCACTGCAGGCCGCCCTTGCTGCAGGGGTTGGCTGGAGGTACAAGGACTGCAGATCTGCACACCGTCCCCGAGCCCCTGCGCGTATCTCGCTGCCATCGGTGTGCGAGAGCCACCTCCCTGCCAGGACCCCTGTGTGCCCGGCGCTCATTGTCCTGTCTGTGGTGTTTGCAGATCCGTTCATGGAGCTTGCAGATGGAACAATGATCTCCTGCAGGAAACCCTTCATCTTCCTCCTCTTCAGCTTCATCTTCAGCTCCTGTGTCTTGGTTTTTCTTCATCAGTTCAGGACTTTGGAGCTAGAGCATTACAGCCCCAGTCCCACTGCACAACTGGCCCGTGCTGGAAACACCAGCACCCCACGGAAGGGGGAGCACAGGCTGACCATCCTGCTGTGGAAGTGGCCCTTTGGGTACCGCTTTAACTTCATAAACTGCTCACAGCTCTACGGCACCCCGGACTGCCACTTCACTGTCAACCACAGCTGGTCCCAAAAGGCAGATGTGGTGATTATGCACCACAGGGATGTGTGCGGGGACGCGGAGGGGCTGGCCCAGCTCCCCAGAGTCCCATCCCAGCGTTGGATCTGGTTCAACCTGGAGTCCCCAAGTCACTCTCCAAACTTAGGCGCCATGGACAACCTCTTCAACCTGACCATGTCTTACCGGAGAGACTCGGACATATTCACCCCTTATGGGGAGCTGCAGCTCCTTGGCCAGCCCCAACCCCTCAACATCCCACCCAAAACCAAGCTGGTGGCCTGGGTAGTCAGCAACTGGAGAGCAGGCTCCCACCGGGTGAAGTACTACCAGGAGTTGAAGAAACACATCGCTGTGGATGTCTATGGGCAGCATCACTTGCCCCTGCCCTGGGACAAGCTCCTTCCCACCGTGTCCCAGTACAACTTCTACCTGGCTTTTGAGAACTCACAGCATGAAGACTACATCACCGAGAAGCTCTGGAGGAATGCCTTGTCATCTGGCACCGTCCCTGTTGTGCTGGGGCCTCCTCGAGAAAACTATGAGCGCTTCTTGCCCCCTGACTCCTTCATCCATGTTGATGACTTCGCCAGCGCTGGGGACCTGGCACGGTACCTGTGGGAGCTGAGCAGGGATGCCAAGAGATACCGGCGCTACTTCCAGTGGCGCAAGTGGTTGAAACCTGTGGCGGGGGCAGGCTGGGCTCTGCACGTCTGCAGAGCTTGTCACTTCTTGCAGACTACAGAGGCCAGGTACCAGGTTGTGCCCAGTTTGTCTGAGTGGTTTGTGTAACTGCTGTTTGCTCAGCTCTCTGCTCCACTGCAATCTTTTTGTGGGCTGCAATTTCACAGGGTGATTGAACTTGATGGAAATGGAGGGACAAGAGGAGCTTTGAACTGAACAAGGACAAAGAAGCTCTTAGGTGGTTGTACGTCTTTGTCTTACTGGAGAATAGACTGCCAGATAGAGCAGTACACTGTTTTTTTTGCTGATCTATTAGTTACCTGAACAAATTGTTATGCTGGCTACACCTTGGTCTTTGGAGAAGTTCACTTTCAGTCTCAGCAAACAATCCTGGATCAGCTCCACAGGCTGGAGAGCCTAAGCAAGTGGCCGAGAGGGGGAGGTGAAATAGCAATACCTATCATAAACCTGTTTCAAGGACTGTGTACTGTGCAGAGCGGCGGCTTGAAGGGGTAACCACCCCACGAGGCTGCCTGCTGCTGCAGGAGGAACTGGCCGTGCTTCTTTCTCCCAGCCCTGCAGCCCCAGTCCTGCCCTTGCTCTGCCTCGGGCTCTCCCTGACTGCCTTTGGGGTGCTGCATCAGGATGCTAAACGGGTAGAAAGCAACTCAATTTATTTTACAAAGCTGTTTTTTTGACAGATTAGCAAGTCCGTACGGGTTTGAGGAGGGGGTCTGACAGCAGCAGGCTGGTGCAGGTAAGGTGTGGGGTGCCAAGGACGCCCCTGAAAGAAGCGTATGTTTTAGTGCCTGCAGCACCCTGTGGCAAGGAGATGCTCAGGACCAGCCACCTCCTCCCCTGTGCCTCAAACCGCAAATTCTGACATTGGCTGATGCCTCTGGACCATGTGTTTGGAAAACAGAGAATAACTGGCCTTTACTGGGATTCCCGCTGCTGTTCAAGCCCTATCACCAGCAATTGTTTCCTTCCCAGGTCGGGAGCCCTATTGCAGGGAGTCAGTGGACACAGCTCTGCCTTTCCAGGCTCCCTGCCGATGCCACTGGACATTCAGTTTGTTTTCCTGACTGCTACTGATCCCTGAGCTGAGCTTTCAAAGGTCTGTCCTGACCCCAGGACGTTTCCATGAAGAAAATCAGCTCAGAGTCCAGCAATGCATACAGAGATGCAATTGTTTTCTCCGTCATCAGCGTTTAGCAAACATTTCCAAAGAATTCCTTCTGCATTTCCTCCCGCAGTCATTCTGTAGAAGGACCATCAGCAAGACCTTGTCTTTGGATTGTGAGTCCTTTATTTTCATTAGCAACCTTTGTTTTTTCTCTGCTTTGCAGATTGTTGAACACATTGATCAGCACAAGCCTAAGAACAAATCCTTCACTCTGAAATCTGAACCTTTATCCCTCCCATCTTTTTCCTGTCCTCCTGAAAGTACCTGTCTGGATGAGACCTTCCTGAGAGTGCTTAGTTTCTTGAAGAGCCTTTGCTGGACCTTAGCAAACCCCTTTGGAAATTCAGGTAGAAAACCATGCCATGCCTGCCTTAGCCATGTGCTTGCTGGCTGCTTCCAAGAGCAGTAGGTTGGTGAGGCATCGAGTTTTATTGCCAAATAATTGTCCACGCTTCTGCCTCTGCTGTGTCCGCCTGCAGACAGACACATCTCTCCTCCTTTAGCATGTAGCTCCTGGGATCTCATCCTGGTGCTCTTCCTGTCTCCAGAGCCAGTTCAGTTCAGAGCAGCTGGAGAAACTGAAGACCTTAATGTTACTGATTGAGCTGATATGGATGTGGGTAAGGGGTAAATAATATTCTGCAGGTGAGTGCTGCAAACATTCTCTTGCTATGAATGGGCGGCACTGGGGAGTTGAGATGGAATTGTTTTGCTGCTCCTGGGAAGATGATGCCTGTCCCTGGGCTAAATCCTTCCACCTCAAGACTTCCATTGGGAAAACTTCAGCTTTGAGCATTGGCCTCCAGAGCTGCCTTTTGCTGGTGTTGCCAACAAAAACGATTCCAAAACAGAGTGGTTAATTAAACTGAGCAGCAATGGAGTACCACATGTCAGGGCACAAGGTCCAGCTGCTTGGAAAGGGTGTTTCAAATTTCCAGGAGCTGCTAGAGACAACCCATGCTGCACGCATGAACACAGCCATGAGGAGCTCGCTCCTGGCTTTAGCCAGTATCATAAAAAGCCTTCCCAGGAAGAAACCACAGCGTAAAGCCCCATGAACACGTTCAGTTCACCTGAAATATTTTTCTTTAGCCTGTTTTGAAGGGCTGTACTGCAGGGAAGGGGAGTTCCTGGAGGTGGCAATGCAGGGTGTGTTGGGGCAGGGCCGCTGTCTCCAGGGGGTTTAGATGTGTCTTGCAGCAGTGGGTGACTGTGGATGTGCGGCTCCCTTGGCCAACAGCATTCCAAGTACACAAGGTGGCATTCACCAGGTGCACAGCAAGTGGCTGTGCCTGGGCAGGGAGCCCAGGTTTGGTCCCGCTGGAGACGTGGTGATGATGTTTATGGAGAACACCATGTGCATTAAATAAACATCTTGGTAAACAGGCAATTCAGTTCCACCTTGGATGTCGTTCCTTTGAGCCACCTGCAGGCTCACACTGGGGAAGCAAATGCCTGTGAACAGGAACTTCGGTCCAACCCCACGACCCCACCCCGCCCCCCCCCCCCCCCCCCAGCCCCCCCCCCAATCTGTTTTTGTGTAGCCCCTGGACCTGTCATTTGATGTGGCCTCAAGATTGCCCATGGTCCTCTGGAGGGAAACACACCCCGGGGTGTCTGAAATTCTCCATAATATGCACACTAGCAACAAGTAAGTATTATCGACAGCATGTTATCAAAACTGATTGAGTGGCAAATTACAACGCAGCAATGTCATTAAGAAGGTTTAATTAGTTTGGCTCTTTTGCATGCCTTTTTGAGTATGAGAGCATGTGTAATGTATATACATGTGCAGTGCAGTTCGTGTACCTCATGCTCTTAACTTCAGCCTCATAGGTAAGAAAGAAAATCTCTCGTTTCTGAGGAAGGCACTAGGTTAGATATCAAGGAGAGAGAAGTTACTCCTGAGATGACTGAACCTTTTGTTATCCAGGAGCAACGCTGCTGCTGCAGCCAAGCAAGGAAGGAGATGTGGCTGGGCGCAGCCAGAGCTTTTGCTGCTCTACATGCTTTCCTTCTGCCCAGCTGTGAATGGCTGCAGGTTACACTTACAGCTGCCTCGGTCTGTCCAGTGGTCGCTATTTCCATCCAGCAGGAAACATCAGGCAGTAGCAGAAGTCTGGGGAGCCCACCCAGATGGGCAGTATGAAGCTTTAGGTTTGCAGAGGAGCTCAGGGCGAGGAGAGAACGCTGCACCGTGAGCAGCTGGAGGTTTGCACCAGTTCAAAGAGTGACAGGACAAATTCCCAGAAGGAAACTTCACTAAGAACCTTTCAGTGGTAAAATGTTCCCCCCCTGCCTCATTGGCCTAGGACATGCCCAAGTTGCAAAAAAACTGGGGGGACAAGAAGCCTTTCCAAAGCCCACATGAGGAAGGCATGAAGCACGGTCAGAGCCGGCCCCACCGCCCCGAGCTGGGATGCTGTGCCATGCAGGTGGGCCCAGCAGAGCTGGCACTGGTGGCATTTTCTGGAAATGCTACACTTTGGGGACAAAGCACTCAGGGAGCGAGGAAACACCGATCGGCACCATTGTGCTGTTTTCTCTTGCCAGCCTCCCAAGCCCAATTCCCTTTGCTTCCAAGACCTGGAGACATTTAACACCTATTAAAAAGAGATGAGTCCTGTAGATTTTTGGACTCTTTTAACTGGGGGATGGCAGCGCCAGGGTGATGGGCCCCCTCCTCTTGCCCTTGAGCCTGGGGTTATTTTGGCAGGTCAAGGCCAGCCAGGCTCATCAGCCTCATCCCTCTCCTGGGTCCAAGGGCTATTTGGGGACCTGGATGAGCCTTGGGGGGAGCATCAGGGTCTTTCTGACCCTGAGGTTAGCCAGCCTTCGAGGGTGCAGGAGCCAAGGCAAAATAAATATTCAGGGGGGCAGACTTACAAATGTTGACCTCCCCCTCATCCCCCAAATTGTGCTGCAGCCTTTGAGAGGGTGACCAAAATACAAATTTTAGTTCTGCTGAAGCGTTCCGGGCTGAGCAGAACGTGGGGTGTCAGGAGCTTGCACCCAGCCAGACTTGAGCCGTTGTCCTTGAGGAGGGAACGCGGGGTCAGCAGGACAAAAATATTGTGTTAAATCTTCCCCTCCTCTAAGTGGTGGCTGGGTGCTGCCGTGGCCTGGGGAGGGGGTGCCTGTGGGCGACGTGGAGCCACGCACAGGCTGAGTTCGTTAGGGGATGGGAAAGCTGACACCGCACTTGGGAAACTCTGGAAGGGGGGGCTTCATCAAGGGAAACATCTGGATGGCTGCACCACGGGGGCCCCGGGGCTGGGAGACCGCGCTGAGAAGTCACAGACCAGCTTTTCCCAAAGCACCGGTGCTGGGGTTTGCAGTCTCCTTGCTGAGGTGGGTTTCCCCCTCCACACCCAGTTAGAGATACCAGCATGAGGGGCTGCTTCAGTCCCTTGCAGAGAAAAGGTGAACCCCCCCCATTTGCCCCCAAACCTCTAATCTTTTTACCCAAAGGTGGTAGGAGGCAGGCTGAAAGGTTCCCGGCTGAGCCTTTTGGGCAGAGATGGTCCAAAAAGCAGAGGAGGGGAGAGCTTCTTGAAGACAAGAGATGAGACAGAGGCTGCTCCACATGGGAAACCAGGGAGATACTAATGCTGGAAACAGAGAGCTTTTGGAGCAGTGTCTGACTTCTGCCCTGCAGAGACCCCAGGGCTGGAGGCAAGCCAAAAGGAGAGGCAGAGCTTGGGAGAAACCCAAATCCTCCCCAAGCCCGGCTCAGCAGAGCTTTGCATTTGGGGAAGGGAAGAGAAAAAGCTCAGATATGCCAAAATCCTGAAAACAGCAGCTGGAGCCTTACAAGATCCAGAGTTCCATCACCACTGGGTTCGTCTTTCTGGGTGCATGAAGGTGCCTAAACCAGCCCTGTAAACTCAATTATTTCCAGCTTTGCTGAGCCTACGGGCAGATACCCCCTGTGCTTTGGAAACCTGCTCCTTGTTTTGTCCAGTCAGGCTGGGAGGGAGAACATGGAACTACAAAGACTGTTTTCTCCACGGCCATCCAGCACCACCGAGCTCCCTCCTTCCCTGGCAGCAAAGCCCCATCAGCAGCTGCACAAGCAACAAAAATTGTTCCCGAGCTTCACATTTTCAGTTAGTACTACCAGAGATACTGGGAGAGAAATCACCGTATATATGGGTTTAGGTTGTGTTTTTTTAAGGCTTGCAGTCTCCACACTCTTGTCTTCACTTTTATTTCATGTTTTCCAGTTTGAAGTCGGCTGGGTTTGTTTTCCCACGGTTTTTCTTACTGGAAGGTAATTTTGAGAAGCTCAGAGTGGTGGGGTTGAGCACTCTCAGCATCCCATTGCCTGCCTGATACTTTTTCCATTTAAAAATTAACAAATGAACACAAAACGTCATTTGAGAACTGGGGTTTTGAAGCTGGGGCTTTAAAACAAACACCAGCTAGTGAAAATCTCCCTCTTAGTTGGCAACATGCACCTCATCTCCAAGAAATTGCACCCAAAATCAGCCCCAGTCCCAGCCCAGCAGCACGTCCTGGCTTCACACTGTTGCCTGCAACCGTTGTTTTCTTTCTTTCTTTTTTTTTTTTTTCACTCTTAGAAGAGTCAGATTTTCCAAGCAGCCCTCTCCAATTTGGTCATTAAAACTTCAGTTTGTCTTTTTTTTTTTCTTTCTTTCTTTCCTTTTTTTTTTTTTTTGGACAGGCTGGCAGCAGGATTGCAGCTTTTCTTAGCTCTGGAGTGTGCGCGCACACGTACACACATGCACGCACGCGTGCGCACATGCGAAGATTTATGAGTCTCAAAAGATGCTTCATAAAATATTTACAAAGTGGAGCTCCGAGGGTGAATGTTTGACTCGGCCATGAGCCGTCCATAGCTGTCAGGCCTCAGGGTGGCAAGAGGAGGGAATATAAACAGACCTTTTTTTCCATTCCCCAAAAAAATGCTATAAACCTTTGCGGTTCAAAAGCATTTTAGCTTCCCCCGCCCCCCCCCCCCCCCAAGTTGTTCCCCACTGCCTGGTGCCAAGCCTGGCAGAGCAGTGGGGCGGCTCACTGGCTTTGCTCAAAATGGGGTGTTTTGTAAAGAAATGCAGGAGCTTGTGCCCACTCTCACCACTGGCACCGGACAGATTCAGACCATTTTTCAGTGAAAAAAAGTTATTTTTTTCTGGACAGACAGGTGTGGGGGATAGTGCTTCTAAAGGGCAGGGATGCAGGCACTTCCCTGCACCAGGGCCACTGATGCTCTGCATGGTAAATGCCATAATGCATGTAAAATGCAGGGGTGATGTGTTTTAAGATGGGGCAATATGTGCTAATTGGGAGTAATGTGTGCTCAGTGGGGTTAATGAGTGTTAAATGAGGGCGGGGGTAACCTGTTAACTGGAAATAACGTGTGTTAACTGTGGGGTAGCACATGTTAAAAGGGGGCAATGTACATCTAAGAGGCTCAATGTCCCTTAAATGGGATTAACTAATGTCTGCTAAAATGGGGCTTAAACAGCAGGTTGCCTCTGGCTTCAGTCCTCTATGGAGCTACTGGAAACCAGTAGCAGGGAGAAGGAGCTGAGGTGGGACTGGCGTGTGTGGCGGCAGCGCTGGTCCCACCGTTTCCATTTTCCACAGCTTTGAAACGTGTTTGCATCCTGAACTTGGCTGGGCTTTCAAATTGCAGCATTTCACCCAAAACAAAATATTAACCAACCACCATAATCATCTTAATAAGAGCAACAAAACCCCGGGCAATGCCTGCTGCTGACTTTGAGATGTTTTCCCTGTAAAATAAAGCATGTTTCTAACCTCAGCACTGCTTCCAGATGAACAACTGAACTTTTTTCTCTGGCTACTCCTATCAAAATCTTGCGTTTTCTTTTCCTTTTTTTTTTTTCAATGCCATTGTGCCAGAATTGGCATGTCTTTGAGCCAATGCAGCTGGAAGTGCCTTTACAAGAAGGGGGCAAAGATGATTATTTCTGTGGCTAAACCAGCCCAGACCCACGCAGGCAGCAGCCCAGCCTTGGTAATGTTTCAAATTGCTGGTTTGCATAAATATAGTTTTGCAGCGCACAAAAATGCAAGAAACGTGGCTGTTTGCAGGTGTGCATGGAGGTTTCTGCAGGAAACTGCAAAATCAAGCCAAGCGCCTGCCATCCTGCAGCCAGCCACTGGGACCCCCTCTGTGCTCCTAAAAGAAAAGCCAAATTTCCCACTTCCCTGCCCATCCCCATCCCCGTCTTGGGGACATACCACCACTACCATCACGTACCCACCGGCAGCAGCGGAAGACAATAAGCAGTGAGAAATCAATATAATCCTCCTTTTATTTCCACTTTGTCGTGAGTATGTAACGGCATCACACCCGAGTTTATGTTTGTTTAAAAAAAAATCATACTGCATTTTTTCCCCCCCAACGTTCAGAATAAATGGTAGAAATGTAATAAATGTAAACTGCACTTGGCACCATTTGGATCAATAAATAAACTTCAAAAAAAAAAGAGAGAGAGAGAAAGAACGCATTACGTAGATGGCACACTATGGTATCTAAATAAATAACATAAGTTACTTCGAATAAATAGAGAGTATCTAAAATATAGATGCATTGCATCAACTTCTGCAGATGGTCGGTCAGACCCGACAATACCGGAGGGGAAATGGGTTAATCCGGATGGTGCCGAGTGGAGCCGTGGGCTGGACTGCACGCTCCCCCTGCTCCTGCCGGCAGCGGTGAGGCAAGTCGCCTTTTTTCCCTTTTTTTACTTCTCCCCCCTCCGCACCCCGCTCCTCTTGGGCCTCAAATTTGAGGCTACGCCTTGTTTAACCACGAACAAAACCATGTGGCAGCCCTATTTACGACAGGAGGAAGGCTGAGGTTTCAAATACCGCCGAAAAATCATTTGTGTTGATACATTGGGAAAGTGATTTCTTCCTAGCAAGTTCCTGGACCTGTTTAAATAAGGAACACTTCCTTTGTGAGCGCTTTCATCGAGTGGAAACAATGCTGTTAGAACCCATTTCCCCCTCACAGATACCAAACTGGGAGGGAGAGCATGTCAGCAAATGGGATCCCAACCGATGCGAGCGACCGGTGGATCTGAGCCAGAGCCACGGCGCTTCAGCCGCCTCCTGCACTGGCCAGCGTTACACAAACACAGGCACGCACGTATAGAATGTGTATAGTAGACCACAATGAAACGCCCCATAACTCATTGTTGGAGAGCCAGCATAACATCACACTCATATTTTTGCGCTGTCACAACCACGAGAACAGTTTTAAACATCTCCTCGTCTTTCCAAACCTCCTGATTTTTCAAACACCATCAAACACCCTCATCTCCTGGGGAGCAATGCTGCTGCAAACAGCAAAGCTGCAGCGACAGATAGGCAAGCTGCACAAAAAACAACCTAAGAACACCCTACCTGATGGACGTTGCACGCTCTTTATTATTATTAACATTAAATAACGCATGGGATGATGAGGAAGGAGCCAGATGAGACTTTGCTATAGCTTTGAGTAGGGAATTTTCCATCCTTTTTTGCCCTTTCTGCATTGTAGACATTCTTCCGGACAGCTCCAGCTCCTATTACAGCAGAGAGGGCTGTAGAAATGGAAAGCATTAAGGAAATATCAGCCTTTCTATTGGAACCATATTTCCATGCCCAGGCGGCAGCACAGCGGTGCAGGACGGCACGGGCCAAGCAACGCTCCTGCAGCGGAGCCGAAGGAGCTTCATGCAGAAGATGGACCCCAAGTGAGATGCATGAAAGCCACCAAGCAAAAGCCACCCTTTGGCCACGGCTGCGATGCCCCTGCTAACCCCAAGACCTGGTCAGGGAGTCTTGCCGTTGCAAATCCCAGCTGCACCCCCAAAAAAAAAAAAAAAAAAAAAAAAAAAGCAGGCGCAGTGTGCGTGGCCGCCGTGCTGGCAGCAGCAGATCCCAGGCACTTCCCAGCACCTCTGCACAGCCTGCTGCTCAGCTGCCAGCAGGGTGAAAGGGGAAAAAAAGGTTAATTGGAGCTGTTCATGTTGGGTTTAACACACACAGCTTGCACATGGCGTTTCCCCCCGCATTGCATCTGTTTTTTTGGGGTTGCAAGCCAGGTTTGTGCTGCGCACAGGTGCTGCTGGGGGTGTTTTGCAGCTGGAAGGTAGGAGAGTGGGTCTGGGGTGTCCGAGCCCCCTCTGCCTGCTCCTGAGCCCCCTCCACCTGCTCCCGAGCCCCCTTGCCTCCCTGCTGCTCCCAACAAGACCCTGGCAAGATGAGGGTCCCCTTGGGGCTGGAGAGCCATCAGCCCCCTCACACCTGCAAGTCAAGGCACCCTAAATCCTAAATATTGCGAAAAAATGTCCCAAACCAGGGTGCGAACAGTTGCTTGGGGAAATGAAACAGCTCTGGCATCTCCCAGGCACCCGCTGGGCTCAGGGTACCGCCAGCAGCAGCAGCCCTGGGAAGCCATCCTGCAAATCCTCCTCCCATGGCGCCTGGTCCTGCACTGCCTCCGCAACACCTTACCTTGCTTTATTGCTCTAGTTCCTTTTTTTTTTTTTTTTTTACTGGAGGCTTCTGCAACAAAACTAATTTTAGTTTTATAGTACTGAGAACTGGAAAGCACCCAAGTCCTTCAGAGTGCAGTTGTTATTATTATTATTATTATTATTATTAGATTTGGGCGCACGTGCTTTTTTTTTTTTTTTTTTAAGTCAAGAGTGAGCCGATTATCTGCTGTGAGCATGGCATGGATCACGCTGACAGCTGCCCATCTGCTGTCCCCATCCTGCTCCCACTGCGCACCCGCTGGCTGCTTAATTTTGAGACAACTTTTCCATTTCCATCCAAATCCCATGATGCAAACTTTCCCTTGCAGTGCTGCAGCACCTTGCAAGGCTTTTTTGGGGAGCTCCATGCACCTGCAGCGTGGCTTGAGTTTGTCTGGTCTCAGCAGTGTTTGCACGCCCAGGATGCAAGCTCAGCACCCCTTGCTCACCAGCGTGTGCAATGCCCCAGGGACAGGTTCAGCCCTCTGTGCCCACGGCTGCCTTCTCCCTTTCCCAACAGCGAGGGGAAAACTGTGCTACAGAGTGCAGGCTGCCTTCCTGGGGGCGCCGGGTGCGCAGCCAGCCCTGCTGAAGGATGGTGTTTATATTGCTTCACTACATCCTGGCTTCGCTCAGCCGAGAGCGGCGTTTGGATGAAAAGCAAGAAAAAAAAATATCCCACCAGCCCAGCCCTTTGCAGAGGTCTGGAGTGCTGCTGGTCGCCCGCAGGAGATGGAGCGGGGAGAGCTGTCTCCCAGCCCCAGCCGAGCTGGCTGTCCTGGGGGATGCTGACCTGCTCCCCAAAATCCTGCAGCAGCAGCTGCTGGCTGCTGTGGGCATCGACACAAGCACTCCTGCTCATTGCTGCCGCTCTGGGATGGAGGTGCATGGGACTTTTTTCCCCCCGTTTAGCTGGACTGAGGAGCTGGGACACTGTTGTGACCAGGGGGCGGCAAGCAGAGCATTTTCCCTCGTCTTGGTTAATGCCCAGGACATGACACCAATATTCTCCTTCTGTTTATGATTTGCTTTTTCTGGGAAGAGGGCCAAGGGGAGAAAACCCATCAATCCCAGGCAACAAATATAGCCTGCCCAGAGAATGCAAAAGTCTGCGGTCTCATTTATTTCTCCGCAGAGTAAACAAGAGTGACACTGCTGTAAATGTGAACTGGAGCCAAACCCCAGGCCTGCATCCCCCCTCCCGCGTGATTCCAGCCCCACCGAGGCGATGGGCAATACTCACGTGCCGCGGCCGGGACAGCCACTCTGGCTTTCAGGGGATGCTGAACCGCGGATGCTCCTGCCCATGCTGCAAACCCGGCGGAGGGCGGCGAGTGCCACGGCTTCGCTGGTGGCCTCGTGAGGCTCTGTCACCTCCCCGGTGGTGGCAGGTCTCCAGCCCAGCTGCCCGCAGAGGGGGGGGATGGGAGGTTAATCCAGTTACTTCAGATTATCACGAGTTTTAAGAAGAAAAGCCTGTGGCTGTGGGGAGCGAGGCGATGGCAAACGGGGCTCGGGCGGGCACTGGGAGCAGAGCCAGAGCCTTTCGCCCGAGTGCAAACCGCCGTTGGTGCATCTCTGCTCCCAAACACAGGGAGCTGGGGTGCCAAGTTGCCCCTGGCAGTGCATGGATCCCAGCACGGTGGTCACAAAACCCTGGGAAACCCCCGCAGGGGGCAGCTACAGGCTGCAGGGCTCAGCCCCCGTCCTGGGGCACCCACAGCCACCCAATGCACCCCACACCTGTAATGCACCCCATAAGACCCCCGTGCATGCAGCACACCCTGTCCAGTACCACACACCGCACCGCAGGCAGCAACACCTGCTGCGCAGGAACACCCCGCCTGTGCATCATGCTGGTGTGTGCAGCAGCACACCCGCACCCGTCACCTCTGCTGTGTGTGGCACACCCCCGGCAGGGGACTTTGTGACACCCCCTCTGCCGGCAGCGTGACCTGTATGTGTGGCACGGGATGCGCCCCGCGCACGCCATGCATCCCAAGGGTGGAACATGCCCCATGCATGTTGCACACCCACTGTCATCCTCTGGAGGGGCTGACAGGGACCCCTGGGCCACCTCCAGCGGGGGACAAAAGCCACAAGCAGCTGTCACCGCTCCAACAACCGCAGCCTCCACCGTCACCAACAGCCACATCTCTAGTCCTGCGCAGCAAGGAGGACAGCAACGCCAAGGGATCCACCAGCGGCTCAGTCTCTCCTCCTCCAGCCAGAGGTCTAGGGACCATCCTTCTCCCCCCGCCGCAGCCCCCGGTCCCTCTGCCTGCTGCCCAGCGGGGTTTCGGGGCTGGGGCATCGCCTCTCCCGCCCACTCCTCCCGGGGGGGGCCCCAGCCCTTCACACACAGCCGCACTCCTTGGCCGAGAGCTCGTTGACAGTGTAGTAGCGGTTGTAGGCATCCAGGAAGGAGACGTCGTCGTCGTAAGCCAGCGGCCGGCAGCAGGGTCGAGCGCGGACCTTCTCCTTCTTGATCCTCCTCCTGCTCCTCATGCTTTTCAGTGAGAGGTCGTAGCTCCGGACGGCTGCTTCGCAGGTGCCGCTGCAGTAGCGGAAAAGCACCGTCTCGTCTGACTCGTAGCCCAGGCCCAGCTCGCTGACGCTCACCTCCAGCTCCTTCAGGGCACAGGGTTTGTGGCGAGCGCGGGCACGCTTCCTGCGGCTGCCTGCCCGGGGGAAGAGTGGCAGCTCGTGGCCACCCGAGTTCATGGCCTGGCTGTAGCGCTCCACCAGTGCTGAGATCAGCTGCCGGATCTCCCCCTCTGTGTAGCTCTCCAGCAAGCTGCTGTCTGCAAGAGAAGGGGCGAACGTTAGTGGGTGTCCCTTGGGTAGACAGATGTCATTCAGGAGGGAGGTCCCTTGGGTAGATAGATGTTCCCCAGGATGGAGGCCACCTAGGGTGGGTAGGTGTCCCCCAGGATGGGGGTCCCTTGGGGTCAGTGGATGTCCCCCAGGATGGAAGTCCCTTGTGGCTGGTGGATCTCCCCCAGGATGGTGGTCCTCTGGGGCGGTGGCTGTCCCCCAGCGCTGGCTCCTGGCTCCCTCCATGCCCGGCAGCAATGACAAAACCTGCAGAACCCAGCGCTGCAGCCCGACAGCGCCGCCCAGGAACCAGCTTTTCTCTGTGATGGGCATGAGACGCCCCAAGGCTTTAAAACCCAACCCCAAGGCCAGAGATCCCTGTGGCCTCATGAGCCCCAGGGTGGCTCCAAGCCACCCCCAGCCCACAAGGGGAGGGCAAAAAAATCCCCAAATCCCCTTCCCCCCTTTCCCTCTTCTGCCTTATTTTCATTTTTTCTCCCTACGAGCTCTCCCCTGCCTGGAGCTGTCCCAGACAGCCCCTTCCACTGCACAACATCAAGTGCATCCTTCAAAGTGAACTGTGTAAGGGGGGGAATCCCATCCCCTCCCTCACAATTAACTCCTGCCACGGTCACGCTTTCCACGGCTGTGGCCGGGAAGGGGCAGCCCTGCCTCTCCGGCACGGCCACACGCCGGCACCACGGCTGGGATGCCAAAGGGACCAAGTGCCTGCAAAGAGCATCCTGGTAGGAGTTAAAGATGCCAGCGCTACTCCTTAGTGGCATCACCTCAACGTGCCAAAAAATACCCCCAGAAAAGTAGAAAAAGACCTCAAATTCCAACCAAGACATGCTGCTGCAGAAAAGCCGCGATGGGACTGGGGAGAAACACCAATTTAATATTTGCACTGTTTCCCTACGGGCTGGGTGGAAGGGCTGCCCCCCCTGACAAGACCCCCGGGCCAGCAGCCAAGACACAAACTGTCCCTGACAGCCGCTAGGAAGGTCCAAGTCCCTTAGTCCTAACCCTAAAGCCCGGGTTAGTCCAGCCCGGCGCTAGGGGAAGCACAGGAAAGACGGAGGAAAGCATAATTTGACAGCTTGTCATCGATTTCCAAATTTCAACCCAAAAAGTTCTTTATGGTTTGGAATCAAAACAAACATGCTGGCGAGTTTCAGCGGGCTGCCAGCGCGAGGGGCGAGCGGCACTGCGGGGTAAGCCGCTGCCTCCCCACAGAGAGGGGCCGTCCCCCCTCGTCTTCAGCTCCTGTTTGACATTTTGCATTTGTGCAGAAAATAAAATAAAATAAAAAACATTTTTAAAAAAAGCCATTTGGAGCTCAAAAAGCAGCTTCTTTGTACTAAGATGAGCTGTTTGTGTTCAGTTCCCTGTGTGGAGAGCTGACGTGCTCGCACCAAGGTTTGGTGCCCAGCATTTTTGCAGGACCCCCCCCAACTTGCTGGCCCAAGCAGCCCCCGCTGCTCCCTAAACTCGCCTTCAGACACTCCTAAGGGGATGCACAGGAGCGAGAGGGCGGCAGGCAAAGCAAATGGGGAATAAACCCAGTGGGCTGCGTCGGGCTTTGTTTGTGCGCCGAAAGCTGCCCCGCTTGGGGGTGGGGGCCGGATCCTGCAGGTGCGGGGGGGACGGTGCCCGGGGCAGAGGCGCAGCAGCTTACACTGGGAGAGCAGCGAGCTGTGGCGTTGCAGGGCTCGTGGGGATCTCCGCAGAGCTTCCGGCAGCGAGGAGGAGGAGGATGCCCGTGAGGAAGACGGCGAGGAAGGCAAGGGGCTGTATTTCCGGCTTCCGTTGAACATGTCTCTACAAACTAAAATGGATAACATGGAACTGAGGAGCATCGATGCAATGGCTGCAAACTTCCATACCTTCATCTTAGAGCAAGTCAGAACATTGACACTCTGCAAAACAGGCAAAACAAATATCCTTATTACGTGGCCTCCACCCGTGGCCCCCTCTTCCCTCCCCCCATTCCCGTGGCTCGGGCTGGCTGACCATCTCCCACGGGACCACCAGCATCCCCTTGGCTTGACCTCATCCCCTGCACTCTCCCAAGACTTGTCCGCTGTTGCAATAGGGAAACTGAGGTAGGGAGCTACGGCACAGCCCAGGGCTGTGCTGCAAAGGGGAAATTGCACATGGCGGGTGAGGGTGGCCTGGGGCTGGCGGTGGCAGTGGGGACACAGCGGTGTCCTCAGCTGGTCCATCCCCAACAGCACACAGGCCGGTGGGCAGGTGGGTGTCCACTCCCCACGCCCCGGCTGCAGCAGGGGCCGATATTGCAGTGGGTGGCTGTGCGTAAAGGATGGGCAAACTCATGTCACGCCGCCCTGTGACACCTCTTTGCCCGGCGCATCCCTCCTTGGGACATTGTGAGCAGCAGGAGCCCCCAGTGCCACCACCCTCCCCGCTCCCCCCAGAGCCGGGGTGCAGTTTGATGTCCCTGCCCTGCGGTGAGGTGCGCCCAGCACTGTGAGTCTGCTCCTGCCAGCCTGTCGCCCAGATGCTCCAGGGCAGCCTGAGTCCCTCCCCGCTGGTGCACCGACGTGGCAGCTCCACCAAAACCAGCCAAAATCCTGAAAACCTCAGGAACAAAAATGAACAGGGTGGCTGGACCATCCTGGCACGGCTGCGAGGTCTGCGGCAGCACCGGCCACCTCGGCGGTTGTAGCCCAGCAGTTTCTCAAAGCACAAAAAAACCTGGCTGGCATTTCCCTGGCGGGCGAGCTGGGCCCTTACCTTACACCATTCCATCTTCTCCATCGAAACCAGATTGGATCTGATGGGATTTCACAGCTGACCCTGTGGCCAGGCAGGGCAGTGGGGAACTGGTCTGGGCTCCCATCAATGGCTGTCGGCCATTAAATCCCCATCAAAGACAGGCTCTGGAAAGCGGCACGGACTTGCAGCCGCCTCCTGGCCCCTTCTTTTATTTCAGCTCCTTGCAAACTCCAAACATTTCTCCTTTTGAAATAAATTTTCCACGGGGGGAAAAAAAAGAAAAGAAGGAAAGAAAAAAACCCAAAACAAAACCAAGCAAAAAAACCCAACCCCAGTTTAGCAATATTTGCCAAATAGAATTTACCAGGGGGAAAAATGTTTATTTTAAAATGGAATTTGACAGGTTCACTTTTACTTTAGAAAACAACAAGAAGGCTGCGAACGCTGCCTCATCGCCAGCAAGCCTTTATTTTACAGGATGCAGATAATTGCACATTAACTAACAGTAATTATATGCCCTGTAGGTTACAAGATAATTGTAGAACCCAGCCAGACTCTAAATATTTTCAACTGGGCTATAAACAATGCCAAGCTAGAAAAAGAATAGTTTGGCCATATAAGGAGGCAAGACCATGAAATCCCGACGGGGGACAAGCGGCGAGGCTGGCCGAGGCATCGCGCCGACACGCACCGGCACCAAAACCTGCGTTGGGGCCAGGGTTCACAGCCGGCTGGTGTGGAGCATCACAGGCACCGTGGTGGGCAGCATCACAGCACTGTGGTGGGGAGCATCAAGGGCACCACCGTGGGCAGCGTCACGGCACTGTGGTGGGGAGCATCACAGGCACCGCCGTGGGCAGCGTCATGGGCACCACAGTGGGGACAGTGGCATCCCCCTCTGCCATCGCTCCTCCTCCCCAGAGCCAAGGTCAAGCCTGGCTCCCCATCCTGTGGGCACGGGGAGGATGCAGGAGGCTGCTGGGTGTGTTTGCATCGACGTTCGTCATCATAATTAGGTGCCTTAGGTTCCGATTTCCCCTCTGAGGTAAGAGCAGGGAACAGGCACCGAAAATGCTCACCGGCACCAAACAGCTCCCAGCGAGGCAGCGGGATGGGCACTGAAGGGTGAAGGACCAAGGAAATTGCAGTTTGTTCTGGGAGAGCGGGCAAAATCCAGGGGATGAAGGGCCAGGAGGAACCAGCAGCACCCAGAGGTGGGAAGGGACCCCACCTGCAGCGGCAGTCACCCCCCCAGGAGGAACAAGCAGCTTTGGGCAGCTGGTGTCCGAGCGTTCGGGGAGGGGACCCCATGGGGCAGCCAGGACCTAGAGCTCAGCCTTCACCGCTGCCCCCCGAGGGGCTCTCGGGGCACTCAGCCCCTGCTCAGCCCCCTTCGCCCTGGGCCGGTGAGGAAAACAGCAAGGCTGCGACACTCGATCCGTCCACCTGAGGAAGGGCCCCTGGCTTCTTGCAAGCCCATAAAATTTTAGGAGAGTGGTTTCATCCTGTAAAAAAGCCTCCTATTTCAGCAGCCAGTAATTTTGGCCCCCACCCACTTGCCGGTGACCTTTCAAAAAACTAAAACCCCAGTTCCAACGTGCAAAACAATAATAATAAAAAAAATATTCCAGGCTTTGCCTGTGGTTTCTCTTGCTCTAAAAAGCCACAGACCGCATGTGCCAGCCTGTGGGGAAAGCTGAAGTTTGGGGTGGGGGGAAAGGAAAAACACACACGCGCACGCAGGAGTCGCAGCTGTGACTCACCCAGGACGGGGTTCCAGCAGCACCCTCCCATCTTTCTGGTTTCCACATACTTCAAACCCACTCCCAGTAAGGATAAATAATCACAAGGGGTTTGACACGTGCTCCCCTGGGCCCGCTGCTGCAGGCATGGCTGGGGGGTCCCCACCACGCTGTTCAGACCAGGGGGTTTGGCCCTGCTGGCTCAGCCCTATCCCGCAGCCCCAAACCCTCCCCGGTGCAGACCTGCACCCTCAGCTGCCCTGGGGCGGTGGTTTGCACACGAGCGTGCAAAGCACTTGCAAGGAGCTGAACCGGGCAAAGCCTGGCGAGCTCTGACGACAGCTCTGGCCATGCTGAGTGGGGCCGAATCCTGTGGGGACCCAGGGCCAAACCTCCACACCTCAAGTGGCTGCTATCAAAAAGTTGCCTACAGCTACGGCTCAGCATCTTTGTTTGTAAAAATCACAGACTCACAGAACAGTTTGGGTGGCAAGGGACCTTAAAGACCACCTCGTTCCACCCCCTGCCATGAGCAGGGACATCTTCAACCAGACCAGGTTGCTCCGAGCCCTGTCCAGCCTGACCTTGAACACTTCCAGGGATGGGGCACCCACCACCTCTCTGGACACCCTGTGCCAGCGCCTCAACACCCTCAGTGTAAAAAATTTCTTTCTCATACCTAGTCTGAGCGTTGATGTGTCCAAGTCTTGCAACCACTGGCACGGCGAGCCTCCAGCTGGGGAACACCAGGGTCTCCCCCATCCAGACCCCACAGTGCTGGGCATGGCCACTGCTGAGTCTTGCTGCTGCTGCTGCTCTTTGCTCCAGTCTCATTGCAGCTACTGCACCCTGCAAGAGTGCAGCCACCTCCCTGCCTCGCCTGCTCCGGGCTCAGCACTGCAGGATGGGTATCCCACATTCCCAGGATCAGGAGGCAGCCCTGCCACCCTGGGTACCCCGACTGGCACCCAGGCCTGGAGATTCACCCATTCAACCCAGACTGGTGGCTCGTCCCTCAGGCTCAAAGCAATATTGGAAAAAGGTTGCGTTGCATGGATGGGGATGGGGCTCGGCTGCGAGGCAGCTGGGGTCAGGGGGACAAGGCTGCTCGGGCTTTGCTGACTCTCTCCGGAGGGGATGGAGGGACCCAGCAAACCCAGGGCTTTGGGGTGCCACAGGAGCTGTAGGCACAAAATCACGGCTGCAAGGATGTGCCAAGGGACCGGTGGGGAGCACGCGGGCAGGAGGGATCCAGAGAGCTGCAGTCTCACCAGGGATGCCTGGTCCTTGCACAGCCTCTGCCAGCACAACCCCCCTTCTTTTCATGGGGCAAACGGGCAAGTACAGCTGTGCTGGGCACCCTGCTCGGCTCTTACTGCACACCTCGGGGAGCCAAAACCCATGGAGCCATCCCAGCTTTCCGAGCCGGCTTCTGCCCCAGGCTGTGCCTGTGCACTTACTCCAGCCCCAAAATACACCCATGGTCCATGGGTTCATGCCCTGGGTTTGCTGCCGGGGGGCTCTTGGGCTGAGTCCTGGTGGGGTTCGGGTGCTCACAGCCACGTTACATCCCGGGGAGGGACCCAGCGATCCTCCCTGGCTTGATGAAAGGCCAAAGTTTGCACTCAGCTTTCCTGGAGAACAGCCCAAAAGCTCCCTATTTTCCTGCATTCTCCTGATAACCCATTAATGCGATCACAACAGTCTAGCCATGCCATGCCTGCTGCCAAGCAGGAAACTCACCCCTGCAGGAGAAGACCCTTCCCTGCCAGGCAGCTCCCAAACCAGCCCCGCTCCGGCATGAAGCCTTTGCTCCGGCAGCCTCCTCCGCCCTCACCTGCCCTGCTCACCCCACAGCCGGCTCCTGCCAGGGCTCACTGCTTCCCAGGCAGAGAAAAAAACACTCCGTGCCCTGAGGAACTGGAAATCTTAAGGAAAAGCAACAACTACCAGGCCAGCCAACTCCCATTGCTTAGTCTGGAGGGAGCAAGTTGATTATCGTGGCTCGCCCCGCCACTGCAGATCCCCTCAGAACCCCTCTGTGAGCTCCTCGTCTTTCTTTTCAAAGAGGATCCAACAAACCCACCCCATGGCCCTAAGTAAACTTTTCCAAGGCTTGATTCCCATCACAAAACCAAAGTCAAAGCAACAGAGACTCATTTCTGGTTGGGAGTTTTCTCCGCTTCAGCTCCCGAGCGCCGGTGTTTCCGCTGCCTTTTCCTGCTAAACCAAAGAGCAGCGCCCGCGTCCCGCAGAGACATCGCCTCCGCTCATACCACCAGAGCATTTTGGGCTTCTCGGACTTCCCTCGCTTTTCATGCTCTCGGTTTTTCTCATAGCTCTTTTTTTTCTAACCCATTTCCAATTTTTCCAGCAGACTCTCAGGTTTTGTTTCCAGCATCCACTGATCCCTTAAAGCCTCAGCTCCTGGAGTCACGAGATGAGGGAGGAAAAGCAGAATTTTACTTTTTTTACCCTAAATCTTCCTTGCTCGAGGGGGAAGGAGGAGAGTGAAAACTTTCAGTCCTGATGCTTTAAAGCCCAGGAAACAGAACCCAAAAGACATTATAATATAAGTGTGTCATAAATTTTCAGTCGATTCATGCTTCCGGGCATTGATTCATTATTTTCAAGTGCTAGGGCTCAGCCACACTGCAAGAATGGATGAGGCCATGGAGTGGCCGAGGGTTTTTTGGCAACGCAAAACACTTGGAAAGACCAAGGCCTTGACGGAACATCAGAGAGAGCTTCCACCTGCCACACACTGTTTATTTTAGTGCCTTACATGGGAGCCAAGCTGCTTTGAAATCCTGGCTCCTCATGACTCACCCCGCAGGAATTAAACAATTTCCATCCAGGCTCATGGTGAAGGAGCTCCAGGGGCTGCTGAGAAGCGGCTCCTCCAGCAGCAGCCTCCGGCTCAGCGCCTGGTCCTGCTGGGAGCGCGGTCCTGGATGGGACAGGGGTGGCAGAGAGACGTCGGGGCAGCCTTTCCCCAAAACCTGTCACAAGCTCCTGACACGCTTTTTTGGGAACTGAACCCCTGCAAGGAGCATTGGCATCTCCAATGCCCCCAGCCAGGACTGCCTGCAGCAGGGTGGCCGATGCCCCAGGGTCAAACCCACCCCAAACTGGCAAAACTGGCCCCAAAATGGGGAGTGTGGAAAGGAAAAATGCCCCAAACCCTGATCTGAGTTGAACTGTTGGATTTTCCTGTTCTTTTGACAGTAGGTGGGGGCATAAGGGAGGGGAAGAAGGACAACGTCCCCATCTCCAGCTCTGTGCTGGAGGGTGCTCCGGGGCCATGGACTGCCACCACCTCAGTGCAGCCATCCCCTTGGCTGGGGACACGGTGCAGTGGCCTCCTGAGCGGCTCTCCCAGCCCGGCACAGTGGCACAGCCTCGTGCTCTGAACTCCAAAAGCGACAATGGCCACGGTGCGTCCCACACCCTGCAGCACTGGCTCGTCCCTGCGCCGCCTTCCCCCCCTCCCCAGCCCTCCCCGCTCCCCCGTAAGCAAAACCAGAGCTGAGCGCAGGACACATGGTTCTGCTTTTCCTAAGTGAAAACCAGCCCAAGACGAGAAACTCCAAAGCTCTTCCCGCAGCCCCAGCTTCCCCCGCCCCCCCCAGAGGAACAACCACAAATGAGCCAGACTCAGCCCTGGGCTTCTTGGGGGAAGCCTCTTGGGGCAACCACCAAAGCCCCTCCTGGCTGCAGCCACCCGGCACGGCACCAGTGAGGAAACGGCAGTGGTGGAGCCGATCCTGGACCCGCGGGATGGTGGGGAGGGAGAAGGGGCCGTGGCAGAGCCGGGGGAGCATCAGTGTTCCCGGCAGTGCGGGGAGCCCCTCGGCTGAACACGCCAACCATCGGCAAGCTGCGCCGTTCCCACGCTTACATGACATTTACATTCGGGCTGAATTATGGCAGGTTTGGTTTACATCTCTCTAAACAGCTGGGTAAAAATAAAAAAAAAAAACACAAACCACCACAACCCCATCATCACAATAAAAATAATAATAATAATAAAAAAATCCTCACCAAGCCTGTGTGACACAGCTGAAGGATTTGCAAGGGGCACGCGCACCCTGCAGTGCCGCAGGCGATGCCGGGGGGTGACGGCCACACCGTGCTCCAGGTTGTGGCTGGAGAAGAAAGATGTCACGGCTCTGCCACAGCTGGGACGCTGCATCAAAATGTGAGCAGCAAGGTCCCCAGGGTGCAGCTCTCCAGCCCTGCTGAGCTGAGCCTTGGTAGCTGCCGTCAGACGCAGCAGCCCTGCCCATGGCCGCGTCCCTGTTCCCACCATTTCCCTTGTTTCGGACTTTGGGGAGCCAAACCCACTCAAAGCTGGGCTGAGCACCAGAGATGGTGCCAGGAGGTGGCAGGAATTTCGGGTGCATTAACTCATCTGTGCCGTATGCTCATCATGCATCCTGAGGCACCTCTGGTGACGTGCCTCGCCAAAGGGCATCATCTTCTATCCCCACAGGCCACAGAGCTGGGAGTGAGCAGGCAAAGGCCCCCCCGCAGCCCCCATGGCATGGCCAGAGCCCCGAGCCAAGGAGGAGATGCCCTGTCTGTGTTCCTGAGCCAGGGGAGCCCCCAGCAACTGATGGGAGCTGAGCCAACGCTGCCAGCGAGGGGGGGTGGGAGCTCTTCCAGGAGGGGATGGAGCACAGCGGAGGAAACACCTGATTTGCACCACAGCCGAGGGGCACATTGAAGCGCCAGCATCCCACCACCCCAGCTGGCACGGGCAGGAGAAGCCAAATTCACCGGGACGGAAACCCCAGTGCCAGTGCACTGTGCAGTGCCCAGCACCCCTCCGGTGCCCCCAGCCCAGAAGCCCCACGGCCACAACCCACTCACCTCCCGCGTCCCCCCAGAGCAGAGCCGGCCCCACTCAGACCCATTTTGGGGCTGGGTTCCTCCAAGGAGTCCTCGCCAGCCAGATGCCAGGATGGTGCTGACCAGTCCCACCGTCTCCCATCCCTCCCGCAGGATTTGTGCTCTCACCGTGCGGCGTGCGCCCCGGCACGGTGCGGGGCTGCGGGGAGGCAGGCGGCCCCACGGGACGCATCCGTGCCCTGGCAGGCAGCGCCGGCACCTTTGATTCCTTCCCCAGCGGTCCCACGCGGGTTTTCATGTCATTAATTAACAGGGGATACGAAGCGGGTGCCCAGCGGGGAGGAATCCCGCTGCAGATGTGGAGCTGAGCGCAGTGGCGTGGCCATTCCTGCCGCGGTGTCCTGTCGGGTCCCCCCCGTTGGGACTGGCTCAGCCCCGGCTGGGCTTAGCTGGTCCCTGCAAGGGCAAATAAAGATGCTGCTGCTCCCCCTCCAGCCCCGGCTGCCCTCGCCTCCCACCCTGCCGCTCCCGTCCTTGCTGCTCTCTCCATCACTCGCAGGGGCACGACGGAGGCAGAAACACAGCTGCAATATAAATCAGCATTAAAAAAAAAAAAAGCAAAAAAAAAAAGCAGTGGTTTAAATGCAGCACGACTCACTGCAGCGCTCACCCTGCCCCGCCAGCTCAGGGATACCCGGGTGGTGGCTGCACGGGGGTCTGGGGGCACCCGGCTGGGACCTGCACCCCTCACCCCCCCCAGCTCTGCAAATAAATCATTGAAAACATCACACTTCGGGGATCTCTATTCATCTTTCTAGCTGCAAAGCAGCCAAAGTCGTTAAAAATCCTGGCAGGCTGGGCATGGGTGCTGTGGTCCCCAGCTCGTGGTTTCCAGCACGTGCTGGTCCCCAGCCCAGCGGCTGCACATCCCCACTGACCCCGACAAGGTGCGGCTGCTTCGCCAAGGTCAGCGAGGCTGCGGCAACCCAAAACCCTTCATAAGCCGATTCAGCCAGTTCTAAGCAGCGGCAAGAGCTGCCCTTTATGATACAAGATGAGTAATTACAGATAAAATTACTATAAAATGCCTCAGGAGGGTACTGCTCGGCACAGCAGCTGGAGCTGAGAGCACGGTTTGTGGCATGACGCGGAACAAGGCTGTAATGGGGAACGAGGTGGGAATAAAACCTGCACAAAATCCCACTGATGCAGCCAAATCCCATTTGCTGATGGGCAGAGAAAATACAAATCTATCATCTGAAATCCCACCAAACCCAGGATGGTTTCTGTAGCCCTGCAGGAAACCAGCGATAACTCCAGGAAAAAAAAAAAAAAAAAAAAAAAAGGCACATGCAAGAAGCACCCCCAGTGCTGGGCACCCATGGGTGCTGGTGTGCTGACAAACAGCAGCCTCGTGCACTGCCCCACACCGTTTCTCCAGCCCAGAATTTCCCCCTCGTGCTGAAACCTGAAGTCTGAACGTCATTTTTTTATTTTCCTTCGGAGTGACAAACCACCCCTTCATGCACTAAATAACCCTGTGATGCCAAAAGGGGGTGGTTTGTCAGAGGAAACTAATTACTGTGGCTTGTTTGAACAATCCCAGTGCCTCGGGAAATAGGGTTAAAAGCTTAAATTTTGGCAGCGAGACGGAGTCCAGGCCCCAGATGTGCTTTCCTCTGGGCTGGTTTCAACACTGCTGGTATCTGTGAGCTGCCACGGGTGTGCTGGGGGCAAAATCTCCTTTTTTTCCCAAGAAAAGCAAAACCTTCGGTGGGATCCAGGAGGAAAAAACATAACAGAGGCAGGAGGGCAAGAAGGCTGCCATGAAAGCATCACCTCCTCCCACACAGCAGCTTTGGCCATTTTCGCCTTCCCTGTTTGTAGGGTTTTCTTTCCTTGTGGATTTGGCTGGTGTCATGGCATGCTCCAGCCCCCTCCCAGATCCCCAGAGGGGTCACTGTGCTGCAGTGTGCCTCAGTTTCCCCTTTGCAAAAATGCCCTGGGAGCACAACAGCCCTTGAAAACCTCCATGTATTAATTCCCCATTTTTCCAGAGCAGTCAGAGGTGGGAGCAGAGTGGCCACCTCTGACTTTTCCACCTATCTGGTGGGCTGGCATGGTCCCTTCAGCTCCCACCTTAATAATTCCTGTTCTTGTCCCCAGAGAAACAGATCCTGCCCTAACGCAGCATCCCTGCAAGCAGGAAATGAGCGGTGCCAGGGACAGGATGGAGGAGTTACAGCCTCTTGGGTGCCCTGCGAGGGATGAGCAATGAGCACCCATGCACATCCCTCAACAGCATCCCTCAACAGCATCCCTCAACAGCATCCCCCAACAGCATCCCAAGCAAGAAGTGCAGGTGATGCCAATGCCACCTCCAGCCTGGCAGTGGGAATTCCCCCGTATCCTCGCTCCTCTTATCCCTATATATATTTAATTTCTTTTTGTACAAAAGGAGCTGGATTGTCAAGGCACCCGCCAGGGATTACAGCGCTTTGCTAAGGGCAGAGAGACCCGAGAGAGGTTTGCAAATCCAATTTGCACTAAACCCTTCCAGTGGGTTTTGGACGGTGCACAGACTAATATCCCATTAGCATTTACTGTCCAACTCCAGCAGCAACCGCCGACATATTGAACCACTTAGCACTGCTCCAGAGTGAGCAAATGAGGAATTCCTCCCGAGACAGCAACAGCAGTAGACTGGGAATTGAGCTTTTGGGTGGAGGAAGTTCAGAACTGGGGGATGCCTGGGATAAAGAGGGCTGGAGATGACGGGAATAGCTGGAGGGTCTCCAAAAGGCAGCAGATGTGGGTCACCTGGACCTTTGCATGCAGAGATGCCGATACGGTGGCGCAGCATCATGCTGATACAAATGGACACATCCCCTGACCCTTCCTGTTGTCACAGGGAAAAGCCGCTTGGGATGCCCTTGGGGACCAGAGGCTTTCCGAGTGGAAAAGCCACACAGCTTCCAAAAAAGCCAATTTTGCCCTTTGATCACACCCAGGAATCAGTGTGTGGGAGAGCTGCGGTGGCACTGTCCTTCCCACCTGGCTGCTGTCTCCCACAACTCCAGTTCAGATCCAATCGAGCTTGTGGATAAGAGACTGGGACCAATTTTCCTGCCCCCAGCTGATGGCGTGGTGCGCTCTGCGCTGCCACAAAACGCTGTTCGCAATCCCAGCGCAGCCACCCAAACCCTGCCTGTGCTCCTGCAGAGGAGCCGACAAGGGAAGCGAGGGGAGGGCAGGATGGTTGGGGGCTGCAGGAAGGGGCAATCTGCCCCTTTTCTGCCACTTCTCCACCTTTCCCAGCCCAGAGGTTGCAGCGGGACCCACCGGTGCTGCTCAGAGCAACAGGAAATTAAAGCACGGCTGCTGGAAGATAACGGCGCGCTGGAGGAAGAGCTCCAGCAAGATGGATCGTCGTGCATCTCTCCCGCTGCCTGTGGAGCGGAGCCGACAGCCACAGCCAAGCTCTACACCCCGCCGTCCCCGTCCCGGCGGGGAGCCCCAGGCATGCTGATGCCATCTCTCCTCCACTGCCGGTGGCCCATGCAGCCCATCCTGCTGCAGCTTCTGTGCCGGTGTTTGGGGATGGAGAAGATCTATCAGCCCCAGATCTGCTCTGGGAGGCAGGCGGGGGCCAGACCCCTCTCTCCTCCCCATCAATCCTCTGTCGTGGAGACGCGACCGTGAGCGATGCTTTGCCAGGGCACAGCCCTTCATGCCCACACACCCGCCTCTGTCCATGCTTGGAGGGCTCGTGCCACCCAAATCCCAGCTGGATCCTTCCAGCCTCTCCTTTGCCCCCCCAAGCCCAAACTGCCCTTGGGTGCATCCCCACCCTGGTTTGGGGCAGCGGGGCAATTCCACCGGCACCCAGCCCAGCTCAGTGGAGCATCACTGCCAGCGGCTGCCTCCTGCGTCCTCCTGCCACGTGCGGCGGCTCTGCCGCTGGCACTGTCCCTCCCAGATGGCTCCATGGAGCTGCTAAGCCTCAAAAATGTGCTCTTAATAAGCCAGCACCACTTAATGAAGACAGCAGCTGCCCTATTAAATCAGAGGCAAGTCTTTCCTCAGGGACACCCTGGAGGGATGGGACTGATGACCCTGGGTGGGATGCAGCATCTGCTCGAGGGGATGAAGACATTTTGGTTTGTACCCAAGGTTTTGGTCCCCCCAGGTTGCACAAGGGCACAGCATCCCTGCCTGTCCTGGGGAAGGCAGCAGATAGGGAAAAGCCCCAGGGAAAAGCCAAAAGGCCACTCCAGAACCTTGCTGGGATCATCCCCTGCCTGTTCCTCTTGGCACAGCTCTGCTGGCTGCAGCCCAGAGCTGCTTGGGGACCACAACCACTGGGATGGATGCCACAAGGATTTGGGATTTTGGTCAGTGGCACAGGGATGAGCTGAGCCTGCTCTGCTCCAGGAACGCAGCACGAAGCTGACTGGGGCAGCAGGACCAGGGGCTCTGCCCCAGGAGGTCCTTGGCCACCAGCTGCCTTCACCAAGTCCAACAGCACCCGTGTTTTATAGGGGCAGGTCAGGGAGCAACAACAGCCAGCGATAAATACACCCTGTGCTCGAGGCCAGCTCCAGCACAGCACAGCCAAAACCAACATTATTAAAGGCAAAAAAGTCACCACAAGTGGCGCAGAAGCCTGTGGGCTGGTCAGTGATGCGAGTGTGCAGCTAACAGCGATGGCTGTCACTGGTGAGACCCAGAGGTAGCAAAGAAGGGGCAAACGTGGTTCTGACCCCCAGGACTTGAGCAGAACGTGTTTGCTGATGGCCGGCTGCCCCTGGAGCTGCCATGGCCTGGAGGGTGGTGGGCTGCCAGCCCTCCGTAGCCCCCGATGATGATGGCTATTTGCTCCATCCATCCTCCAAATCCTGGCCTATTTGCTTGCTTTAAATAGGCTTTGAAAATTGGCACTCATTTGGTTCCTCTGGGGACACATTTTTTCCCTGGGAAGGACTAGGGGTGGGCTTACAACCACCTCACCCCTCTGCTTCAGCCTGGAAAAAAACAGGGCAAGATGAAATCAAGGGGGTCCCTAAAGCCAGGAGCCCTGCTAACAGCAAACCTGCAAGCCCAGATGCTGCTCATGAACGATCTCCTGGCACAGCACCGGGCATTGTCCAGGAGAGCTCACGGATGAGATTTATCGCCCTGCCCCAAGCACCACGCAGCCAGGTCCCTGAGCTGTGAAAAAGCTGCTGAAATAGAGAAAAATGCAACTCCTGCTTTGGATTATTGCAGCCTGGAAGCGATGCTAGCTTCCCCTCCTGGCACATCCGCTGCTGCGCCAGGGCTGTGCAGGGATGCTGGCCCTTCAGAGCACTGCCTTCACCCAGCGAGGGCCCGGCAGGGCTGCCCTGCTCCCTCCCAGCAGCCACCATCCATCCTGTTATACGCTTGGTTTGGACAAAGTTCAAAGGAAACCTTTTCTGCTGAGGAAAAAAAAAAATGTGGTTCCATCACCATCAAAACGCTTCATGAAACCCAGCGTTGATGCGGCTGACATTGCTTATTAGGGGACTGAGATGCTGGTGACGCGGCCTTTGAACAGCTACAGAAGGAAATGCTTTTTTGTTGTCGTTCGAGAACAACGCAGTGGCAAATAGATTGTTTCAATTTAGCTCTTTGGATGTTGAGTTACAAAGTGAGCCCGTTTTGGGTTTCGTGACGAAGAAGTAATGGGAATAAAACTGCTTCTGGCATTTCCCTTCCCAGGGCAGCTGCAGAGGGGGTCACGTCATTCCTGTGCTGGCGGGATGCTCCTTCACATGAAAGCATCTCTGCACCATGCCCGGCACAACCAAGAGGGAGCACGTTTGGGCTTCTCTTCTTCTCCTTCAAGTTCAATGGGGAAAGACTACTCCAAACTGGCCAAATCCCAGCAAAACCTGGGTTGGGTGGGATGTCTCCAGTCCAACCAGCTAATGGTGGAGCTGGAGCAGATGGCTCACCCTGACCAAGGCACTGGTCTGTCCCATGGCTGCATCACTGTGGCAGCACTCCTGGGGTGCAAAGTGATCCCTGGCACGGTGGGAGTGGAGGGGCTGGGTGGTACGCAGGTCCTCTCACCCCCTCCCCACACATGCTGAGCCATGGGAGCTGCTGGAGTGGGACCACATGCTGTTGCCCCAGCTGGGCTTAGCAAGGGTCCTGGAAATGGGCTGGTGCACACGTGCTTTAGCTTAGGCCAGCAATGAAATTGCCTGTGGCACCAAGGGAAAAAAACCAACCACATCTGTCCTGAGCTGTGCTACTGCACCTCTTGTGATGGGCCCCTGGACCCTCCCTCTGCTTGGCACCTCCCTCTCTGCCAAGGCTCAGCCCCGCTGGGTACCGTAAGATGCTCTATCGGCAGGGGCTGGCATCAACAGGCAACTGTCGGCTCTTTGTGACCCCCAAGCCCGCCCCTGTGTGGGCACAGCGTGGCTCAGCATGTCGCAGGATGGGGCTCTCCCAGGCAGGACGCTGTGTGCTGAGCACCACCGCAGTGGGTGCACGCGTGGCATGCTGTGCTGGGGACAGCCAAGGTGACATCTGCTCTGGTCGCGCTACTGGCCGGGCTGCGTTTAGGGCCACATGAGAAGTACCTTGACCTCAAAAAAGTGGACATTGCAAATCTTGGCTCCTCCCTTGCAGCTCCCCGAAGGTGGAAATCAACCTTGCAAGCACGGCTGGAGCCTGGAGCCTGGAGCCTGGCAGGGCTGTCGGAGAGCAGCCCACCGAGGGGCCTTTGGCTGGGAGAGCAGGAGATGGTGGCGCGGGGAGCTGTGATTCACGTCTGCACCGTGGGAGGGCACCCAGAGCAGCGCAGCCAGGCCCGCACCAGCACCCAGCACCACCCAGCGCCACCCAGCCCTCCCTCAGCCCTCCCTCAGCACGGGCACCCAGGGGCGCCCACCTCCCAGGGAGAAGGGACACTGCAGCAGTGCCTGGACCTGCATGTCCCCCTCTGGCTGCGTCACAGAAAACTGGACCAGCTCCTCTTATTTACAGCCCAGGGGCTGGATGTCACGAGGCCTGGAAGGTGCTGGGCTCCCCCCTTGCCCTCACAAATCCCGTGGCCACGCAGCCCAGCAGGAGCCTGGCCCTGGGGCCGCATCCTGCCGCGAAGCAGCTGCAGCCAGGCACAGCCTGATGGCAAAGCGGGAGGGACAGCTCGGCATCCCGTGGGGTGCTGCAGCTGGCGTCGGGATGCGCTGCACCTCCTCTGCTCCTTCCTCCAGGCAAGACACGAGCTGGACCAGGACTGAGCAAGCACTTAAAAATCCAGCGCTATTTAAAAACTTGAGATGTATTAACAGGTAAGTCCCATTTCTCCCGCTCCCAGCCCAGCCCTGGACCTGCTGGGGACGGAGGTGCAGGATACACCCACGGGCAGCTCCGTGGCGGCACCGAGGATGCTGACGCTGCGGCACTGCCCCAGCCCAGCGCACATCGCAGCACGGCATCGCTGGCTCTGCTTTGCAACCCCGAGCCAGCGCCACGGCGGGTAGAGCTGGGTCTGAACCGAAGGCCTGGTTACAGCCAGCAGCTCAAAAACCAAAACCAAGCGCGCAAGCCTAAAATCTTGCACGGAGACCCCCCCCTTTCCTGCTTGATTTTTCTGCTTTGTGCCATGCAGCATCTCGGCTGCTTCTGCCGTGAAATCTAGGAGCACCCGTGAGCCCGAGAGTCTGAATCTGGGATCCAGAGCTGATCCTGCCTTCAGATCTGGGACTTGAGCACCCGTCCAGGACTCGCACGCCGCCGCCGTCAGCCCCTTCACCCGCCGCAATAAACGTGCCCTCGCCGGCCGCAATAAACGTGCCCTCGACCCGGCGCCTAATCGCGCCTTGGCTCCCGAAGCAGCAGTCGGATTTCCATCGGTGCCGGCTACAAGCTTCCATATATGTGCAATAAAGACACCCGAGGTCCAGGATGTTTTTTTAAAGCCTCCGTACTGCCCGCAGCCCGAGTGGGAAATTCCCTCCCTCGACGCCGGGATGGAACCGGCCTCCCAGTGCCCGCCGGGCTCGGGATGCGGTGCGGGCAGCGGGGCTGGGGCCGGGGGAGGCGGGGGGATGCCGGGGGAGCCCGGGCGCCCATCCTGCCGTTCCTTACACTAATGTTTAGACAGGCGGCGTCCCCCCCGGCGAACAAGCCGCCCCCCGCCCCGCTCGCGGCTCGGCCTGCCGGGACGGTCTCCAAGTATGAAGCAAACTCCTGCGGCAGCCCGAGGGCCGGCGAGCGGGTGGTGGGCGGCGGGGGCCCGATCCTGGCTCGCCCCCCCCCCCCCCCCCGCCTCCGAGCCAGCCCAAGTCACCCGGTTCTGCCCCGTTCGCGGGGCGGCAGCACCCGGGCGGGGGGATAACGCGCGGCGAAGCCTCCGGGGACGCCCCCGGGGGAAGGGGGCTCCGCCGGGACCCCCGGAGCGGGGCCGGGGGGCAGGACCCGCCCGGCGTGGGCAGGTGCCCGGCGTCGCCCGCGGGACTTACCTGGCGGCGGGCCGGGGCGCAGCGCTCAGCGGCGGCGCCGGGCCGGGGCCGGGGCACGCGTGGGGCCGGGGGCCGCCATGGGCGGGGGGGCGGCGGGGCTCGGCACGGCGCGGCGCGGCTCGGCACGGCTGGGCTCTGGCACGGCGGGGCTCGGCCCGGGTGGGCTCTGGCACGGCTGGGCTCCGCACGGCGCGGCTGGCACGACTCGGCTCTGGCGCGGCTGGGCTCGGCGCGGCTCGGCACCGCCGGGCTGGGCTCGGCTCGGCGCGGCTCAGCACGGCGCGGCTGGAGCACGGCGCGGCTCGGCTCGGCTCGGCGGGGGGGCTCGGCCACCGCCTCCTCCCCGCGGCGGGGGGCGGGTTCGGAGCCGCCGGGTCCCCCGCCCCGCCCGGTCCCGCCTCCGCCCGGTCCCGAGCCGCGCTGCGCCCCGGTCCCGGCCCTGGCCCTCCTGGTGCCGGTGCCGCCCCCGCCGCTCCCCCCGCGCCACCGGCCGCTTCTCGCAGCGGAGCCGACGGGCCCGGCCCGGCCCCTCCCCGCCCCGCCCGGGAGCAGCCAAACCCCCCCGGTCCCTGCCCCCGGACCCCCGGTTCTGCCCCGGAGCTGCGGCCGGCCCCGGTGCTAGCAGCCCATAGCTCCCTTAGCGCCCCGATCCCCTCCCCCGGACCCCCCCGGTCCTGCCCCGCAGCCCTGGTGCTGCCCCCGCATCGCCCCGTTGTCCCCGGTCCCTTCCCCGGATCTCCTGGTTCTGTCCCGCTCCCCCCAGTGCTGTCCCCGCTGCCCCCGGTCCCTGTCCCGCATTGCCCGGCTCGCCCTGGTCCCTGTCCCCAGACCCCCCTGGTCCTATCTCGGATCCCCCGGTGCTGCCCCCGGTCCCTGCCCCACTCCCCCCGGTGCTGTCCCCGGGCCCCCCGATGCTGCTCCCGCTCTCCCCGGTCCCTGCCCCCGGACCCCCCCGATTCTGCCCTGCAGCCCCGGTGCTGCCCCGCTCCCCCCAGCGCTCCCGCCGGACCCTCCGGTCCATATCCCCGTTCCCCCCGGTGCTGCCCCCAGTGCCAGAGCCCTGTCGGGGGGGAGGCGCTGGGGGCCGTGCGGCCGAGGGGCCTTCAACCTGTGCAGCCCTGACCACACAGGACTCCGGCAGGCAGCGAGCCTGGGACCCCCCCCAGCAGCAGTACCAGGGGAGCCCCCCAACCCCGTGCCCACCGAGGGCATCCCTGGGGTCACCTCACAGCGGTCTCTGGTCTCCGCAGGGCAGCTGCGGCTTGGTGGCACCGGCACCAGTGGCTTGTCGTCCGGGCTTTGCCCACAGTGGCTGCAGGGCGAGGACAGGTGGAGCGGGCGGTGGGATCCCACACACGCAGGGCACGGGCTGGCCAAAGACACGGAGACGGGGGTCGCACTTTCTGTGTGAGAAACAAACCGTCGGGTTGGATTCACCCCCATGGCACACGCGGTCCTTGCGCCCGGTGCCGAGTCAGGAACCAGCGTGGCCGCACAGATCCGCAGCTCCCAGGCTCCGGGATGAGGCTCCCGCTCTGCGGAGATGCCCGAAATCCCAACCAAAAGCCAGGTCCATCAGATACACCGGAAAGTTGTACTTTATGTTGGTCAAAGCTAAAAACCCCAGGAGTGCATCACATTCCCCAAATGATTCTTATTAAATTATACTTTGTCAGTTAAAATGTTCTTCACGTGCAAAATGTTTTATTTTTCAGTCTCATCCCTTTATCTCATCCCAAAAGTTTCTTTTCTCCAGCAACTTCTTGGTTTGCAGAAGAGAAAGAAATGGTTTGGAGCAACCCAGAGACGATGGTCTTTCCCAGCTTTGGCACACAGCCATGTAACAGATCCCTACAATTTGTCCCGGCCATGCAGGGCTTGGAAGAGTTGGGGACAATGAGGGACCGGGGTGACAAACATCCCAGCTCCAAGCTCCTGGCCCCGGCCCCAGCTGCAGTGATGCTCTAATATGGCAAAGTTGGGAGAAGTTATTTCTAATAATAAATAAATCCAGGTCAGCTACACAGAGAGCGATGTCAAGGAATTTAAATCCCGCAAGAAACAACTTTTAATTTAAGGCAAATCTGGGACTCCGCACACCCGAAATGCTGCCACCCCTCAGCCTCGCCAAGGTCAGAGGGTGGCTCTGGCTGCCCTGCAGTGGCCCTGTCCGGGGGGACCGAACCCCTTGGTGGGAAGGGCTACAGCAGCACCCACAGCTGATGCTTGTGCACCTGGGGGCCTTGGTGGGATGCTTGAAACCAGCCAGGGACATCCCCCCATGTCATCTCTCCCACTTGTCAGCTGTCAAACTCTTCCCCAGCCTCATTCACACCCCACCCCACCCCCCGCTCACCCTGGGGCCAGTGGGACTGATGGAAGTATCCCCATCCCTGGCTCCTTGCAGGTGGGTACCGGCAGTCACCTCGGGGATGACCACAGAAAGGCACTTCAGTTTACAAAAAGAAACAGAAAGTATCATCTCTCCGTTTTGCGGGCTTGGTTAGAAACCAAACGGTTCTTGCTGTTGCCTGTCATCATTGAGTCTTCAGAGTTAACAGCCAGCTTGTGGGTACAGACAGCCCCTACCTCTCTGCGCTCCTGTTGCAGCCCCTTTGCAAGCACCAGCGGCTGCCACAGCCCCGGGTTTCGAGCCGCGTGAGGCTTCGTGCTGGGGGAACTGGCCGGAGGAGCAGGCGGACACCGCTGCAAAGCTCAGCTTCCTGCTTTCCTGCCATTGTACGGAAACAGTTCACTTCAACCCTCCCTTTCTCCAGCTCCCCAAAAGTGCCATCAGGTTTGCGTTGTGGCAGCGTTTGGCAGAAATGTGATCCGTGCCTTCCGCTGGCGGTTGTGCAAGTCGGAGGGGTGCAGGTCGGGGCAGGCGGCGCGTGCTGGCCGGGGTGCGGGGGGAGGCAGGCACGTGTCCCCCACCTGGGGCACCCCGGGCTTCTCACTGCAGCCTGGAAAGGTTTCACCTTTCCTGGAAACCATCACAAATTTCACAGAGCAAACAAACAAACAAAGAACCTGAAATAGAATAGCTCCAATTGGAAAACTACAAAAGAGAAATCCTGTTTATGCAGATATTTGTGGAAAAGCACCAGGAAGAAAACACAGAGTAAAGCTAATTCTAATTGACGACAGGCGGGGAGGTACCCAGGATGGGGGAGACTTGCTTGGGTTTGGGCACAAAGGAAAGCCAAGGCAAACTGCCACCGCCTGCTGGGGACCATGCTGGGCGTGGTAGGTGTGACCCAGAGCGGAGCGGAGCAGGAGGAATGGCCACCACCACCCCTTGGGACAGCTCTGGGGCAGGACCCAGCCCGTACCGGACCCACCAGCTCTGCCCGCTGCTGGAGGAGACTGGCGTGTTGGCCAGCACCAGCGAGCAAGGGTTGTGAGTACATCAGCCGTGCTTGGATTTAATCAACCAAAAGGGGGGAAAAAAATAAAATTCAAAATGGGGTGAAACAGCACCACCGAAATCCTTTGGCCACCCCCACTGGGGCTGCAGGGGTGGCTCTGTATACACCTGGGGGAGAGCCCATCTCTGCCCCCAAAGGTCCCCTGGCTGCAGCAGGGGGCAGGGAGCAGCCCGGAGCCGGGAGGAAGGTGCCCAGCCCCGGCAGCAGGGCTGGAGCCGAGTGGGGAATACAACCCAGATGTGTCTGCTTTCATCCAGCTGTGCGTCTCCAGGACCCCTCTTGCAGGGCTGGGGCTTGGAGGCATTCTCAGGCCTGCCCCGTACATCTCCAGTGCAGATCTAGAGGGATCCTGTTGCACAAAAGCCTTCATCTCCCCAGCCTGGGATGCTGCTGGATGGCACCAGCGCCAGGGGTGTCCAGGCAGGACGCGGAGCAGGCACACGTTGGTGCGGTGGCTGGTCCCCGACACAGGCTGGTGAGCAGAGAGCCACCCGTATGCCGCCAGCAGCTGAGAACGCTCCCAACTCGCTGCATGCAGCGCCTCCTCCTCGGCAGCAAATTCCAAGTGGGGGCACCCCGGGGGGTGGCAGGCGGGGAGGCTGCGGGTCCCCTCCAGCTCCAGCTGTGCCACCCACACTGGGGCAGCTTTGGGACCACTCTGCTGGTTACAGCATCTCCTACACGGTCTCCCTTGCCTGTTCTAGTCCCAGGGAGAAGAGTGAGCTCCTAAACATACCTAAACACCCTTAAATATCCTTTAAACACCCTTAAATGTGCAGGGCAAGCTAGGGTGGAGGGAGCCTCCCAGTGCTCCCCACCGTGTCTGTGCCCCAAGCCCTGGCAGCATTGGGGCTGGTGGCTGGTGTTCAGGATGCGCTCAGCATCGGCTCTCCCCAGCAGGTTCCTGCGCAGAGGGGCTGAAGCCCCTGACTCCCCCTACTTGGACCTCAGGGACCAGGTCCCTCATCCTCAGCAGCAGACAGAGCTGGGGGCTGGCACCCTCAGACCTGGCCCCCCTCCATCCCCCAGTGTCCCTTAGGGACCAGGGAGCTGCTGAAGCCAGGGCTACCTCCCTCTCTCATCCACCAGCCCTCCCTGGCCAGCTCCCAGAGAGGCTGGTGACCTTGGAGATGGTCAAAGCTCCCCAGGATAAGGCCCTGAGCAACATAAGCAAGGCACTGCCCTGCATGGAAGGTTGGACCTGTCACCTCCAGGTGTCCCTTCTAACCATCGCCATGCCACCATCCCCAAAACACTCGCCCAGTTCAGCAGGAGACTGTCGAAGTGTTACCTTAGGATGACGCATGGGCTACAGCACACGGCTTTTGGCGCTGCTCCCCAGCTGCTTCCTCTGCCCTGGGGTGTCAGGATTTCCTTTACTCCTTCCTCAGCCACCCCTGCTGTCTTTCTGGACCTGCCACCAGTGTAGCGCACGCCCAGGGGCACCCTCGGACTCGTCTTTCGGCAGGACGAGCGCTCCAAGGGCGAGCGGTGGGCACACCTCGCCCACATTGCTTCCTCTGCCATCGCATGGGGAGCTGGGGTCACCTCTTCCAGCTGCCACGGGGCCGCAGCGTCAGTCTGATTGTACTTGGTGGGCTCAGGAGCCACCCAAGCCTGCTTGCTCCTAAAATTAAAAAAAGGAAAAAATTGAGAACGCTGAGGAGAGGTGAGAAGCCTTGCAAGGCCCCCAGCTGAGCTGCTGACGCCGCAGGGTCCGCGGTGGCTGTGCCATGTCCCCCTTGGGGTGGCTCCGCGCCGCACTCCCCCATGCAAGCAGAGCTTCGCCCTGTTGGAAATCAAGACGTTACTTTGCAATGGGAGGGCTGGAGATGCTGAAGAGATCTGAAAAAGAGGCGAATATGGCTTGGGGAGGGGGGGGTGTGTAGGTGCCCCTTGGGAAGCAGCCATGCTGGGACAGACCTGCTAGGGCACAGCTGAAGACAGTTAGAGGCTGCTCTTGGCATGGGGCGTTCAGGGAGGCAACAGCCGTAGGGATGGAGGGATCAGAGGTCTAGGAGAGACTTGGTGCTCTCTTTATGGCTGGCTCAGTCCTTCTGTTTGCCTAGTGTTTGTTTTTGCAAGTATTAATACGCTGGGACTGTTTTCTTTAGCACACATTGAGTCTGGAGGGTTTTGCTGGGGGTCTGGGATCTGGGCGACCTTGGCCCATCAGGGGACCTTCCCAGGAGTGGTCTACAGAGCCTGGCCCACGGTTGCCTCAGGTCCCCACAGCCCTGGCAGGATCTGCAGAGGTGTGTGCCCCTGCCACAGCGTGCACCTGGCCCGAGCCCGTGGGGTTCTGTGAGGTGGTGGGAGCCGTGGGGTGGGCAGCAGCAATGGGTGCTGCTGCTCTTCTTTCTGAAATGAGGAGGATTCACCTTGATGCACCTGGCTGCTCTGCAAAGCAGCACTGCATGACACCCTCCTGCTCTGCAACCCGCAGAAGGCAACAGTTGTCCTGCCAAAAACCCAGTAGCTGCTAAACAAACAATTTAATGCAAAACAGCCTCAATGGAGCAGGAGCAAACGTGCCCAAGAAAGCGTCGAAGCCATTACAGAGCCACAGAAAAAGCACATGACGTTGCAAAGGCTTTGCAGAGCGCTCAGGAAGCACAGCCTGGTACAATTTGCATCTTTTGTTTTAACTAACATTTTCCTAATGACATGTGTAATATGGTCCGTGATATGTAGCTGCCATCTATCCTGCAGCGTCTGCTAAGAGCCCAGATGTCATCCTGTCTGGTCGCAGCATCTGCAGTCCCCACACCTCACCCTGCTGCACCTGGCGGGGCTGGGACCAGCACCTTCTGCCTAAAATCAGGAGGAATGAAACCCAGAGTGTGACTGGGAGCCTCTGGCTTGGGGAGGAGGTTTGGGAGTTGCTCGCATTTGGCTTGGCTGCCTCTTGCTGACCAGTCAAGCTACCCTGGATCCCCCCCAGTTTGATCTACCTGCCAGCTGCTGCTCTGCAGGGTGGCTGTGAGCAGAGCCTGCAGATTTCCCTTTGCTCTTCCAGTGTTTCCTGCTTGCAGCTACAAAAGGAGCCTGAGCAGGCTGCACATCTGGGTACCTGCAAAGGATGCCCACCTTGGGCATCTCGCAGGGATGTGCCAGGACAAGGAGGGATGCTCATAAAACTGTTGCCTGTAGCTGCATGGACTGGAAAGCTTTCAGTGCTGCCTTTGAGCTGCGTGAGCAGGGGGCAGGTGACAGGCACAGGGAATGGATGTGCAACAACCCAGTTCTGGCCTTGCAGCAGCCGAGCTCTACCTTGTCTCCATGGGGAGATGAAGCCAGACTTCATAGCCACCACGCACTTGGCCTCCCGTCCTGCTGTGTGTCCCCTAGAAGGTGCGAAAAGACCTCAGGTGTCTCCTGATCAAAGCTGGCCCTGGCATGGTGGCCCTACGGAGTTGAAGGCTGTGGTGAAGCAACCTGCCTACAGCGACCCAGGCGAACCAGGGGCAACGCAGAGCCCCAAAGGGCAATGCCTGCCCCGCACCACGCACCTTCCCAGGACAGACCCAGGATGCACCGCGCAGTTTCCCAGAGCAGACCTCCATGCAGGAGGGAGCGGGACACAGGCAGGAGTAGCACCCGGCCGGTCTGCCCACTGCAAAGGGTAGAGACTTGTGAAAGAGGCAGCAGTTCCCCAAAATGAGAGATCTGGCAGATGAGAATGGCTGAGTAAGCCTGTTCCCAGGCTTGGGGCCAAAACCAGCTGCCACCAGATACCACGGGTACCTCGTCCTGGTCCCTTGTGGCATCTACAGCTTGGCTGGAGAACGGGGACTGGGCACTGTGCCCCATCTTGGATGTCTTCCCTATGCAGCATCTTCAAAGAGCCACAAACAGCCCTGGATTCCCATGTCATTTGACCCAGGGAGGGATGCGCAGCGGGTATCTCTCGGAACCTTGCTCACCTCATTGATCCATTGGGAGATGAGTTCGGAGACATGATCTGTATCAAGAAGAGATGTGAAGCACTAGGATGGAGTGGAAAATTGGAACTGGTCAGAAAATGCGTGGTACATAATGTCACACACAAAATCTACTATGAACAAGTGTTCGTAAACACTGAGGGGAAAAATCTAAGAAATTAAGTCATTTTAAATGTCAAATAGCCCATGGACCCCACATCTGGACATGACAGATGAACAAAAACATAGACATTAGAAATTCCTGAAAACTAACACAGGAACAATGATTAATTTCTCTCTGTTCCAGGGCAATCGCATTATATACACACAAAGGAGTCATAAAAATTCCTGGATGACGGAACAAAATCCTTACAGAGCTCCACAGATAAAATACAACCATACTGGAAGGAGCTGGAAATGTCCAGGGAAGGAGCATGCCCGGGGCTGGCTCCTATATACCATGCTGGATAAAACACCTTCCCTAGAGGATGCAACTGCAAGATTATACCTGGTGAAAGTGCTGGTGAACACAAGTGCCATGTTTCCAGCTTGAGATGAGACAAATCCTTCCTGCTGACAGCAGCAGCTCCCCTCGTGCCTGCTGCAAACAGCCACGCACAAGACGAGCCGGGCATTGCCCCCTCATAAAACCCGAGCACACGTGGCAAAGGAATTGAGGATGCAGATGCATCAGTGGTGGCACAAGCAAGGATGGTGCAGAAGATGGCAGAAAGGGAACCGGTAAAGAGGTCAGCATCCTGGCCCTGCTACGGCTAATTTCAAACTCCTACTAAGCCCCAAGCACCGGAGCTGAGCATTTAGGAATGCAAGAAAATGAAGGGATAAACTCAAATCATTTCGGTCCAAGAGAGGGGCTTCTTTCTTCATTTAACAGAAAGATATTCCAAACCAAAACCACAAAGAAAATATCATTAGAAGAGGCCGGAGTGTTGCTTGGTGACTGTTCATTGGCTTTTTGTGGGATGTTTTTCATCAAAAACGGCTGTGTAGTCTGCAAAATTAATTAAGGAGGGTGCTGAGCAGTGCCAGGGGCAGAGGGGAGTTTAGGGGCTGCCCGCATGGGCCACAGACCCCGTACGAGGAAAACAGTCCCTCTGAGAGCAGCAAACACCCACCTCGGCTCTGCAACAATGGACCCCCGCGACAGGCAGCCACAGAGATTGGGGTCCCAGCACCTCTGGGTCCACTGCATCCTCTGTGCATCCTCGCCGGCTGCATCCCGAGTAATCCCGTCCTCGCTGGAGGCTGCAGCCCAGCTCCCAGCCTGCTCGTAATTCGCTCCCTGCTGCTCGGCAGCCCAGAGCGGTGAACCCGGCCGATAGGGATGTCATTCCCTTCTCCTAATGGGCCGTGAAACTTCAGCACGCTCAGGATACTCGGAGTCCTGTCTGGGAAAAGATACAGAAAAAACGTGGGACTTGGGGCAAAATGGTGCTAAATGGCAAAACACATCAAGGCAAGAGAGAGGTGAAACAGGAATGCCAGGGCACCGGTCTCACCCATGGCGCAGGGGACTGGCCACGGCTGCCAGGGTCCCTGCTCCCCAGCAGGTCCCTGGGCACAGCCGTGTCCCCATCTGTCCCTGGCAGATGATGTCAGCAGCCGTGCCTCGCACCTTCCCCATCCCAGTCCCCCAACTTCCCAGCCAGGAGAGGTGTGCTGGGCGAGAGCCATGGCAACTCTTACACAGTGTCAACAAAAATCAGCAAAATAATGACTTTCTCGTTGAAATCTCCGGGGAGGGAAAAAGGCTTCAGGCCAGATCTGCCTGCCATAAAACAGGCTTTAAAATTTTTCAGCGGATGCTGAAGTGGAGCTAAGGCGAGAGCCTGCTCCAGCTCAGCCACATCCCAGCCTGCCGGGAATACGAGCTGGGGAGCCACGGGCTGTCCAGTCCTCCCACAGTGCCAGGAGAGACGGCACAGATGCTGTGGTTGCACCAGTCCCTGCATATGAGCATCTCACCCCAGCTGCATCAGCCTAAGGATGGTTGGATCTTGGATACTGGCCTGGAGAGGGACACCTTGGATTAATCCTATTTTTTTGTTTGGCATACCTCTTGAAAAACTATTTTATTTTAAATGCAAATCCAATGGTTTCCAAAAAAAACTTCCTTTTTGGTTTGGTTTTTTTTTTTTTAAATGGAAAAATTCAGCTAGAAGACCGTTTTCTGGGCTGGGTATGAAACGCTCCTCCTGCGCAGGCTGTCAGGGACCGTCCTCCACCTTCCCTGCGAGCAAAACCAACCCTTCCGCCTCGCTGCTCAGCAGGGACCCAATTACACATATGAAGCTGACCCGGCCAAAACGCAGCCCAGAAGAGTTTGACACAAAGTTGGGAACCTGCCAAGAAATTCCTAATTGAAAGTGGTGACTGCAATGTCTATCCATGGGGTCTCCGCCTGGTGAACCCTCCTCTGTCACTGTGAGTTACGAGCGCGCTCTGGTTTGAAATGAGGCAGAGTAAATCTAATCATATTTTTATGAGCCCCTTTTCCTCTTGCATGGGCTGAGCTCTGGGCACATGCTGTGCAGCAGAAGAGCGGTGGCTGTGCCTTTTTCCATCTCCATCTCCTTTCTTTGAGTAACGTGCCAGAATATTAACAGATTAAAAGTTCAAGCTGTAATAAACAGAGTCCCCAAAAGTGAGTTGCAGTGACAGGCAGGCAAAAGAACAGAGGTGCTTTCCAGCAGCACAGACTCTGCAACGTGTCCCTCACCTTCTCCCCATAACATGCTCCCGATGGGATGCTTGGGAGGGACCAGGATACGGAGCTGTGGGGGATACAAGCCACACGGGTCGCTCCTCGAGCTGAGCAGGGTTGTCGGGAATGAAGCAAGAAGAGAAGCGCCGCAACATCGCTGGTGTCCTGGGGGTCTGTCTCAGCGCCTGGCAGCAAGGCTGTCCCACACACCTGCATTTCTCCCTTCTCCACCTGAACCTGGACTGCCTCGACCACCGCCGAGCCACAGCAGGCAGCCCCCAGCAATTCCCAAGGTCCCCGGGACCTTGCCCAGGGCTCCGCTCCGGAGCAGTAACGAGCCACTGTAAAGCATTCTGCCTGCTGCAGAGCTATCTCCAAAGAGTTGTTTCACACCTCCTCGGGCGTGAAGGTCACGGACCAGATGTTCCCCATCAGCAGACAGATCCTAGTACTTTTTACACCGGATTTAAGCCCTGCAGTCAAATCGCCTTCATTTTCTCAGAGGCAAGTGATACTTGTTCTTGGAGCAGTATTTGGCTGGGAAGGGAAGGGGATGAACGCTGAAGCACAAGGAGTGCGATCCTTGGGATACAGAGCAGATCCTGCCTTCCCAAGATCTCTTCCAAAATAACTGCTGGCAGCCAGAGGTGCCTGGCTCTGGAAAAGCATGCTGTCATCCAGGATGCTGAACTGACCGGCTGGCTCGTCTCAGGGTACAGGGTACCACAAGCACACTCATGTCGCTGCCCACCCTGGCAGAGCAGGGATGCTCAGAGGTTCAGCAGCCGGCACTGCTGCCGGGGAGCTGAGCTCTTACGATGCCACAAGAAACGGCCCAGCTGACGTGGGCTCTTTGCTGGAGGTCTCCCACCAGGAACAGTCCTTGTTCTGCCACTGGCCACCCACAGGGACCCTAGGGATCTGGTCTTCCAGCTTCATCCCTGGTGGTGTACCCACAGCAGGAGGGAGACGGACGGGGCTGTGACCTGCAGGCACGTCCAGGGGAGAGAAATGGCTTTAGATAATATCCCTTCAGACGCCAGCAGGACACCCCTTTGGGAGCTTTGAGCCGCAGCCCTCAGCCTCATAGACCCATCTGTAGTCATGGGCTTGGGGGCTGCAAGCCGACCACTGTGGAGCAGAATTCAGTCTGCAACAGGATCAGTGCTGGCGGCACAGGGAGCAGCATAAGGACATTGTCCTGGCACTGCCCAGGGAAAGCAGAGGAGGGGCCGCTCTCGCAGGAGGATTTATCTAATGCCCTCAGTGCTGTCGAACACAATAGCCTAATCTCTACGACACGTGCCCTCCAAGGAGGACTGCATTAGTATCGCTCACCAGTCTAATGAGAAATATGTCAAAAAGCAGATCTGAGCCTGAGCCTCACCCAAGGGAGCCGAACCAGCCCAGGAGGGGATTTGGGTCCTGCTGCCTCCACTCTACATAGAAATAACCCAAGCCCTGATCAGACAACCTGCTCACTGACTGCGAGACAAATGCTAGAGAGAAGGGATCCATTACAGAGAGCCTGAGAAGCTGCTCTGGGATTGTATCTCCTTACAAAGAAACCCCATTCCAAAGCTGCTGCCTTGTGCGTGCTTGTGCAGAACCCGTGCTGCTGCTGAACGCCAAAGCAGGCAGCTGCTGAGAGCTCCCGACTGGCCATTTAGAAAGAGGCGACTGGGCTTCTCGGGGGAAAGTCACATTTTTTTGAGAATCAAAGACTGGGGAGAGGCCCCGTTCACTGGAAACGATGACCAGGAGCCACAGTGCCGGCGGGCGGCTGGCAGCAGGAGGGAGGGAGCTTAATCTGGAGCAGGTGCTGTGCAGGGCGCTCTCATGCAGGTTAGGAAGGACAGAGCATCACAGCAACATGCCCCAGTGTTCAGGTCCTGCCACAGTGCAGACCAATGCTTCTGCTGCACAATTGCTTTTGCCAAGTACCTGCAACATCCCTTGCGCGGGCAGCCACCTCCGTCCTGCCGTCAGCCCAGCTCAGGCTTGGAGCAAAGTGACACGGTGCATTGGGGGAGCTCAGATTGGGAGCTGCTGGTCCAGAGAGACTCAGCATCCATCTGCGTCCTTACTACAGATCCTTGTGGGGATCCTTGTGGCTCAGCCCTGGCAGCTTGTCAGACCACATCCATGCTCCAGCTATGCCCTCTGCTCCAGTGCTAAGAGAAGGTGCTGGGGAATTGGTTTAATTCCTCCTGGCAAAGCACCATGTGAAGGACTCACCTACCCCTGGGTGCTGGTGGCTGTGCCTGGGAGGGCTCAGCCCAGGAGCACTGCTCACTGCTCCCTCTCCATTACATTCCAGCCAGGTATCATCCTTCCAAAGGTGCGTAGCTGGTCTCAGCATGGGGCCATCCGCATCCTCAGCTCTGGCTGAGGGTTTGCAGCTGGAGCCGCCTGCACAGTTCAGCTTCCGACTCTGCTGCTGGGGCAGAGGGGGTGACTTCAAAGCTGTTCTGCCTTTTATAAAATCCCCTACCACGGAAATGGGGATGCCTGGAATTTACAGATGCCTGGCAGGTTTGCAAATAAAACGTTCACATCGGCGGGCTGCCTTGGGGAGGGGGTGGTTTAAGTATTGATAATATGGCGACATATGGAAGCGTCAGCTTAGAGCAGAGCCTTGCGCTGCGTGCACAGAGGCAGGGTTTGCCCCAAAGAGATGCGAAGCAGCCAGAGAGAAGAGCCTTGTGCATTGGGGCGAAGGAAAAACCCAGCCTTTGGGCTGAACTGAGCCACGTCCTGGCTGTGGCACTTGGAGAAGTGGTGAGGGTCAGCCCTGAAACAGGGGCTGGAGGGGAGACAGAGGCAGTGGCTTGAGGCAGGTCTCCAGCAGCTGAGTTACAGGCATTTTAAAAAACCCTCAAGCATAAATGCAATGCTGGGAGATCCTGCCTGCCCGTAGGGCTGCACCCCTGCTCCTAGTCAACACCAATGCAAAATACAACGGATTTGCTTAAATCCCGACACAGACCACAGCCAAACCATCCTGCCCCCAGGACAAACACAGCAGGAGCCTGTTATCTCCCTTCCTGAACTTGCCTCTGTTCCCAGCAGAGCCTGCCCCAGGGCCCATGCACCCCAAGATGTGGCCAGCCCTCCTTCCCGCTGCTGGCACACCCACAAGTCTGCCCTGCTCCGGCTGCTCCACTTCCAGCCATCGCTGCTGGTGCAGGGAGCTGGGCTTGCTGGTGCTGTACCAGGGACACAGAAGCATTCCAAGGGTCATCTCCGGAGGGCAAATCTCTGCTGACTGTAGGAAGGTCTCTGGACATGATGCATTTTAAAATGTTAACATTCTTCTGTCAAAAAGGATGCACCCAGAAAGGCAATTGAACTGGCAGGGAAAGCGATTTACTCCAAATTTATACTCCAAAAAAGGGATTTCAGATCCAGCCTTTCCTAGCCCTCTGGGCTGGTGTCTACCTCCCTCTCCATGGAGCACACTGGTCCTGCCAGACAAGCCCTGCACACCAGCTCCACAGCCAATAAATCCTCTTCTGCATTAAACATTGCAGGTCTCAATTAATTAAATGAGCACAACCACCACAGTCCCCTCAGCAATTAGAGAAGTGGCTGAGTAATTAGATGGAATGTTAATTTAATTTCCAGGAGGGGGAAAGAAAAAGAAAGAAAGGAAAAGAAGAAGGAGCAAATGGGATTACATTTGACGAGAGGGAAATTAAAAGTCACTTAATCATAGAGCAATTAAAGTTCCCCAAACTATGTAGCTAGAAAAAACCCCAACCCTAGGACAGGACCACCAGCATATATTGTGAGTGATGCTCACCCAGGTGGAATACCAGCCGAAAGCCCATGCGTGCATGGATTTGTGTAACACCCACCCTGGCTTAGCCTTGCCTTTCCCCTTCGTTAGGGACCCCGGAGAAGGCTATTGCCTTGCAAACAATGGCCTCATCCTGGCCCTACCTCCAGATAATGCTCTTATCAGCCTTCCTCAGCTAAGTAAGATCAGTTGTCCTCTGCCAGGAGAAATAGAAATGCAAGGCAGCAACTCCCCACAGCCCAGAGGCCGTGCCGCAGGGAAACCAAGGCTGGTGGTCCAGGGCTTGGACAGGGAGGGTCACCCCCAGTGTGGGCAGCTCCAGGGCTGGGGACCACCCCGCAGCGGCACCAGGCTGCGAGCAGCTGCACCCTGCATGGCACATGCCCTCCCAGCAGGCTGTCTCCTCTCTGCATTTTTTTTACGTGTTTCTGATGTAAACATTGCTTTCCAGCTGCTGGGAGCATCAACAGGTACCAGGTTTCACCCGGGACCCTCCTGACAGACCACGGGTGGTCCCACGGCAAGCAATGCCCAGAGCCCACCGAGGGTTTCCTAGAAGGACTGGAGGCTGAAGTGGAAAATCCTTCCTTGGGCGTAAGATGTGGACAAGACGTTCAGCATCAAACCTGCCAGGGGGCTGACAGCCCCCATGAGGTCTGGTGTCATCGGAGGGGCTGGAGGACCCCTGCCCGTGCCTTTCCCTGTCCTGACCTGCCTTTCAGGGAGCACAGCCATGGTGGGGTACACGTTCCCCAGCCCCTCTGTGCTCAGCAAGAAGCAGGGCTGGGCACCAGGCCTTTGGGCATGATGAAGCTGCCTCAATTCAGCTCCCGGTGGCCTCCTGCCTTATCCCAGCCTGCGGCGAGGTTTGGAGATAAAGATAGGTTTTGTTCAGTTTAATTAGAGCTGGCGTGGCAGAGCTTCTTGCTGCCAAGGGCTGACAGGCAGATTAATTAATCCGCTCACCGTTGTCACTCGGAGACGGCTCCTCAGCAGCAAAGTGGGGGGAACCCTGGAGAGAGGCAGAGAGCCTCAGCTGCACAGAAAAGCCAGCAGGGAGAGGGGATGGAGGGAGATGTTTTCTCCCTGTTGATGCTTTTCCCCTTTTCCCCGCACAGGGTTCAAACCTCCTCCTGCCCAGGCACCTCCCCAGAGCGACACTGACCTCCTGTGAAAGCCAGAACTCGTGAGCAATGGAGCTGAAGGTCTCACACCCTCCAGCCCGAAACCATCGGGACTATGGCAGGGGCTTTGCAGAGGGTGGGACAGGGCGCTCATGTCCCTGCGGACCTTTGGGAAGCAGCAAATGGTTTGCTAGCACTAGAAGTCTGATTTTGTTACAGAAAGACGTGTGAAATAAGGCAAAGCAGAAGGCTCATGCAAGCACCGTGCCTCCAGCTGGTGAGCAGCCACCCGGCTGCAAATGCCCGTGCTAATTCCAGTACCCACAACTCACTGGCTTTTAATTACGATGTGGTGCATTCACAGCAATCTGGTAGGAAAAAAACTGTTTTCCACCACAGAGCTGTGTCTGAAATGTTATTTGAAGGCTGGAAGCAATCACAGCGGGGAGTGAGTAGAGGTGTAACAAGCTCAGAGCACCAGAATGTCACTGGGGGACCAGTTGGATGTTCCCAGCTCCGCTGCCATGTCACGGGCAGGTACCTACACCCTGCCCTTGCACAGGGCCGGCTGCTTCCCACCTCCAGCCGCCGGCCCTGCATGCCGATGGAGGCAGGCATGCAGGCAGGTGGGGAGAATCGTGGGCTGCGGCACGTACGGACTTGCTTGGGAGAAAAGAGCAGGAGAAGAGCTGGGATTGAGCCCTTGGGAGCGCTCAGGGGGAACGGCTGTGGTCACTCGTGCTCAGGAAAATAACCGGGGTGGATGAAGAGGAACTGAGACTCAAAAGAAACAGAGTGTCCAGCTTGCAGGCAAGGACTATGGGAGCTGGCTTGTTTATCCTGGGAAACCAGGGAGCGAGGAGGTGGGATGGAGCACTGAAAGCACCCTTGCAGGCAGAGGAGACTGCAGAGATGGAGGCGATTTAGGGTAAAGATGAACATTTGCTCTGATGTAAAGGGGCACTAGCTGGCTGCCCATAAACCTGCAGGACAGCTCCCGATGCTTAGGGAGACAGAAACGGCTTTGCTAGGCAAAAGCACAGATGCTTTGAGGTAAGGCTACGTGAGACACGGACTCCACACAAGGGCCCTTTCCCCTGCACAGGTCCCTCCGTGCATCCCACCACAGGCAGCCTGGCCCCACCATGCTCCCCACGGCAGTACCTGCACCCTGGCTGTCCCACCGCAGCCAGCATTCCCCAGCTTCGCTCCAGCCTTTCTCCCGGCCTCCAGCACAGCACTGCCCCAGCCTGGCTGGAAAAAAACAGGTTTAGGTAGACAGAAGAGCTGCATCTCCAGCAAGCCCTGCCACATCCCCCTCCTCAGGGTCACATCCCCCTCCAGCAGCTCAGGGGCTCCCCAAACTCCCTCTCTGTCCCACCCAGACCACCTCCCCACCCGCCATCATCAGACAGCCTCCTTCAGCTCCACAGACCTCTCCCTGCAGATCCCTTCCCCACCTCAGCATCCTGAGGGAAGCTAGAGCCAGACCTCTGCCCCTGCCCTTCCAGGTCTCTTATCCCCTGCACCCAGGTCCACAAGTCCTGCCTGGACTTCATGTTAACCCCCACGATGCCACGGGGGCGTCAAAAAAGCTCATGGGGAATGTCTCTGGAGAAGGGCATTGTTTTACGTTCGCTGCAGTCACTCCTGAAATGCAGCTTTGCTGGGTGCTGCCCACATTTAAAGCACACAAATAAAATCAGGGATGAAGCACAAGCACCAACACAGTGCCAGGCGTGAGACAGCCAGTACTTACTCTATTAAGAATAAACGAGTGCATAAGCTGCATCTCTCTCTAAGGTATGAAGGTCTGGCCTTCGTCAGTGAGGGCACACTGCGGGAGGGGAGGCTTGGGCAGGCACCAGGCTGGGCTGCTCCACCTGGCTCCCTGCAGGCTGCAGGTGAGAGGCCAGGTCCTGTCCCGTATCCCTCGGCGATGCCCTGCCTTCCGAGTGGGCAGCGCTGCAGGACCATCCCTGGGAACCTCGCAGGAGAAGAGCAGAGATGGCTCGCTGCACGGCTGGTTTCATGGGATGAGAAACTTCCACCAGCAGGCTCGGAGATCCCCCAGCAGATCCACTTGATACAAGTAACCCAACAAGGGAGCAAAGAGGACTTTTACTTAGCGGAAAAGTGTCGTCCTCCTGCAAAACACACACAGAGACACTTTATTTCCCAATGCCCCATCTCCCTGGACTGCTCCCGTGTCACCCCAGCTTGCCTGGAGCAGAACGCCATAAAATTCAGCATTTGCTCCAAGTCCATTCCCTCCTCCGTGAGCCCTGGGGAACACACATGATCTGCTCTGGGGGTTTTGCAGAGGTTGCATAAGCCCCACATGCCTCCGGGATGCCGCTGCCCTTTATTGTTTATTTGCTTAGCAGTAATTATAGCAGCGTAATTATAATCAGCACTCGTTTACATAAAGCATCACTTTGCTGGGCTCCTAGGCCCCCCTGCTCTCCAAGGCATGTGCCAAGAGAAACCTTGGGAGCACAGAAATGCACATGACACTAGGTCCAGGGAAATGGAAAACAGGAGAGGAGGGAGAAGGCCCCCCCCAGCCAACTTGGCCCACGTTTCCCTCTGGATGAGACGCTGGATGGGAAAGCTGGGAGCGCTGTGGTGTTTACACGCGCTGTCAAGGGGAAGGGTACAGCTATGCTGCACCTTTTAGTTGTGAATTAATAGGCAGCCAGCTCCATCGCAGTAATTAATGGGGCTGTACAGACTGACAGGGCACTGCTCCCGGCCATGCTCCTTGTGACCCATAAAAACCAAACACGTTTATGCGGGATCAAGCATTTGGGCAGGGTCAAAACTCACCTTTTCAAGTGTGGGCAGCATCTAGAGGCGTCAACTAAGGATAGGATTTTTTTAATAAAAAAAAAGTCCAGAGACAAGCTCATCCTGAGTTTTCTTCCATCCCTGCAGCAAGCTGACTTGGCTTTACTCCTGAGAAATCAAAGAGAAGTCTGTATGTATTAGGTTGATTTACAAAACAGTTCCCATCTGAGCTTTTTAAATAAGATACAGGTTTTCAAGTAAGCCCAGTACAGGGCTGCTGAAGACAGCAGCAAGGGGGAAAAAAAACCCCCAACTTTTCATCCACAAAAACTGTGGATGAAAGTATTTGCATTTTCTTCCTCTGTGCTTCCAAAGCTTGGTTTAAAAAAAATAAATATAAGCAGTCTTTTCATTTAGAAAAGCAGCTTCTCTGGGTCTTTAGGGGAAAAAAAATTCTAAAACTTGATTGATCTCTTCCAAAACTCAATAGGTAAGAATAAAGCTGGTAACTAAAAGATTTTCATTTTAAAATAAGGTGCTTTGATAGACATTTGGGGAGCTCCTGTTGAAAAGCAGCTGTATTTGGAGCTTTTATACTGCTGCTATATGCATCCTCGTCCTAGTCAATTCTTGTCCTCACCCCTTCAGATAAACTAATCTGAGGTTTTTGGCAGATCTATGGAAGTTAGGAGCACATGGACGCTGGGGATGGATGGCGTGGCATCAACACACCTGCACGCCGTCATGTGCTGGGACAGGAGCATCAGCTCCCTCGGCAGAGCCGGGCTCTCCAGCAGCCCCAGCTGTGTCTCCTGGCTGTTTTTCCAGACAAGTTTGTGTGAGCCCAGACATTGCATGTGCTGGGGTTACACTGGTCAAAATGACAAAGGATTCAGTCCCTTTGCCAGGCTGCAAGTATAGTCCGAGCCTGCCCGTCATGGAAAGCCCACTGCCCTGTTCTGCCTGGAGCTGGACTGTCCCCACAGTTTGTGTCTGGGCTAATCATTATCATTACTGGGGAGGGATGAAGCCCACTGTCTTCGGTCCTCTTTTTCCTCCCTTTCCAGGACTCCCAGATTTTTTAAAGTGTTTCCTCACTGTTAATTGCAAGTTACTCGTGTAACTCAGGGCCCGCACGCCTTCCAGCACCACCACCTCGTCCCAGCCCTGCTCAGGCACGGGGCAGGTGGGAGGCTGCGGGGTGGGCACTGGTGGCAGCACTGCCCTCCATCCCGCCCTGCCTCTGATGCTTCGGCAGCGAGCTCACCCCCCCTCCAGCACACAGAACCGAAACAGCAACAGGTCCCTGCTGTCATCACAGCCTTCCACTGGATCCCAGGAGCTCTTTGGCTTTCCTACTTCAGCAGCCAGGGACCGGGGGTACTATTTTTCCCAGGGCTTTTCTTGGGATTTACAACAAGGATCAACAGGCAGGAAGAGCCGGTCCCAAGGGAGAGGATGTCTGTGATTGCGTGCCTCAGGAGAGCACTTGTCTGGGCTTCCCAGCCGCTCAGCCCGTGGTCTCCGGGATCTGTTCTCTGTTCGGAGCGGTGATGACAAGCTTTGCCTCGCTCCCGGCATCCATATCGGTAAGGGGTATTCGCCCTGAGGCTGGTCATGGGAGACAAGGATGGTCTGCCTAGAAGTCACGTCATCTGTGTTCTAAGGGAAGACATTCCCAAATTCCATTTCTCCTTCCTCTCCAGAAACATCTTCTTTGCTCCGGGAGATGGCCCTTCCTGGCCAACAGCCCACACATTGCTGATCTGCTCAGCACACCTCTGAAGATGGACCAGCACCCAGCCAGATGGCTTTGAGTCCAACAGGAGTTACTGGATAGCTGCCAGAGATCAATCATGGAATAATTCCTTTTTTCTTATAAGCTGTCTACATTGCAGAGATGTTATAAATCACCCAGAGGCAGCTGGTCTGTGGGTGAGGCAGGCTTGGAGGGTGGATGAGGTGCCTACAGACGCGATGTAGAAAGCAACCACACATGATGAGCTACTCCAAGGTTTTGGTTTCATCAGTTATGAGTCAGTCTCAAGGAAACATTTGGGAAATAAACCAGCAGAGCTCATTGTTCCTGCAATTCCTAGCTACCAAAACCAGTCAAGAGGGCACCAGTGGCAGCAATCAGAGATTTTACTGGTTTGTAAAAGGCCTTGCATAAGGCAAGGCTAGAAAGCAAGGACACCTCCCACAAAAGCCCTGCACTCCCCAGACACCTTGGGGATTTCAATGTCCCAAGTGCTACCAGCAGCTGTAAAGCAGCAGGTAGTTGTTTCTATTTGGTGAATTTTGTTCCCTCCTGCAGCACTCACTGGCTCTCTGGGGCTATACGCCAAAAATGTGCAGAGTTAATGAGTTAAATTATTTCATCCCAACTCACAGGCAGCAGCCTCAACCCAAGGCATGGTGAGACCCAAGATTTTTCTGTGCCCACCAGGTCTGGAGTGTTCCAGTGTTGTGGTTTAACCCCAGCCAGTGACTAAGCACCAGGCAGCTGCTCACTCACCCCCCCCTGCAGAGGGATGGAGAGGAGATTCGGGAAAAAGGTAAAATTTGTGGGTTGAGATAAGAACAATTTAATAATTAAACTATAACAACAATTACAGTGAGATAGAAAGGCAGGGAGAGAAGAATAAAATCCAAAAGGGAATTAAAAAACCCAACAAAAAAGTGATGCACAGTACAGTTGCTCACCACCCGCTGACCGATGCCCCGCCAGCCCCCGAGCCGCAATCGACAGGACCTGGCCAACCCCCCAGTTTATATCCTCGGCATGGTGGCCCATGGTATGGAATAGCCCTTTGGCTAGTTTGGGCTGTGTCCCCTCCCAGTTTCTTGTGCCCCTCCAGCCTTCGCACTGGCAGGGCCTGAGAAACCGAAAAGTCTTTCACTTAGTATTTACCTAGCAACAGCTAAAAACATCAGCGTGTTATCAACATTATTCTCATATTAGATCCAAAACAGCATTGTACCAGCTACTGAGAAGAAAATTAACTCTATCCCAGATGAAACCAGGACGACCAGGCAGGGGGACGCAGCAAGGATGCTTCGGCCGGGCAGCTCGCTCCCCCCGCCACCATCCCTTCCTCGGTCTCTTGCTTTCATTAGCACTGATCGTTCCTTCGGGCCTGGAGCCAGAGCGAAATCTCATCTCCGGAGGATACATTTTTAGACAGTTTACAGAATCTGGCTTCCTGCTTTTAAATATCTTGGGTTCTTTTGTTTCCCGTCACCTGGAAAGTAGGTGTGAGAAAAGACAGTGTCCCCAAGTGACTCTGTGGGCAATCTTGCCAGGAGCGAGCAACCCCTGTGGCTTTGGAAGGAGCCAGAAGCAAAGTAACCTGAAGGTACCTAGGGATGCTGACCGGACCTGCAACCATCCTGGGCACCACTATCGCCTCCTGCTTCCCCACTTCTGTGGTGGGGTACGACCTTCTGCCCTGCATGGTGTATGGACAGGACACACAGGACCACCGTTAGAGTGGAGGGGCTGAGACACAAAACAAAACCATGGAAGGACCCACCGGTGTCAGCCCTGAGACTCCATCGCGGTTCCTCATCGCATCTTGGATGGGCCAAAGGGTCAGCACCACCGTTGAAGTGCTGTGTCAGTCCCCAGCATATTTCTGCCGTGTTTCTTCTCACCAGGCAAGCCCGGGCCAGGCGTGACACAAAGCGTGCTCTGTCTCGCACATCCTCTTGGAGCTGGGCACACGCTGGCGCAGCCGCCCACCACGGGAAGCTGCTGGCGGGGGGGGGACTTGGCTACCTCGAGGCAGGAGTCAAAGGGGTTTTGCCATGTCTAGACTTCTCTTCACGGATGCTGGCTTAGGGAAGCTTTAGAGATGACATGTCCCTGGACCATCCCATTCATTCCTTTCTTCAGAACTGCAGCAAGTGGTGTTCCCACTAGCAATTTTACATCAAATGATGTTTGATGGAGCAGGGGGAAAAAAAATAAGGCCTTTTTTGTTGTTTGTTTTTTTTTTTAAACACAGAAACCCGTAAAACACTCTAGAAAATTTTGCTTATTCTCCTTTGAGTGGCAGCTGGCTGTCAGCAGCTCAGCACTCATTTGATCTCCAACCCCGAGCTTGGAAACCCACTCCAGGCTGGTGAACAGCCCCTGCGGCCAGGTGGCAGCTCTCCAGGTGAGCACAGCCCAGCCAGGGGTGCTAAACCCCAGCTCTGCCCCTGCCAGCCCCAGGCCCCCGCCAGCCCCAGGCACGGGGAAGATGCCCCTCTCTCTGCAGCGGGGTCATGGGGTGAGCAGAGATTTCCTGGAGCTGCTTGAATAAGAGAAGCAAAGTGGGAAGGCAGCAGTGGCCGTGCTAGCTCAGCGACCAGGGGAGATACAAACAAAGCAGTAAGTCACCTCTCTTCAGCCACAAGCTCAGCCACAGCTCCCATGCCATAAAGGATTAAACGTGGACTAAACCCAAGGACAACATTCTCAAGCCTTGGAAGCAAAGGTACCCAGGAGCTCTGTGCCCTGCAGCTTTGTGTGGAGGTGCCCGAGCATCTCCACTTGGTGGGATGCCCTTGGGCCACCAGCACAGAGCATGAGGCAGTGGATCCCCTTGCCGGGACCCCCGGCACAACCCATGCAAGGGGCCAGAGCCACCCCTCGCCCTGAGCCACGGAGACCACATCCTGGCTTTTTGTTCTCAAAAGAGCGTGCAGGCAATTGGGTGCCAGCCACAAGAGTTCGTGCTGGTGCCTACTTCCTCCCTTGGCACGCAGCGGTGCCGGGCGCCTCTGGCCAATTCTTTGCTTGCGTAAACAGCCCAAGTAACGAAGATAAATGAGGCTGAGTGGCAGGGGAGGGCAGCACATCGGCTGCCAGCCAGCCCTTCCCTGTGAATCAGGGCATGCTGCAGCACTCTGAGGCCACGCTTTTGGTTAGCGGCTACAGCATCCCACGAGGTGCTTTATGAGATGCCTTAGACTGGCTCCCCCAGATCACCAACCGCTTGTTTTAAGAGTTTGAGCAGAGGGGGTTAAGGTGATTTTTCAGGCTGGCAAAAAAGCTTAACTCATGAAGAAACACATCTCCACATAAAACTACTCAGTGAAGAAAAAAAAGTTCCCCTATGTTGCAACCATTCCTTAGGCATTTTGCAGACCCAGCCTCAGGCACACATGCTCATCATCATGCCAAGATTTCCCGTGGCTCTGACAGGAGGGGGTTCAAAGCCTGTTCTCACCAGGCAGAAGGTTCTGGGTCACGCTGGGTGCCCCAGCACAGGGCTCAGCCCACAGGTGAGCACTGCTGCTACCTCCGTGGTGCTTACCCAAGGAGGCTGACATCTCCTCGGTCTGTGTTGGCAGTCAGAGGAAGCCAACCCCTGCGGTGATGCTGATGCTTCCTACTGACGAAGAGCATTGACTTGCTGCCCCAGCCCCAGGGGCTGTGTCTAAGCTGCATCTTCCAAGGGATACAAGAGGTTAATATTAAAAAACCCTGTCCTGAGCCATGCTAATGCCATGCAGAACAGAGCACCCCTGCCAAGAAGCTTATCTGAGGCTCTTTGTGAACAAAGTGAACCCTGGAAGGTGGCGAGGCTCAGTGACAGGGAGCAGGGATGCAAGCCAAGACCTCTGCCTCTGGCCAGAGGAGAAATTTCCATCTTAGAGAGGAGCCACCCCGTTCTGATAACCCCACTGTTCCCACCACAGTGAGGGACCTTGCGGGGGCCAGGGACCCTGCTCCCTGGGGGCTGCTGGCATGGCTCAGCTCTGCCACAGTAGCATCTCACAGCTCTGACTGCACGGATGGGCATCTCAGCTAAAAAGCATCCTTAAGGGATGCAGCGCAGGGCAGGCATCCCTCCATGGCATCTCTGTATTTCTGCTGGCTCCTGCAACTTCCAAATTGGGACTGAAAAGAGCCACCTCACCCAGTTGTTAACCACCGCAGCAACACAGTGTTTAGTGCCTCTCCGCTTTGCAAGCCATAGGTTCAAGCTCCCGCAAAAAACGGGTATCACACCAGATAGATACAATGAGCCTTTCACAGCCCTTAAAACCTCTGGAAATAAACTTGTATGAGCTGTACGTCTAATGAACATGTGGGAAAATCTCAGAGCAGCCAGAATTTCACAGAGGCCCTGACTCGAACTTTCTGCTTCCCAAATCCTCCCGAGGCAGCATGGATTGGGAATGGAAAGAGAGTGACTCCAAGCAAGCACTCTTTCCATCCCAGTGCCCAGCCACGTTTATAAAACTCAGCTGTGACTGAGCACAGCCTGTCTGTAACACTCTGTTTATTTTTAATCGGGTAAATTGGTGGCTCAAAATTGAGTCTGGCCCTACCAGCTCCTGGAAATTTAATCCACATATCACTTCTCTGGAGCTACCGTGCAGCAGCTAAGTGACCCTGGACTTAGAGCCCTCTCTGCACAGCTGTGAGGCAGCCGCATTTGGCCTGTGATTTACAGTGCTTTGCAGCTGGGAAACCTGCTGCAGCCCCAGGCAAGCTCAGTGGGCAAAACATAAGGGAAACCCTCTGCCATTTCAGCTAGGGAAAAGCCATGCCAGGTAAAAACACAGGGGACAGGCCACCGGGCTGGACTAGAGATGTGAGGGCAGCTGCATCCTGCTGCTTTGCATGGAGACAACCAAGTCGAGGGGTGCACCAGCCCTTCTGGGAGCTCCAGGGGGGCACTGAGCTGCTCCCAGTGTCTCCTCCTCTCCAGGGCACTGGAACTCACTGTCCCGTGTTTGCTTTACTCTCTAGTATCAGTGTAGGAGACTCATGGAATGTTTCTTGCTCCCTGGGGCACAATAGGAAGAACAGGTCTGTCAGTTCCCGGAGAGATGCCAACATATAGGAGCTGGTGTGTAAAGATCCTGATTAGACTTGGCAGGCAGCACGAGCAAAACTTCCTCTCACCCTTGTGCACCTTGCCATCAGCAGAGCTCTCCTGCTGATCCTCTGGAGTGGCAACAGGGTTTAATCTCCATGGAGATGGGTCTAATACAAGTCTGTGATCTGCCACAGGTGGTGGCTTGGCTACTTACAGTTCGTGATGAGCCAAACTACCTTTTTCCTTCTGTTCTCCATCCCTTTTGGCAGCCACCCTGGAGCATGGCAGCCTGGATGCCAGGACAGGGCTTGGGGACTGCAAGTACTCCCAGAGCCTCCAGCCTGTGTGGACAAGAAGGGCAGAAGCAAAGCCCTGGGTGCAGCTGGGAGAAGCCAGGACCTGGCTGCTCACACATCTGCAGTCAGTATTTGGCCTTCTTGGAAACACCATGTGCAGGCAAGATGGGGTAACACTGAAGCTGAAGGTGCTCCTGAGCCTGCAGCTGGGAGACACTCCCCGAATCTCACTGCAGCTCCTGGAGTGGTGTTTGGCTTTCTCAAAGGATTTGCCATTAGCAACAGATTTATCTTGGGGTTTACTTTCCTTCCTTTGCAAAAACCCTGTTTGGACAATGCATAGCAACATCCTTGCTTAGTACAGATGAGGATTAAAGTGAGCAGATGCTTGTTTGCTTGCACTAGCTGGGGAATTGGACCTAAAACATTCAACAGAGTGAGTTTGTCTTTTCCCAGCTGGAGACTTCCCCCTGCGTGTTTTGAAGCTCTCTGTAGCCCAGCAGGCCTCCAGCACACACAGCCCAGCTCCCCAATGTGTGGTCCTCCAAGCACAGGTAGCCTGCAAGGCTGCAAAAAAGCACCTGTGCATTGGATCTTATAGAAAGAGACCCAATGAGGCTACATCACATACACCTGTGGCTGGCATATCACTCTACAAGCAAAAGGGCATCCTTTGGCATGTAATAAACCTTATATAAAGCAATAAACCGATGCAGCACAGCATACAGATTTTGGAGCTGTGGATGGACAGAGAGATGACAGTATGCTGAGGGCCAGGAGATTCAAAGCTGAACTGTTCGGATGCCTGCAGGGTGAGTTGCTCTTCCCATTAGCTGCAGATGTTTCATTGCCGAAGCTGGCTGATTCTTATGGAATCAGAGTCGAAGGGGTTAGTCTTGGCATCCTCAAAATCAGTTGTCATTGCAGAAGACTCCCAAGAACCCAATCTTACTGTGCTGGCTGCTGACTAGCACCCACCTGCTCTTGCTTCCTTGAAGCCAGTAAAGGGGGAGGCAAGGCAGCCAGCAGGCAGGAGGGTCTTCTGCCTGTGAGGTTTCCCTCCCTCTCATTCTTGGGGTGTCAACAGGACAAACCAGGATGGCTGAAGAATTTTGCTAAGAGAAGAAAAAGCATAAATAAGTAATGGAAAGGTGCTGTAATGGATGGACTCTAATCTAGATTCTCAGAGAAACCTGTTGTTTCTGGGATTATTCCCTCTCCCCTGCCAAAAGGAGACAATCAAAGGAGCTGAACACTTCAGCGCTGCTTCTCAAGGTGATAGCAGATTATCCGGCTTTCTTGCTCATCACGAGCTCTCGCTCCAAGGACTGACAGAGCTGTTGCTCTCTCAGACCCACACTAAAAGACACAGCCTTGCAGAATGCCTGGGCACAAGGACACAGACACCAGCCTCTTTCCTGGGACCGTTAATGCAGGACTTGCATGCAGAGCAGAGCCCCACAACACCTGACCTCCAGAATTGCCCCAGGTCGTCTTTGGTCAAGGGCGATGAATACTTTTAGTATTCAGAGAGCAGAGAGACTCTGCTCACACTCACGCTGGTACCCACATATGTAGCCAGGGCGGTGTAAATACACCTTGGCACACCCGGGAATGAAGCAGGAGAGGGGAATACTAGTGCCACAATGAGAAAAACGACACCCACCACCAAGCAGAACCCAGCAGAGAGTCAGAGTGTCTGCTGGAGGCTGTGGGAGGTCCGGGCTCACCGCCTCCCCACCACATCCCACAGACATCAATGAGCTTGATCCAGACCCCTCATACCAAAGACGAATCACTGCAGGTGAAAGGGACCCAGTTCCAGCCCTGCATGGTACAGACCACTCACTGGTTTCCAGTGGCCAAGGCACCTCTCCTGCATGGGTGACTGGGAAGCTGGGAAGAGGGACAGGCACAGTCTCTGTCCTCCATGATACGCCAGTCCACTGAGAACCACCTGTGCTCCTGGGAGCAAAGACAAGGCAGGGATGGTGTCTTCCCGTTCTCCCCACAGCTGGCTCCAGGCCAGAGCACAGGGACCCGTGGCCACCCCGGTGCCAGGCCAGCCCTTGCATGGCAGCACGGCGGCTTTGCAGACCCAGGCTAGTTGTGCCTAAACCACGGCAGTCCAGGTTTCTCTGGCTGAGCCTCCCTCACAGGAAGCACTGACGGGCTAATGGTTGTGTCTGAACGTATTAACCAAATTACTTGCTATGCTCTCTGTTTTCCTGGAGCCTCAGCCAGACCCCAAGACTATTTATCTTGGCTTTGAACCCTCCGCCCGTCGCTGCGCAGCATGAGCACATAACCACAGAGATTTGTTAATAGAAACCAAAGCAGAAATCACCACCAAGGCTTGCAGGCAAGGGGCCTGTCCTATTACGACAGCTCAGAGCCTTGCTAATTGGCGTCACGAACAGCATCTGCTGGGGTTTCTGGACCTGCTGCTCGGAGGGATCAGGCAGGGGCAGCAGGGTCTCAGCACTCTGTCACCTCCAGCCCTGTGGCCACTTCCCCACTTCTGCCTTGCAGCCCTGTGGCAATGGGATTGCAGCCAGCCTGGCCCTTGGAGACCTCCTTGCCTGTGCCCAGTCCTGCCCAGGGATTCTCCCATATTCTGCTTTCATTTCATGGCACGATGGTCCCAACTGAGCTCAAGGTCACAGCATGCAAGGTGGTGAACCCCCACCCACCTGGTGAAAGATGGGTCCACCTTCTCCTCTTGTCAAAAAAGGTAAGGATTGAGAGCGCACAGACCTCCTGGCGTGTTTGCTCCTGACTGATGAACATCAGCCCTCCTGGGCCTTACAGTGGAGTGACTGCAGAGCAACTGGAGGAAGGTCTCCCCCCATCACTGTCAAACAGCAAACCTCAGGGCTCTAGGAGCACAGTTTCACTCCACAAGTTCCCCAAAAGTTAATCCAGCCTGATTTCAAGCAGCTCAAACACAGGTTCCCTTACTCCCTTTAGGAGACTCTAAGGCCACATCTACAGGGTGGATTTTATACTGCTTTTCCTCATCCACTTGGACTTCAACCCGGCTGAGACCATCTGGTGTCAATGGCTGTGCAGAGGTTCCTGTTTCAGTTGAAACAAGATCTGAGGTTTTCTCAGCCTCTACCATACACTGAGGCTGCAGCAGTTTAAACAATAAACCAAGGTCAGGATTAGATTGCACAGTGAGCCCCGAGTCCAAGCTTTTATCCATGACAGCCTCATGCTGGTCATGTAGACCATGGGGACAGGGAGCAGACTTTGTGGTGGTTCCCTCTGTCGAGGGTTTGGACCTTTGTCACCCTGCCAAAATCACAGGCTACTTGCACAAGGGACAGACCTCTCCTGAGCTCTGTGTTCCCTCACCAGTCTTCTGTCCTTCTCCCACATCCAGAAGCTACTACAAACACAACATGTTGACATCTCAGCAGGTTTCTGGAGCACGCAGCGGCCCAGCCAGTGGGCAGAGCTGTTACCTGAGCAGCTCAAGAGCAGCCAGGTGACCTGTGGCCAGGGTCTCTCTGCAAATCTGTGTATCCAGGGCTTATTTCCTAGCAGAGGGGCAAGGATCTAGCATTCATTCCCCATGAGTGAATGGAATCTGCCTTGAATTTAAATGCAATAATCTCAGCCCAACCCTAGAAACCACAACTGAAACTTCGCAGTGAAAGCCAGTGTGTTTTGAATAACACATCACTAGAGGTTTCCCAGTTCATAACACTCCCAAGCCAGTGCAAAATGCACAGGGATCCATGAGCGAGAAATGCTGGGTAAGTGGAAGCGCTGCTGGGACTGTTTCTTATTTACAGTCAGGCTGCAGTCACTGCAGAGCAGGACTGGAAGCATCTGCATCATTTTTATCATCTCCGAGGACAACAGCAGAGCTCCTCAGCAGGTGAAAATTGCCAGAGGTCAGTTCTGTAGGAAATTCTCCATTTACCCCGCACTGAGGACTCAGTTTCATTGCTAGGACAGAAATGTCTGTCTTATTGCTATCTGTCCAGCTAGAATTGCCCATCCTTAACAGCAAACACTTCAGTGATGACCCGAGTGTTACTGAAGAACTAACAATCTCCATGGAGATCCTTATTGATTCCAGTCATTCCTACCTGTTCTGAGACCAGGGTCATGGGGCTGTCACCCGAGTTCAATGTTCCTCTCATTTATGCACAGCACAAGAGATTATTTTAAACAGCATGGTGATGGTGATGTACCTCTCGGCCAGGCTCTGATGGTAGTGAGGAAATCTGAGACTGGAAAACTTTCTCCCACTTCCAATTAGTGGGGATAAATCTTTCCTTGAATCTTCTCACATCCTGAAATCCTGTGCCTGGACAGAAACAAATGAAGTGTGTTACGTTTTAGGCAACGGGCAATGAGAACACACAAAGGGAAGCAGACAGGTCTGCAAACAGGCAGAGGGTTGGCAAGCACTGCATAGCTCACAAGACTCCGCGATGGCCGGACTCAGCCCAGCACCCTGGCAAATGCCTCTGAGCTGACTGAAAGCACAGCAATGTTGGCTCCATTACGGTTTGGATTACGTTAGCCATGCTAAAGGTTCTACTGCTGCTCTGGGGCCGTGAACGAGATGGTTTTTCTCCCATAAACTGAACAACCAGACCAAGGTCAAAGTCCCACAGTGTGTTGGAGATGTCTGCAAAGCCTTGTGCTGGTTAGTACCTGGTCCTGGGCATCCCTCTGACCCCTGGTTAAACCGGCTGAGCCCCCCTCTCCCCCAGGAATACTGCCTTCTTCCACATATTTGTCACTATCCAACAGGGACAGAAGCTGGTTTCCTTCACCCTGCAACTCTCACAAATTAGGTCATTTTATTTCCTGAGCAAGATAGTGGCCAAAGCCCCCCAGCAGCTCAAAAATGCCAATTTAATTAAATTTTTTTATTCAAAATATAAGTCACAGCTAATATCTGGCATGAAATACTCAAAAGAGAATGTGCAGATCCCAGCCCTGAGCAACAAAGTAGGAGCCGGTTTCCTTTTAGTCTATACACAGATATATGTTTATATATACATTCGTATATACAGAGAGCAAGAGAGCTTTTACAAACCTGTTTGGGCTTCCTAGATGTACTGAAGTCACAAACCAGCAGGCACACATTGTAAAATTTCACTTCAGTAATTTTCAGAACCATGAAGTGCTTTGAGAAGAAAAAAAGGGAAGACCCCAGTGTTTGCTGGCACCACCAGAGAGGACAGGCAAGGACATCAATCTTCATTCTCATTAGCACTGGAAAGAATGTCTAACTGCATTTATGATGGCAAGCAGCATCTCAGAAGTTACGGCTTGTTTCCTTGATAATAAATCTAACATCACAATCTAACTTATCTTGGATGTTTTGCTTTTCTGAGCTGTGCTTAAGAGATATTTTTGTAAGGCCAGACTTGGTTAATCCAAACAGAGGTGCCTCCGTGGAGTTTCACTTGCTGCAGACAGGGCTGAAAAGCAGATTTCAACACCCTAAACTGGTGTAAGAAAGGAGTAAATCAATGCAGGATGGCAAACAGGGTGTAAAGGAGAGGAGGATTAGCTCTGCAGACAGGGAGGGACATGCACGGAGCAAAAGCAATCAACCACTAACAGGGTACTGAGCTGCCTTTTTTTCAGTGAAATGACTTCTGATGGGCAACAGAGCTAGGGATGCTGGAGCCAGGTCCTGGTAACAGCTCGTGGGGCATGGCAGTACCAGTGCCACAAATACCCTCCCACACCAGCATGGGGCTGTTTCACACGTTGCAGTGAGCTGTGCTGGGGCAGCTTTGCTTCCAGCCCTGGGGATAGCTGCTAGCACGCTATGCCCCTCAGCTCATTAAACATATGAAATTTCTGGCTAAAAAAAAATTAATAATAATAGTCAGGGCTGTTTCTAACCTTGGGTGGCTTTGCTTTCTGCTTTTGCCATTCTCTTCTTAACGACTCCCAGAGCTAAGATGCCAAGAGAAGGATTGATATCCAGACTTGCTCGTTCAGGGATACTGAGGTGATTTTTTTATTGGAGCCAGGAGTAAAGATTTCTATTTTTCCAAGACCAGGGAAAGCATGTTCAGGCTGATAAATATCTGTCAGCAAAAACCATTAGCTGATTAAGTGAACTGCAAGGGGAAAATAAAAGACAAAAAAGCCCTGTCATTCCCAGTGCAGCAGCTCAATGGCCTTTTCCTCCATGCAGGATTTCTAATAGATTTCTTAAGAGCGTTTTCTGCAGGTCTGCACATGTATTGGTCTATTAGAGGGATGGATCTTCAGAACTTGTCTAAAATGAACCTCATCCTCAGGAATCACAAGTAAGTAGCTGCCCAGCATCAGCTTCTTTTTTTGCTTCTTCCTAGCACCAAGTATGGGCTCATCTCTGCTGCAAAGCCTGCATCAGAGACTGTCAGCATCCTCTCCAGCATAGGTACTGGTCAGGGTAGGGAGACCTTACGGCTAAACATCATGCAGAGCCCCAGAAATCGTTGCTTCTAGCAGTAAGTACATCACTCTTCTGTGGCTCCCTCTCTGTAAAACAAAAATGATTGCAACTCTGTCCAAAGTAATCATTTAAGCCCCATGATGGAGGGTCCTCTTTAGCCGGTCCCTGCAGGTGACTGAAGCCTTTAGAAGCGTGCTGTAGGTCTCATGAGTTTTAGTGTCAATCTCAAAGCCTCAGGTCCTGAAGTGATCACACACTTCTAGGTGAAGCTTATGCACTCTTGGGGTCATCAAGAAAAACCTCAGAAACATCACCACAAAAGCCCTAGAACTAAAAAGCAATGAAAAAGGATGCTCATTATTTCCTCTTTAACCTGCCTGGGTTTCAATACAGCATAGTAGTTTATGACAGATCAGGGACAGGTAGTGGTTTATCACTTTGAAATAACTGGGGTCAGCAATAATGCAATGGGAAATACCAGTCTACAGTCTCTCCCCTCTGCATAGTTGGCAACAGTGAAAAACGATTTACTGCAGCAGCAAAGGTTTATATCTAATCCTCTCTGTAATCTCTTACTCTAAGAAACTTCAGGATACTGCGGGTGGGAAGCAGGCTCAACCTTAATCTCTGGACTTGCATGAGAGCAACAGGTCACAACAGGCCTTACCTTCTATAGCTGAGCATCTGAGCTCACGTGGGATTACACCTGGACCTGGACTCTGTACAGGCACACAAGACACAGCAGCAAAAGCACTGGGAAGGAGAAGGATGGATGCAAAGCTTGACTCTGCTCCTCCTGCCTTCCCTCCTTCCTTCCCAGATGTGGCTGGAGAACCAGCACAGCCCCACCATGCCACATTCAATGAGAAAAGCCAGGCATGTCATAAAACAGAAAACTAATTGCCCCCAGATGTCTCATTAAGGCCACAAGAAAATCCTTACAGGGTCAGGAAAGCACTTGTGGAAAGCACTAGGTCACACTGCCAAAACTTCCCCAGGGCTACAAACAAGCCTACAGCTTGGTGACACCTGAGCACAGACCCACAAACCCATGGCTCATGCCAGGAGCCTGGCAAGCAGGACCAACCTCCCATCAAGCAAAGCAGCAGCTCTGCCTGCTTCCTGGTGGGAATATACTTACTTGTACAGAGAAGAAGGATCACAGACCTTAGGGTGGCTTGAGCTGCCCCTGCTGCCTTTTGCATTGCTGAAAGCAAGGCAGCTATTACAGCAGGAGAGGTACAAGACCACCCTCTGGCTACTGGCATCTTTTTAACAGCTTACCACGCCTGCATGCCCAAACTCTGCTAAAGCTGCTGTCACCAAAGCTAGGCTTCTCAATATCCCCCACCCCCATGACACTAGGCAGGTTTTACTTCCACCCAATTAGTCCTGCTAAACCAGAGGCTGCGGTGCCCCCTGCAGCAGCCGTTATCCCACAGGACAACGGCCTCACGTCCCGTCCGGGTGGCAGGAAGCTTTGGGGTGACCGAGGTAATGTTGCTCATAGAGGCTGCTCCATCTGCAACTCGTCCTGTGCCAGAACAGCAGCGGGGAGATAAGGAGTCTCAAAGGTCTCATGGAAAACTCCGACAAGCAGTCTATTTTGAGCTGGCCTGGCTCGCTTTTCCTGCCGGCCGCTGTCCCCACTCCTTGTGCACAGGCATGGGATGAGCTGGACCTTGAGTCTCTGGAGGACAGGACAGGGGAGCAAGCTGTCCCCATCGATGGGAGGCGAGCAAAGGCAGCAGCAGCAGCGGCCTCTGATGTGCGTGGGAACAAGCATCCAGAGCTGGTGAGCGGCCATGCACCGCTGGCTTTGTGGCTTTCACCTGCACTGCAGGCTGCTTCGAGTCCCATGTTCCCACTGGAGTGACCCTGGCCCGACGGGAAGGACTTGAAGTGACGCGGAGTCCTGGTCTCCATCTGCAGAATTATTTCAGTTCAGAAGCTTTTGCCTGGGGAGAGGGAGGAGGACTAAGTCACAGGCAGGAAAAGTGCAGCAGTCAGGAAATTTCAACTCTGGGTGTACTTCTCTGGAGAGAAGCAAATGGGCCTGAGCTCACTCTGCCCACACTCCACCTTGTTGCACAGATGCTCTCATCCAGATGCCATCCAGGGCAAGAGCAGAGCTGTTCTCACCCACCTGGACCTGCTTGGGTCCCACCACAGCACCATGACCAAGGAGGGCTTTGCTGCAGCGAGCCACCCCATCAGCTCCCCACCCTGGCCCCTGCCTCACCATTTACACGCTCCACGCTCCCTGCCCTTTGGCTGGCCTCCCTCCTGCTCTGCAGCACAGGCCTGGCACATGCTGCGCCCCTGGCTCCTTACAGCGCCAGCCCTGGGCTGGTACAGCTCCGCTGGGCTAGCTGCGTGGCTCCTTCCCTCCCCTCTGCAAGCCCCGACTAGAGGACGTGGGTTTGTTTCCCCAGCACCAGGCTCTGACTCGCTGACTCAGTCTCAGACCAAAGCATCCCACATCCTCATCCCACTTGTCTTCTGCTCACTGTACACTCGCTCTCCAATTGCTTCAGTCCCCACTGGTGCAAGAACATCAGCTTTGCTTGGTTTGTTTGGACACAAAACATGGCCTGAAGATTCAGTTCACTAAAAAAAATAAAAATAAAAATATAATCCTGGTCCAGGAGCGCTTGGAGGGGAACAGAGCTGGGATGCGGCCAGCACTCGTTCCTCACCACACCCTTGCAAAGATGGGAACCAGGGCGTTTGTGCTTTAGAGCAGACCAGCCTATTTTGGGAAAAGACGAAGGGAAACCATGACAAAAGCTGATATGGAAAAGTGGATACCAACCAGGCTGATGGCATTTACTTGGTGCTAGGGAGATAAGCCCAGTGCCAGCCAGCATCAACTCGGCAGCTTCCAAAGCAGGTGGGGATGCTCTGAGCACCAGTGGAGGGAGGGGATGCCTGTACCACCCATCCAGCCCACACTGGGTACGGCCTGGGCACCGTGCGGGTGACAGATCTTGCTCAAGGCTGCTCCTGCCTTGAGAGGCCCGCGAGAGAGGCAAAGGCGCGTGCTGCTGACTCCAGAGAAAGCAATTTTTAAGGGATGAGAAAAAGGAGGGCTTTCTGACTGAACTGCTGCAATGTCTGGGAACAGGGTTCCTGGGATATGGGAACTATGCAGCAGACAGCTGGGGACAGGGACTGTGATTCATCGTGGATACTTCGGAAGCAGAGAAAGGGCACAGGGAGCCAAGGCAGTTAAGTAGGGATATAAGAAGGAGAATAAGCAATGGGCCCAAGGCTTTGCAAACTATAAACACTGTGATGGAGGAGCTTTGTATTCAAAATAAGCAAAGGCGAATTAAAGGCGGGAATCAGGGGAAGGGAAAGACAGCAGGGAGGAAAGAAACTGAGCAGAGATCTGCGACCAATGCCAGGTGAAGAGAAAGCTTTTCCCAGGTTCTTCTGAAAACACAGGGGACGTGGAAACCTGAGAAAGTGTGGGGAGAAATTAGTGAAGGACAGCAGAGCTGGTGTCAAAAGAGGTCCCCAGCAGAGCCCCGGAATGCTTTTCAGTGCTTCCAAGCAGAACAGAAAGAACTGGTTTAAAGGAAGACAGGTCCAAGGGCTATGCCCCAGGAGCCACTCTGAGAAGCTAGGTATCGACTCCTGGCTGGGTTTGTGTCAAAGCTCAGCTGAAACGCAGCACTGTCACATGAAAGTACTCAGTGTCCACATCCACCACAAAGTCCTTGCCACGCTAATCCTAGCGGGCACAGAGGAAGGACATAATTCACCCCTCCCCACCTTCCTACAGGCTAGGAGCCTCACGAACCCAAGCAAAGCAAGACACAGGGCAGCCCTGCAGGGAAAGGACCCTACAGCCCTCTCCTGCTTGTAGAGTACAAGCCAGTTTTGTGTCAGCGGTCACACTAGAACCAGGCTGCTGAGGCAAAATTCCCAAAACCACAACATGTGCTGATGGGTGGCTCTGTGCTGAACAGGGAGACTTGCTCCTTGCCTCCAGGAAGACAACAAGGCTGCCTAGAAGCCTCACCATAAGTACATACTCCCCTTCAGCCTATGAGGATGAGAAAAAAGAAGGATGCATAAGGAGGCACCAACTTGCCCAGCATCCAGGACAAAGGTCACTCATGGTATTGCTCCAGGCACAGAGAAACCTGCTCCCACAAGACCAGTTTTCCACTCCCTTGGCAACCTTAGGTGTGTTAGATGGCTCAGAAGTTTCCAAACTTGGCATCCTTATTCCCATACCAATTTGCCTCTCCTCCAGATCCCAGCTCCATCCTGAGCCCTCTACGCAGTGACTAATACATTCACCTCTTGGGGGAGAAGAGTACAAATAATGTTAAGTGGCTTCTTTAGATGCAGGAGGCACCAGCAACTCTTTGCAGCACTGTGAAGCCTGGGAAAGTTTCATTCAGCCAAGATGCTAATCAGTGCTACAGCAAACTGCTGAGTCAGGAAAACAGAAGCACAGGACTGATTTGCAGAAAGCGAAGTGCCAGATGCCTTCACATATGCTCCACTTTCACCCAGCCCAACAGGTTTCATGACTGCTGTGACACATTCCTCTGGGGTCCCTGAGCTCTGGCACCATCCCATGGCAGCCTCATTCCCCCAGGGCCTGGGTCCACCCAGCCAGCCCCGCAAGCTCTCCGCAAGTCTTCGTGATGGACCTGTATTGATCTGCCTCTACACTTTGGTTTCTATCTCCATTTATCAGGCCTTCACGTTCTTTTAATCCCACCTCAGCCCTCCCCAAAGTAATGAGATAAGAGGCAGGCTGGAAAGGCTGATAAAAGAGAACTGAACAAATCCATTAATGCTGTTTCTGTGCCAGGAATTACAAACCCCAGCCCTTGTTGATTATGCTTGCCAGCCAGAGTCCCAAGACAGCAAAGCCAAAGAAGAAAGTCAGGCTCACTAATAACTTGTCCTGAGAAAAAAGCAACACCTGGAGGACCATGACTCTGGTTCTTATGCTGTATGCAACACTGATTTGTTGTCTGGGCAGAGAGGTAGGTCAAAGCAGGGTGCTCAAACCCAAGCAGCTACAGCATCAGTTATGTGGAAGCCTAAACCAGTGCAACTGCTGGCTGCCCCAGCCCTGCCCTCTTGGCTGGACGGCCGCCCTGGCCCACGCAGTCATCACACCCTGTGCCGAACCATTTCAGCAAGCTAAACCAGCAAAACAATTCACTTTGGCTTCCGTGCAGTTCAGCAGAGCCTTTATTTCAAAAAGGCTTTATTCTGCAGAGCCTGCATGGACCTACTGACCTGTTCAATGATAACATGGTACATGTATAAGTGTACGAGCCTTGGCCAGGAGGTGACTGCGATGAACGACAGCCGAAAGACACAGGATCTGAAGCACACGTGAAGAATGTGTGGAGACCCTACCAGTACTGAGCTACCACATGTCCACTCTTGAAGGAACACAATTGTGAGCCTGCAAGATGTTTCAGTATCCCTGATGTAAAAAAAAAAAAAAAAAGACACACACAAACCAACTTAACCGTCAAATCACAGGAAGAGTCAGATTCAGATTCAGGACATCTTTCTTGTCAGGGTACTAAATCAGAGAGTGGAGGACAACTTACCAGGTCAACTGGAATATGTTTTAATTGTGACCTTTGGAAAAAAATTTCCTTGTATAAAATAGAGATTAATGAACATTTCAGAAGACACAGTTGTGTTAGCCTAATCCCTCCCCTCCACATTTTCCTTGGCATGTGGCCTAATGGATACGTCTATGTAAAAACCAACAAAAACTAATAAAATAAACAAACACACTCATCCAACCAACACTCTCTCTGAAACAGATTCTGATTCTATTTTAATCAATAACTTCTAAAAATCAAATCCTTTCTCATTAAAAATAAACCATAGCCACTTCAGGGAAAAACACTGTTAAGACTTCTCCAGGATCCCCCAGTTTATGGGAGGCAGAGGCAGGAATCCAGGTCACTGGTCAGGACTGCACATGGCACAGAAGAGCACAAAATATCAGCAAGTACCTGATTTCATCCTGAACCTTAAGGGTTTTATCATCTGGGGCTTCTCTCCCTTTTAAGCAGATATTTGGGCTCCTGATGTTTGTTGGTCCAGCAACTGGGGTCTTGCAACCCACCCTGGAGCCAGCCCCAGCATTGCTGAAGAGGCTGTTAGTTTTCTTTCCTGGAAGTGATGCCCGTTGACAAGGTGCTCCATCTTCCTCTCAGCTCCCACTTGAGCAGTCCAAAGGGTCATTAGGAAATGGACCTAATTATGTTTGATGGATGGGGACTGGGGACTATTAGTCATCTCTGTGCAGCAGACAGACCATAAAGGATACTTCACAGAACTGGACTGCAAATGCTGCAACTTCACAGCCTGTACTCAGCTGGACACCACAGACCCAGAACCTCTACTGTTCCCAAGGCTTCAAATTCTGAGCAAAAGGCCAGGGAGCAGGGAGGGCAAATATCAAATTAGTGTCCTGACACCCACAATGAGACCAAAATGAGAATATGCTAGGATAATTTAGTTTCAGTTCTGCTGGCTGCAGGCAGATTAGCTCAGACCCCAGAACACACTATACTCAAGCAACACCTGTGAAGGAAATATTCCTGTCCTGGGAAAGGGGAAAAAAATAACCAGGATCAGCCAGATCAGTAACTCGCCGTTTCCTGCAATCACACAAATAGTTGCATCACTGCAAAGGAGAGAACGGTACACATCAGTGGAAGCAGCTCACGGGAAAATGCGTTCAAGTGATGCTTTTAACCAGCCTAGAGGGGAAGGCAGGCTTGCGAAGCAGTCCGTACCCTGTCTGCAGTCAGGAAAATCACCTTCCTGCTTTAGCTCTCCCTCACGAGGTCATCTGGGAGCAAGGCCCTGCGGGCAAACAAGGACTGAGCTCCTCCCTGCCAAGTGTGCTTCTGTCTTGCCGTTTGCCTTGTGGCAGGTGTCACAGCCCCTGTTAAACACCATCCCACTTAACCATCCATCAGCACTTACAGGGCCTTATCGCAACTTAATCCACTGTCATCCCATCTTTCACAGGGAAAACGGGATGAAGCTGCAGCAAAGCCTGCGGAGTGAGATAAAGGCGCCTTCTGCAACCCATCCCCATGGCAAGACTGCACACCAGGGTGGCCCCAGTAAGCTGAAGCACACAACAACGCTGCTCAGCGCAGCTGCAGGGTGATGCTCGTTCCAGCCAGGACCTGCCTGGGTACCCAGCACTGAGCCACAGCACCCTCAGCACGCACTCCTGGGCTCTCGCAGGCTCATAACCCCCTCTCGTGGCAAATACACAGCCCGCTGCTCCCTGACCCCACACAGGAAAGACTTTTCCAGCACTGGATCCCGCTCCAGATTTCCAGAGCCCTTTAGAGGCTCTGCCGATGAAGCACATGAATATTGATGATTTGCAGAGATGCAGCAGAAAAAGCAGCTGCAGGGAGACAGACTCTCCAGAGCCAAGTTCATTAAACGCTGCCTGGTGTGCAACACTGCGTGGCACAGGAGAAAGGAGAGAGAAACAGGGAGCTTTTGTGGGGAGAAATTGATCAAACTTTTCAATAGCACATAGGGGACCACCATCCTACCTTTAACAAGGAAAGGACACCCCATTCCTTAAATTAAAGCTTTGGAAAAATCCTCACCTGTTCTTAAGACTGTATGACTCTATGGAAAAAAGAGTTTTACAGCTGGACAGAGATGCATTGCTTGAGTGCTTGTGTTAGCAATCCTGCCTTGTAGGACAACACCAGCACAAACAGGCTCTGGCTACCTATCCCTGACTCACCTCAGGTGGCTTTCAGGGATTTATTTGAAGGAAGGTTATATTCTTAGTGCTAACATACAGCTGTTTGCACATTTTAATACGGAACCTGTCTTCTGCTTTGCTGAGAGCAGGGGCTGTACTGGGAATAGGAGAAGCCCTTATGGATTGATGTCCTATAGCTCCTGTATCTCTCCTCACACATCGATAATCATAGCTCCTTCCTGTACCTGTTGTAGCCCCTGTGCTGCAGTAATGCCAGATCTCACACATGCATACACCCTTCCAACATACACGCTCCCCCCAGGTAGCGGTACCCTTCCCTGCCATGCCCTCCATCACCCTGTACCTGCTCCCCGCGTTGCCACGCAGGAACTGGGGCACACTGCAGCTGGCTTCGGAGCTGTATGTGCCCACTGGCTGCTGAGCTCCCACCCTGTCAGCTGGCCAACTGCCCGAGACCTCCCTTAGAGGGGGCACAAATTTGGGTACTAAACCGAACTGTGCACCCCCATGAAACTTTTAGGAATTCAATGCTTTTGAGACATTTCCTCCCTGCCAAACGCTGCTGAGATTAGCCAAGGGATTCAACTGTTGTTAGCAGGGGGAAGGTGCACACATAGCAATACACAGAGATGCAATCTCATGTCAGTATTAAGCCAGCCTAGAGAGCAAGTCTATTAATCCCTGCTGCGAAGGGACATGGGGATAGTGGGGGAGAAACAAATGGGAAGGAAGTTTTCCAGTTCAGGAAGGGGAGTGTCAAGGCTCATTGCAAACACTGCAGTCTCTTCGCTTCCCTACCAGTACAGCGAGTTCTGGTAGCACATCTCACGTTCAGGCTCCAAGACCCCAGCCAAAGCCCGTTTGCTTTCTTCTGGACTTTTCACACCCAAGGCATTGCCAAGGTCTACTTGGACAAAGCTAATGGCTGCTCTCAGTGCTGCTATTCTGTCACACTCCAAGAGCATGAGCAGAGCTGCCAGCAGCTGTTTGAGTGCAGCAAAAAGCCAGAAAGGATGGTTTGTCCTGTATAAGCACCCTAAAGCTCACACACGATATTTATTAGAACTGCTAAACCAAAGCTGGTTCGCTCTCTCTCCCTTGTGCTGTAGGAAAGAAGAGTGAAATGACATCTTTCCATCTCAAAAACAATTACAATTTTCTGGGGACAATATTGCTTGTTCTCTTGTCTCTTTTCCTACTCATTTGCATGGGCCCATGTCCACACTATAGGCACAGCTGCCTCTTTCATGAAAAGGCTGAGCTAGCCTTTAAGTTACAGTGATACGGGCCAAGTGCATGCTCTGCAGCTGAGCTGGACGCCAGCGACCAGCACAGGAACGCTGCAGTCACTGTGCTAGCACGATACCCCAGGCACCACTGAGCAGCCTGGAGTGGCACAGCTATGCAGGGCACAGAAATGAAACCGCCTGGCTACAAATCCCTTAAGATAAAGAGGACTCCCCATCAGCTGGGCAAGGTCCTTGGCATACACTGGTATCTCACACTGAAGGCAGGCAAGGGCAACCGCCTCCAATACTCAGTTTTTTAAGGCATATGGTGAGTCTTCCAGAAGAAAGACAGGATAAAAAACTGGCACACCATCATATCGGAAGGCAGGGGAAAACTGGGGGTGGTTCTAATTTTGCAAAACCTCATCAGCCACTGCAGCATAGGCTGCTCCAAGTTTAGATGACATTGCATCAGTCCTCTCTACCTTTTAGTCAGGAGGAGGAAGGGAAAAAAAATACTTCTACCCTAGTGTACAAAAAATCAGATGTTAAGAAAGACTTTGGATAAAGCTAGCACCGAGATTTTATTGTCCAAAACTAAATGAAATTGCAGGGTTTTTTCCTTGTAAAGCCCTATTCCTAGCTGGATGCTGAAGAGGGCAGTGAAGGAAGTTGCATGGGTCACCCACCCTGTTTATCTTTGGTAGTATCTGCTTGTCCCACTGTTAAAGGGTCAACCACCAACTCATATGCAGAAGGGAATGGGAGAGAGGAGATTCAAAGAACCTCCTTCATTCAGGTGCCTCACAAAGAAAACTGAGCAAAAATTTACCAAAAGATGCTAAGAAACAACTGGCTCCAAAATTCAACATAAGGGAGCTCTAAAAAGGACTGTGATTTTAGACAGCGCTGCAAAGCCCTCCTCCTGAGGCTTCGGGCACAAGCGTGAGGAGAGAGACGAGGCTCTGCCACCTCCCCACCATTGCTCCTCTCCTGGAGCAACATCCATCCTTGAGCAGGGCAGTTCCCTGGGTCACTGCATGGGGTGAATCATGGTTGAGGCGAGGTAAGGTCCAAAACTGACTAACAGAAGAACATGCTTTAGCTTTTTGTTTCTGAACCTCAGCACCCACCACTGAAAACAGCCATGTGTCAGTCGCAGGCCCTGCTATCACGATTAAAGCTAAACCAAACCATCTGTGACCCTAAAAATCAGCAGATGTTGTTCCTCTCTGACTCATGCAGGCAGAGCAGGCATGAGGACAAACAGAGGCAACAGGGAAGATCCCAGCTTGCTCGCCATTCCTCAGCTTGCAAGCTCCCCAGCTCATTTCCAGGACTGCTGCTGAGCTGCAGAGGCAACACACTCATAGCAGCCAGTTTTTTGGGGAGAAAAACATTGCTCACCTGGAATCCAGCAAATACATTGTGCCAGCGATGGGGAGGAACTTGGCATGGAGGATCAGCTCAGGTATGACACAAGCTGCAACTGCTAGGATAGCATGGGATTGGTCTTGCAAAAAAGATCCTGCTCCATTACTGTGTAGCACCGAGGCTCCATCCACCTGTAAGAGACACATAGATGAGCAAGAGTCTTACGGCCTGAGCACGTGAGAACACCCAGTATGCACACATGTGCATTTCAACATGCATCCAGCATGGGAAAGGGTAGAGGCAGCCCCAGGCTGCCTGGGGGAAGGCAGGCGGCTCTGCAGCCAGGAAGCTGCGGGAGTCACGGTGGCTGGGGTGCCAAAGCAGGTCCCAGCAGAAAACAGAATGCAAAGCACCTGGGGGTGAATCGGAACATGCGCTGCACTGGCGACCAGGACAGAGATCAAACTGTTATTCATCAATGACGGGAAAAGTCACCAAAATAGAAGTTTTGGAAGGTTCTAAAACTATTTGTTAAGTGGGGCCAAATTTGACTAATAGCTTCAGCCAAAATGGAGAAAATAATTAGAAAAACATTGAAACGTGTCATTTTTAGTTCTTCTTCTTTTCTTATTTTTTCTAACTGAAACATTTCACTTCGGAAATGATGAAATATTTTAGTCACAGCAGGATCTTGGAGCTTTTGTCCCAGTGAAACAGGAATGTTTATTTGGTTTGTCACTTACTGACTGAGTTAAATGTCAGGAGGAAATCTCAGTGTTGCTTTTTCATGTAAAAATAAAAAAGTACCAAAGATTTTATCTGGTAGTACAGGGCATTAGAAGGGACCGGCTGAAGGCAAGCACCTTTGCTGTCCAGATCTTCAACTCCCCTGAAGTTTCAAAAGAGGACTGAGCCACAGGGGATTAGCCAACCTACATGGAAAGGTGATGGGGTGGCCTCAGGTGACAGGGGAGGTCAGAAGAAAAGGGTCCCTCTCAGGAGCCTCTCCCCCTCCCAGCCCAAGGAGCTGCCCCAAAATGGCCCTGGGAACAGCAGGGTCAAGGGCATTGAAGGCTGCCAGGGACATCAAAGGTAGGTGTGAAAAGCCCCAAGAGCTGTGAGAACAGGAGAATTGGGGCCTTCCCCAACTCCAGTGCCCAGGGGTGCTGGGGAAAGCCACATCCTGCCTCTTCTGTCATGCAGCGTGGCCTGCGCCAAGAAATCAGCCTGTGCTGTGATGGGTGCCTTGGCTTTGTCTTATTTTAGGGTCCGATGAAAAGACCTGGGGTCTTCTCCAAGCTTTACTAATGCAGGGCTGAGTACCACAGCCAAGAGACACAGGATCACACGCTGCTCCCTCGCTCCCACCACCCCCACTCAAACCCAGACGTCCTGTACATTTCCCTCCCTCCCCTGTTAGAAATCCCTGCCCACACACCACGTAGATTTTGCAGCTCCAAGGGCTCACCACCATGGTTTATTATTGCAGTTTCAGGAACGATCATTCCTGCCATAGGTGGTACAACATCCACAACAGACCCTCAACTCCAGTCCACTTCCAGCACACTGACAGCTTATCCCAAAACCACAGAGGCCTTGCCCAGATAATGACCTTTAACTACTCCATCCATGGGCCAAACGCTAAGTCAGCTCTCTGAACAGCTCTTAAACTAGCCAAGAGGGAATGACAGCAAGAGATATTTTTCTAAATGCCATTACACAACTGCCCACCCAAAGCCTGGCTCAGCCATTTATAAGCATTTGAGGAGCACACCCCATTTCCCAAGTGTCCCACCACAGACCTTCTAGGGGCAGACATGGCAAAGCGACTTTCAGGGTCTTGGTGTGGGGTATGGAGACCCCAGCATGCATAAACGGTCAGCTGCTGGGAGGAGACTCAGACCTGGTGATTACGGCAGGAGGGAATTGGGAGCTGGGACATGAAACTAGAGAGGGGAAACATTTAAGGTTTAATCTTGGAAACAGCTTCCTGATAGTAGATTTATGAGCAATGGGAATAGTCTCCCTTGCAGAAGGCTGGAAGCTCTGTTGCACAGGGCTTTAAAACCAAGACCGGATAAAAGATGAGACAATAGACAGGAGGAATGGATTTTGCTTTGACCAGAAGATGGATAGGACCCGAGAGTTCACTTCCAGCTCTAGCTACCCTCCCATACACCAGCAGCAAATCTCACACCTGCCTTCTGCGGCCTTTGCCCATCTACACAATCAGCCAGCAAAGGTGGTCAGAACATTACTGCATTGCTATAAAAGGCATGCAAACAAATGCGACCAGCCCAAGTTTCTATTGCTGCTCTCACCCCGCTGCAGCTGTGGAGGCGACCTCTTGGGGCTGCTACAGAACCTCATTTTTCAGCTAACGCCTGGGTGTAGTAGCCAGAACCATGGGCTTGACACATCCAGCTTATGTGGGAGCCCATGGAAGGGGTAGTTTCATTAATACATGTGTCTTGTTTAACTTGGACATTGAAGAAGCTGAACTTTTTCTGACTTAGTTTTCCCTGTATATAATCACACTTTCCTGTAATCAACCTTTCATTTTTTCCTGATGCGGCCTTTCCCAGTGAGTTCTTGGGTATCGTTTTTTTTCAAAGCTGCTTTAGCACTGCTCAAGGATGTTGACATGAGAGCTCTGGCGATCAAAGCACTATACTCCCAACAAAAGCCGTCCAGCTCAGGCAGCCACAATGCACATTTCACAGCTACTCACTCCCCTGGCCCCACTTCCAGCCTCAGTATGACATGACGACAGCAAGGGGTGAAAAAGCTAAAGCAGCCAACAAGAGCAGCACCTCTCTGTACCTAGCAGAGATTCCCCCTGCCTTCCTTTGTATGTGTCCTCAAGCAACCACAGGTGAACATCGAGCTGCTCGGCTGCACATGGCTAAGCCCTCAGCACATTGGGCAGGAGCAGCTGTGCTGATGCACAACACACAGACTGCAGCTGGCTCCCATTCAGTGCCCGAGAGGCTGCAGCAGAGCTGGCACTCCCAGGGGCTTCATGCCGTGCTCTCAGACCTTTCCCCAGGGTCTGTTGGGAAGCTTGTCCAAGGCTCAGCCTCGTAAAATTGCTGAGCCACTGCCCTGAGAAGGGATTAGATGCAAAAGTCTGTGACCTCAGCTGAGTGCAGCAAGTCAAAAGCATTCTGACTTCAGGCTTATTGCCCCACAAAAACATCAGTGAAATCATTTCATTAATCTCCAGGGCCTCATTTCCTCCCTTCCTTCCTCAGCCAAGCTGAAGCTTAAAATAGTATTTTGCATTCCTCATATTTCACTCCAAAACTAATTAATACCCAATCAGCCAAAAGCTCTTCTCACAGCAGCCTGGCTTGATCGTGTAACCTGCCCACCCTTGGCAACAGCAAAAGCACCCTACCAAGCTCCCAGCTCCTCCCAAAAGACATTTCTGATGGAGCATCTGGAGACAACTGCACTAAGGCAACACAAAACAGGAAAACACCAAAATTAAAGCCCCATGTGCAATCTTACCTCTGTCCCATGTGCACACACAACTCTTACATGCCTGTAAACAAACTCAACGCTGCCTTAATTCCCCGACGTCACAAGCACGGCTGCTCTTCACCAGCATCTAGCAGCCCCTAAAGGCAAAAACCACAAGTCACCTTCTACTTCCTCTTGTTGATACCTGCACTACAATGCAGGGCTGGAATCACATTCCAGCCTTCACTTTCCTGGGCTTATGGAAACAAAGAGGTAATTATTTGGCTAGAAGGTCCTGGCAAGCCCTCAGATTCAGTGCACAGCAGGGAACAGGGAAGACGGAGTACAAGTCTTTCTTCATTTGGACTTCACAGCTATTTCTTGCCCTCTCGGTAGCCCAGGTCAAGCACTAGCCAAACAAGGCTGTGTAAGTGACTGAGTGTAACTGCAGAGGAAGGGATGCGAGCCAAAGATGGAGAGGGAACCTGATCAAGGAGAGCTCAACGCATCACCCCGTGAGACATCAAGCCCCCTCGCTACAAGATGTCTGTTGCTTAAGGCCTGTGCACAGATGAGGTGGTGGCTGTTCCTGGCATGCAGGGACTGCGGATCCGCGGAGGGGTGTAACGAGTGCCCCAAACACATGGGGAAGACACAGCAGCTACAGGGAAGGGAGCAGAGGCCAGTGCATGCTGTCACATACCAAACACCCCACATTTGACACATCAGTTTGGTTTCCAGCGTAAGCTTCCTCCCACATACCAAACGCAAGGGCAGACTTTACACACCGGTCAGTCTCATAAGCACCAGCCCTTGCTCACTGCGTTAGGACAGCCTCATTAATCCAACCATCAAGAACATGTGGCAGCACTGCAGATCTGGAGTCCATTTTGCATTGACTGCAGCCCATATCTGAGGACAACCCCAGTCCCCAGGGACAAGGTAGCCTTGCCTGACAGCCCCACCACCCACCCTGTCCGTGGCAGGGGGAAGGCAGGAGAGCACACAGCCTGTGAAGAAGAGGACAGACCAGCTCTTCCCATGGGCCACCACTGGTTGAAAGACGAAGCCCTCCCACAGCTCAGCTGGGTTGAGCTTGAAAACATTTCGAAAGGATAACATAGAAAATCCTGTTGCCAGAGCAGCTGCAACAAAATTCTGCCCATGGAACAGCCCCAAGGCAGCGGTGCAGGCATGGCTCACCCCCTCGGTTTAGGCCCAGCACCTAGTGACTGGGCCTTGCATTTACTCCTTAAAAAAATCTCCCAAACACACAAAACCCCCACACCAAGTGCCCTGCATTGCTGCAGAGTGCTCCACCTGCTCCAGCTGACAGCTACGTAGAGGCAGAAGAGACAATCACCCTCCGCCAAATCAGGGAACCCCTCAGCAGTCATGAGGCAAAGCTCCAGTGTTTTTTTTTCCACTGCTGAGGGGGTCCCTCAGCCGTGACGAGCCGTGCCCGGCTCAGGAGCCAGGCCTGGGGCAGCATCTGGTGCTAATTCCCGTTAATCCTGGATCCCTCACTGCACTTTTGGAGGTGCCCCAAAAGAGAAACCCTGAAGAGGCACTACAAGGGCCGGCACTGCTCCCTGGTGCAAGGCCGCACACCGGCCTTGTCTCCCCACACGGGCCCCGCGCTGGGCACTCCCCGCCGCGGCCTGCTCCCGCCGCCAGGCCCTCCCGCAGCCGGCGGACCGCGGTCTCCCCCAACAAGCCCAGCGGGCTCAGAGGCTCCCGCAGCCGCCCCTCACAGCGCCCGGCCGGCCGCACCGAGCGCCGCCCGCTTCCCGCACTCCCCGGCCGGCCGCTGTGAGGCCGCCACCCCCGCCGCTGGGCCTTTTATAGCCGCCCCGCCGCGCGCCCCGTCACGTGGTGCCGCCCCGTCACGTGGCGCGGCCCCGCCCCTCGCGTCACCGCCGCGTGCGGCAGCATGGCGGCTGCGGGGGTGGCGCCGGTCCGCGCCCGGTGAGTGCGGGTCCCAGGCCCCCCTGTCCTCCCGGCCCGCTGCGTGCCCGGCCCTGCCATCTCCCGGTACGTGCCGGGCCCCGCCGTAGCCCCCCCGGTTCGTGCCCGGCCCCTCCATAGCCTCCCAGTTGATGCCCAGTCTCTCCGTAGCCCCCCCAGTTCGTGCCCGGCCCCTCCATAGCCCCCCGGTGGATGCCCAGTCTCTTCATAGCCCCCCCCAGTTCGTGCCCGGACCCTCCATAACCCCCCGGGTTCGTGCCCAGACCCCCCATAAGCCCCCTAGTTCGTGCCCGGACCCTCCATAGCCCCCCGGTTGATGCCCAGTCTCTCCATAACCGCCCTGGTTCGTGCCCAGTCTCTCCGTAGCCCCCCCGCTTCATGCCCGGCCCCTCCATAACCCCCCTGGTTCGTGCCTGGCCCCTCCATAGCCCCCCGGTTGGTGCCTAGCCTCTCCATAACCCCCCCAGTTCGTACCCAGTCTCTCCGTAGCGCCCCTGCTTCATGCCAAGCCCCTCCATAGCCCCCTGGTTGATGCCCAGTCTCTCCGTAACCCCCCTGTCTCTCCATAGCCCCCCGGTTCGTGCCCAGCCCTCCAGTAGCCCCCCGGTTGGTGCCCAGTCTCTCCATAGCCCCCCAGTTCCTGCCCGGCCCCCCCATAGCCCCCCGACCCTGTGCCCATCCCACTGTAGCCCCCCCACCCAGCAGAGCCCTCTCCCTACATCCCGGGCACCCACCGGGACACAGCGGGGGCTGCCTCTGTCTCCACAGGTTCCTGGCCTCCAAGGAGCAGTTCCATGCCTACCTGCGGGCTGGCGGGCAGCCGGGCAGCAAGGAGGAGGAGGAGGAGGAAGAGGTGGAGGAGGAGGGAGAGGAGAAGAAGGAGGCCAGCGGCTGCGAGAGCGAGCCCCCCGCCAAGCGGGTGAAGCCAGAGGAGCTCAGTGAGGATGGGGAAAGCCAAGAGGATGCAGGAGCAGAGGACAAGGAGCCCGTGGAGCGCAGGCGGGCGCGGGGGCAGAACAAGAGCAGGCCGTGCATGAAACCCACCTGCTACGAGCAGCGCAGGCTGTGCCCATCGGTAACGCAGGTAGGGCAGCGGGGGCCCTGCTCCGCACTGGGACAGGGGGTCTGGGACCCTGGGGGGCCCTTCCTGCTCAAGGACAGGCTGCATTGACATTTAAGTCTAGGAAAGCACATGGAAGGTAGAACCACGTAGGGGACACTCCCGGCAGGGAGGGCATGGCTATGCTGGCAGAACCGCCTCCGTCAGCTGGCTGGGGAGGGTGAAGTGGGATGAGCTGAGAAGAACAAGTGTCAGCTTCCCTGACATGTAGCACTAAAATATCCCCTCAAGTGGGCACGTCACTGCCCTTCTGCAGCACGTTCCTGGGAGTGTTTCAGGGGGCAGCGACATGAGGAGTGAGGGGCGCGCTGGGCCGGGGCAGACCCAGGCTCATCTGGCTTGTGCTGGAAGGTACAGGCACGCCCGGGCAGGCAAGTGGCGGGCAGAGGTTTTAACCTCCTCTTCGTTGTTCTAAGGGGTGTGCAGAGAAGTGCTACTTCGGGCCGCGATGCCGCTTCCTTCACGACATCGGCGAGTACATGGCCACCAAGCCGGCTGACCTGGGGCGCAGCTGCGTGCTCTTTGAAACCTTCGGCAAGTGCGCTTATGGCGTGACATGCCGCTTCGCCCAGGCCCACCTCGGGGATGGCTACCAGAACATCGTCAATGCAGATCTGACCAAGCAGTGGGAAGGGAAGTCGCTGGTGAGGAACAACCTCTCCAAGGACCTCCAGCACCAGCTGCGCAAGAGGAAGTTCAGCTTCAAGAAGGCTGACGAGTATCTCCGTGGTTTGGCCAAGCCCCACAGCGATGGTGGGAAGGGAGGCAAAGCCACGGGGTGCTCTGCAGAGAAGCAAGAGGTGTCCAACTGCGCAACACCCCAGGAGAGCCTGGGGGACAGCCCCGAATGTCCTGTGCTGCCAGTGCAGGGAGAGGATCCCAAAACAGACACCTCACAGAGTCCCAGCCCCACAGGCCGCCAGGAGGCTTCCTCCATCAAAACAGTGGGCCCGCTTACAGACGAAGACACGATAAAGCTGCGATCGTGTGAGAAGAAGAAGGTGAGAGTTTGGTCGAGGGCTGCCGTCTCTTGTGTGCCTGTCAAGTGGTTGAGATTGTGCTTGGGAAGACAGAAGAGACCTCTTAGCTGGGTGAGAGGCAGGCAGAGGACAGAGCTGCCTGGGCACTGCGTTCCTGAGGGGAAGGATGCGGGAAGGTGAGCTCTGGGGGCTGCGGTGGTGTCCTTGGAGGGGTGAAAACCAAGAGAAGCTGCAGCCCCTTGTGCCTGGTGGAGGGTAGGGGCTGAGTTGTGTGAGGGTGGGGATGTTCCGCAAGGAGAGCTGAGGCTGGGGCTGGTGCGTTTGTGTGTGCTGCATGGTCCTCTCCCGGGGTGAGAGCATTGCCTTCATCCTCCTCATCATCACCTCCGTCCTTGCATCCATTAGCCAGCCTGTCTAGCCCCTGTATCTGTAACTGCTTTGAGTTTTCTCCAAGCTGAGCAGTGCAAACAGATCGGTTCAAGTTTTGGTTTCTTTATCCAAATGATATGTTCTCAGGGAACAGTTGAAGTTCTTGAATAAAACGGGTGGTTTTCTGGGTTTCCCACTGAGTTTTACCCAAGGCAAATGATAAAATTATTAGCTGGAACATCTTCCCATTTAACCACTTCTGGTTCAGCTCTGCTAACATGCTCCTCCATTCTTGTGTTTTTTCCAGCTGGAAATCCAAGGCAAGCTCTACTTGGCTCCACTGACCACGGTAGGTAAATTGTCTGTCCTGTTGTCAAAATGTGCCATTTCCACCTTTGGAACAGAGCAAATCTCCTGACAAACCATCTCTCTGCTGCCTCTTCCAGTGCGGTAACCTCCCTTTCCGAAGGATATGCAAGCGCTTCGGGGCAGACGTCACCTGCGGAGAGATGGCTGTGTGCACAAACCTGCTCCAGGGCCAGTCCTCCGAGTGGGCTCTCCTCAAACGGCATCATACCGAAGATATTTTTGGGGTGCAGGTGAGTGCTATCATCTTGATAACCAAACAAATGGTAACTCGATTCAGAGGAGAAAAGCTGCTTCTTGAACCCGTGCAACCTGTCCCCCTTTGGTAGCTGGAGGGAGCGTTCCCAGACACGATGACCAAGTGTGCAGAGCTCCTGAACCAGACAATTGAAGTGGACTTTGTAGACATCAATGTTGGCTGTCCCATTGATTTGGTCTACAAGAAGGTAAGAAGATGTTCTGCGGTGTGTTTTGCTTCCTTCGGTAGATGTTTGTGTGACCTGCTCCTGCCAGTCTGACCCAGAGCTCCCCGTGCATTTTATGGGCGCTAGACTTGAGCCAGAAGGCAAATCAGCGGTCCAAAGAGCAGGGGATGGTTGCTGTCTCTGCCTGTCAAAGGCAGAAGTTGGAAAGGAAGAGAGCTGTAAGACTTTCTCCAAGTGTTGAGATGCTCCAAGCCTTACCTGCATCCCCTGAGCAGAGGGCTGCTGTTGGGCAGCTCCACGGAGGCTCTTCACTACGCAAGGAGGCAGAGAGTCTTGACTGCGCCATGTTTTGTCCCCTAGGGAGGAGGCTGTGCTCTGATGACTCGGTCCAACAAGTTTGAACAGATCGTCCGAGGGATGAACTCGGTGAGTCAGACCACCTGCCAGCGGTGGGAGATGAGCTGGTGGAGCCATCTCATGCCCCAGCCTGGCCTCATTCTCCCGTTTCTGCAGGTGCTGGATGTCCCACTGACTGTGAAGATACGGACAGGAGTGCAAGAAAAGATTAATGTGGCTCATAAAATAATCCCCAAGATCCGGGAGTGGGGAGCATCCATGGTCACGGTACAGGGATTACTTGCTGTGGCGTGAGATTGTTGGCTGGTGTCGGGGGGGCTCTGCTTGCATGTCAGCCTAGAGCACGATGTGGGGGTGACCTTACCCTTCCCCAAACTGAGTAGCTGTTTCAAGCACCTTTGACGAGCTGTGTACTACCTCTTAGCATTTTCTGCTAATGACAGAGAAAAATCCAGATGCAGAGAGTATTTTCCTAGGTGCTGCTGAGCCTTGCATCCGTTACAGAGGGAGATGGTTCCTGCAGTGCCCTGGAACAGAGGTTTCAGCCAAATAAGCCTCATCACAGCAGGGCTGGGGAAGCGATGGGACCAGCCCGTCGGCACGGGGATGGGTAGTTCCTGCCCACAGGAAATATTCCCCTTCCCTGTGAACAGTCACATTCGGTGAGGGCTCACTGCCACTTTCTTCCCCAGCTTCACGGCCGCTCCCGGGAGCAGCGGTACACGAGGGGTGCTGACTGGGACTACATAGCAGAATGTGCAAAAATAGCGAGCCCCATGCCTCTTTTTGGTAGGTCTTTCTGTTGTTCTGTCACGTGGGCTGGGAAAAGCTGCGTGTTTGATTTCAGATGCCTTTAAAAAATACGAGAATAGGCTCCCAAGGACATTCAGCCTGGGGGAAAGGTTGGGGTATCCCTACATGATGCAGCAGCTCCGGTGCAGCGCGGATCTGCCCAAGTGCTTGGGCCAGACGAGAGGAGCGCTGAGCAGAGTAGGAGGGGAGGGGACAGGCAGGATACAGAGCACTTGGTTTTTAGCAGGTGCTTTCTCCCTTGGGCACTGTGGCACAAAGAGTCCCAGCTAAACCTTCAGGGTAAGAGCTGGGAGGGGAGAAGGCTCTGCTTTTCCTTGTAAGGGGAACGTTAATCCAGAACATCCCTGAGAGTCTCAACAGGAGCCCCAGAGCCCCTTTGGACAGTCTGGCTCTTGGACCTTGTGTCCATTTTGAATTTTATCCCATGCCTGGATTAACTCATTTTGACTTGCCCTCACGTATCCCTTTGACCTCTGGCTTCTCCCTTCTGGACAGGAAACGGTGATATTTTGTCGTACGAAGATGCTAATCGAGCCATGCAGATGGGCGTTTCGGGGGTTATGATTGCAAGGCAAGTGCCTGTGGTTCCCCTTTGCTTCTGAGCTCTGTTGGTGCAAGAGGAAAAATGGAATTTAAAATATACCTAAGCAAACCCAAAACATGAGATCTTTCCTCTTGGTGAAACTACTCTAAAAATTAGTAAAGTCATTTTGCATCTGTGGGAGCTTAGAGCAGCTTCCTGTTGAAATTGAGAAAGTAAAGCAGCATCGGCTGCACGTGAGCCTCTTAAATTAACTGGCATCCTCGGAAACATCAGTCATGGGAATAACAATGCACATTTTTTTGGGGCTACAGAGGGGCACTCATCAAACCATGGCTTTTCACTGAAATGAAGGAGCAGAGACACTGGGATATCTCCTCCAGCGAGAGATTTGATATCCTCAAAGACTTCACCAACTATGGCCTTGAGCACTGGGGGTCAGATACTCAGGGAGTGGAGAAGACGAGGAAGTTCCTGCTGGAATGGCTCTCATTCCTGTGCAGGTAATTCTCCCCAGCTGAGAGGATCTGTAATGCAGCAAGTGCGTACCCTTTGAACAATAGCACATGCTGCCACTACGTTGCATTGCAGGTATATTCCAGTTGGGTTATTAGAACACCTACCTCAGAAAATTAATGAGCGGCCACCTTACTACATGGGAAGAGACTATTTGGAGACGCTGATGGCAAGCCAAAACGTGGATGATTGGATTAAAATAAGGTAATAAAGCACTGAATTTCATTGAAATTCTTAGGAAGGGACATCACAGAGCCCCACGCAGCCCCACTCTGCCTGCACATGTTGCAGCACTCTCCAAGCTGCAACAAGGTCTTTTACCATCTCATACCAGCATACTCTTCATACAGTCCCTCTGCTGCCTTCACCTCATGCAGGGCCCACTCTCTTCTCTTCTTCCTCTCTATTTCTCCCTCTGCTGCTCTCTCTCCATTAGCTCTCAACCACTTAACAGAACCAGCCACAGCTGCACCTTATCTACATCAGCCAACCCGACACCCCTGAAGCCAACCCACAGTTGTATATTATCAATGCTAATTAACCCAGCTTCATTCCTCTACACGCATGCATCTTCCAAAGAGGAGGTGATGACTCCCATCAGTTTTAAGAGGTGGTAAGAGAACAGCCAGGGTTAACCAGCGCTTTACTTGGAGGTTTTAACTGAGCTTGAAGTTGCCATAAAGAGCTTTCTCCATCCCTCTCTGTGCTTCAGCCCATCATTCTGTACCCGCTGCAAATCTGGGGTAGTTGACCTCTCTCATGACATGCTGTTCATCCCAGGACAGTTGTAGGAACTAACGGAGCGCAGTGAAGGGACATCTCAGGCTTTCAGCATCAGATCGCTCCGTGCTCTGCCCAGACAGTCCCAGCCCACAAGGCCCATGCAGACACCAAGCAGGGGGGTGGTCCCCATCCCCAGGTTAGAGCTGAGCATTTTCTCCTTTTTTCATTACCTGATTTCTGAGTTCAAGCAGCAAAGATCAGGAAACTTTTCCCCCACACCCACGAGTCCCCAGGCACTGGCTGGAAATGACTCCGCAAGCTCCAAGCCAGCTAGAATGAGAGCTGGAGCAGCCAGCTGCTATTTCCCATCTCGGGGAAACAGAGATCAGCAAAAACGGAGCGTGGCTACAGCCTTCTCTGATTTTGCTAATCCTCACCCATTGTGTTAGTACTGGGAACGGCTGCCCAAAACCGTGTTAGAAGTATATTTTTAAATGCCATTTTTCAAGCGGAACCTGCCTGCATGCTGCTGCGCAAACCTTTGTAACCTGTGGCCTTTACAGTGCCACATAATAGGCATTTGTAGGCACCAGAACTCAAGATTTTAAAGCAATTTAGGTTTATTTGTTAAAGCTCATTTTAAGATGCTGACCAGAAGCTGGGTTCTCCGAGCGCCCTATTTCTGCTGCTGTGCTGTAGGTGCAGTCTCTTGCTGTGCAGTTCTGTGACTCTCCCTCTGACATGTCTTACGGAAAGCTGTAGTGGTGCTGTACGGAACCAGCATCTAGGAAATAAGTTAAACCTCCTTGACTAAAAGAAAGTCACTCTGACCTGAAAATACAATGTGCGTTCCAAAGTGAGAACTAGTTGAAGTCTTAAGCGAGGATAAACCTGATGGCAGTAGAACTGGCTTACATCGGTTTAGGACCTGACCTTAAACATTAAGAGGTGGGGAGGAACTTTTCAGAGGCTCACGTTGATTTTAGGTGCGTCATTGCGAGCGGGTCACCAAACCCGGTGGCATTCAGGTCACCAAACTTAAGAAGCTGTTTTGGCACCAGCTCTCAGCAAGAAGGGCATTGCCTATACCTGGCAGCTGGGTCCCTCCTGTGCTGGGGTTCAGGGTTGAAGCTCAGCACCAGCGGTGGCTTTGTGCAGCAGCCCTAGGTTTTGGGGAGGGTAAAGGCTTGGTTTGACACATCTGACTGCAGTCACTGTCGCTGCAGAGCTACAGGGCCATGCACTGGCTGGGGACTGGTGGCTCTTGTACTGAACACAAACCTCTCCTTGATTTTTGTTTGGGTTTGGTTTTCTTTCTTCCAGCGAGATGCTTCTGGGACCCGTACCTACCAGCTTCACCTTCCTGCCTAAACACAAGGCGAATTCCTACAGATAGGGCTGGTGAGGCCCTTTGCCACAGCATTGCGTCGCAAGGCATTGGGATGGTGTGTGTCGAGGAGCAGGGCTGCTCAGCTGCTCTCTGAAATGAAATAAAGTTTTATGTTTTTAAAAGTGTGGTTGCCTTCATGTCCCGGGCATCGGTCCCTGCCACGAGTTACGTGCACGGTCTTGCAGCCAGAGGCGCCTCGCTAACAAGAGAGCAATCCATTTAATTAACGGGGTATGGGCCAGAAGAGATCTTTGGCCTCCAGTTCCTGGCAGGAGGTGCCCCAGCTCCCCACCCCACACACCGTTCACACAGCGGGAGCGAGAGGTCTCTGTTCCTACCAGGATGCCCTTGGCAGTGCCAAATCCTCCATGTACCAGGAGGGGATGTTCTGACTCGGTCCCTGGGGTCCTGTAGAGCACAAGCTGCCCCAGCACCTCATCAGTGGACATTGTGCAGCATCCAGTCCTTTTCTGGGAGCATGCAGCGGCGGGTACCATCCCCTCCCGGGTGTCACGGACCCAGGGAAGGCACAGCCCCCTCCCGGGGGGATCCAGAGCTCTGTGTTTCTCCATCAGGAGGCTAAAAGCTGACAGCACTACGGGAGGGGGGTGGGGGTGGGGCTGGGGGAACGCATGCCACCGAGTGATGATGCAGAACCTTACCCCTTGAGGTCCTGTGTCCTACTCTGCGTCCCTCCAGTCAATGCCGCACGTGGGAGGGTGGGCAAAATGGCCACAAACGTGTTTGCCGTGGCCCCAGGAGGCTGCGGGTGCAGCCTCATCCCCACACGCTTCAGCTGAATCAACTTGTCCTTTTCCTCCCTGAAAAATACTGTTTAAAGCAAAAACCACTTGCCCCCATAGCCCCTAAGAGCCGCCTGTAGGGGCCAGGGGCACCCCAGCCCCCCTCAACCCTTTCCCTCCCCAGGAGGAGCTGGGGAGGTTGGAAACTTCATCTTTTTATGGCCCAGTTGCCACATGAGCAGTCCCCAGTGATGCCGCTGGGATGTTTGCTCTCTCCGAAGCCAGGGGAGCAGCTTTGCTCTCCCATCCTGCTCATGGCACTGAGCCCCTCACACACAACCAGCGCGCGGTCACCGTGGCCGGGACCATCCCGCATCCCACGAGTCGTGTCCAACGAGCAGGACCAGGCGGGCACCTTTTGTCGTTGGCGCCCTGAGTCCTTGCCACAAGAAGGTCTCATCTCCCACCGGTTTTAGGAATTTCCCAGCTCGGCACAGCCACAGGCTCTTCCCAGCTGGTGTCCGGCAGGTGGAAACTGCCGTCAGGACAAGGCCTCCCGACCCCATCCAGGGATTTCTGCGAATTGCCGCCGGGATACACACAACTGCCTCGCTCCCCACCGGCCTCCTCCTCCCCCAGAGGCTCCCGACCACCGCGAGGGCTGGAGCTCAAACCTCCGCTGCCCCCTGGTGCAACACCTGCCGGCCCCACAGCCCCCCGCACAGCCCCCCCTCCGGCCCAGCGCCCCCGCATGGGGCTCCCTGCCCGTCCCGCTGACCCCCAGCGTGTCCCAGCTCGGGGAAGGGACCGAGGCTTCCAGCCGAAGGCACCTGCCCCCACGCCGAGAGCTGCCTGCAGCCCCCTTAACCCCTGCCCCGCCGGGGGGCGGGGCCGCCGGGGCCGTTGGAACACGGGGCGCCCCAACATTGCACCCTGGTTACGGCCGAGAGTCCTTGGCAGCCGAGGCAGGAGGGACCATGGTGCGGCCCCCGCTGCAGCTCCCACCTCTGCAGCCCTCGGGGTGCAGCCCCTGGGGCCCCCCGATGCTCCAGCTGCTTCCCAACTTTGAGCTCCCCAAATCCTTCTGCCCCCAAGGTAGGAACCGACCCAGCCGCCCAGCCCGGGGACGCTCCCGGGGGCACCGGTGGAGGCGAGCCCCGGCCACCGCTCCTGTCTCTCTTCCAGGCTCCGCCAGCCCGTCCCAGCCGGCCAAGCAGGAGCAGCCCCCCCCTGCAGCCTGGGCACCCGAGGTCCCCCTGGAGCCCCCCGCAGGTACGGAGACTTCTGTCCCCTCTGGCACCCCTGTCCCCTCGGCACCCCCCCCCCCCCCACCCCCCCCTTCCCTGGCAGTTTCCGCACGGGGCGGGGGTTCAGCAGCCTGCACCAGTGTGTCTGCCCTCGCCTGCTGGTGTGTGCCCAGGAAATCCCATTTCCAGAGAATTCCCCAAGGCTCACGCCCCACCCGCAATTTGCGACCCTGTCCCCCCGGCACAGCTGCTCACCCCACGGGGAGCTCCCCACACACCCGGTGCAGGGCTGGGGGATGTCAGCGCTGGGGGCCGGCTGGGTGGGGGGGTGGCCCTGGAGGGTCCCCCCAGCTCAGCACGGCTCCCGCTCACCCATGCAGGGCTGCAGAGGGCTCCGTGCGGATGCTACTTTGATCCCCGCTTCTTCCATCTTCAGTGGACCAGCAGCATCCTGCCTCCACCAGTCACCGCCATAGCCAACTACAGCAGCACCTCTCTGCTGGGGGGTGCCCGGGGGGACTCCGGGACCCCCCAGGGCCAACTGCCACACCTTGTGCCTGACGCACAGAAGGGGGGAGCCATGGCCCCGGCGCCCCTGGTGCTGCCAACATCCATTGCTGGCTCCCAGCTCATCCAGGGCCAGCCCGAAGAGACCATCTGCAGCACGGCCACCCCTGCGGGGGCAGCCCCAGGCAGCCATGTCCCCCCCAGCCCCTCTGCTGCCCCCCACAACCAAGTGGTTGTGGATCTAGAAGACAGCTATGATGTGCCCGAAGAGGTGCTTCTTCAGGAGGCCCTGAGGCTCTTTGGTTTATCCTCGGACACGGCAGGGCACATCCAGGAGGGTCCCAGCAGCGTCCCCACCCCTGGGGACACCAGCCCAGCTGTGCCCTGCTGTGACTTGAGCTCCCTCGCCCTGCCTGAAGACCTGTTCGATGGCGATTACAGCGTCTCCGAGATGACGGACTCCCTGGTGAGCCTGGAGGTGTTCAACACCATTGAGATGGAGCCCCAGGAGCTGTGGGGGGACATGGACTGGGACCTGTCACCGTCCCCACCTGCAGCACCATAGCAGCAGGGCAAGAGGCAGAACACCTGGCTCCTGCCCCCCAGCAAGGGGGGAGCCAGCGCCTGGGGGGATTAAATCCACATAATCCACATGAGGGGTGGGGAGAGGGGGGATCAGGGGAGGACTGTTCTGTACTGGGGGGAGTGGGAGCAAAGAGTGCTCTGTACTGGGTGGGATTTAGCAAGTTTGATGTTTTGGCAAGTCTTATTGTTTTCCATTAAATGTTGTTTCTCCATCCCGCTCCGTGCCTGTGTGGGAGGGAACATGGGGAAATGGCACCCAAGAGGTGCAGAAGCCCCAGGTCAGAACCAGCGAGCCCCAAAGGGCACCGAGACCGCCCCCCCCCCCCCCCCCCAGGGCCAAGCCCCTGCCAGAGGACCACTCCCCTGTCCCTCTCCCCAGGGGAAGCAGCCCTTTGGGGATAGCTACGACAGACAGGTCCCTGCAGGACCCATGGACACGGCCCCACGCAGAAAGTGGCACAGAGCCCCCAGGACAAGGGCAGACCTGGGGGCTGAGGGGGGGACTGGACGCACACCACAACAAGGGCTGCCACCCCTTAGCCTTGAACACAACCAGCGTCCCCTGCAGCAGGGACAGCGCTCGGTGCAAAGCCCTTCCAAGCCTCAGGACAATCCTGCCCTTGCTCACGTCCACGCTCAGCTGCACAGCCCGGTATCACCCCAGCAGCGGTGATGGAGGAGCCACCTGCCAGGCAGGACCCTCTCCCCTCGCCTGCCTGCGCCTTCGGTGGCCGCAACAGCCTCCCTAGGGGGAAACAGAAAAAAAACACCAAAAAACCCACACCAGCCAGAAAGTGCCTGGAAACTTGGTCCCTTTATTGCCCGTTTCGCACCTGAGCTCCACAGCCTGGGGCCGACGCAGCCTTCGGGAAGCGGCATCACCTCGCCAGGTCCGGCAGCGGGTGCGAGCTGAGGTCCCCTCGGGGCAGCACCCCAGCGCCGGGGGTTGGGGGGCTGAGCCCCTTCCTTAGGGCTGCCCCAGTGATGCCACTGGGGTGGTGCGAGCTGCTCCGGACCCCGGGTGGGCACAGTGGCCTCAGCATGGCACAGCTCCCGGTGCTGCTCAGCATCTCACCTCGCACACTGACCCTCCCCAGGCATCGTCCTTGCCCCAAACTCCTGTCCCCTGCAGCAGCTGCACCGCCACCACCCGCAGCTCTCGGGGGCCACAGAGAGTTCTGCTGCTCGAGAGGAGGAAAAAAAAAAAAAAGAAAAAAAAAGACAAACCCAGAACCCAAACGGAAAGGATCCTCAGTGCCGGAGGACGAGCTCCCCTCTCCCAAAGCTGCTGCAGAAGCCCTTGGTGCCATCGGGGCCGTGGGGCAGGCGAAGGACCCCATCCTGCAGGCTGAGGGGCTCTGTCACCCGCTTGGCTGCCAGGGCACGGCTGGGGAAAGGGCTGGCATCCAGAGCGGGGCTGTGCCAGGGGGCACCAGCGCCCAGCCCACTCCCCCAGCTGCTGCGGCTCTCGGGGCCAGAGCAAAGGCTGCAGCAGCTGCTGGTGCTCCAGCCTGTGCCCAGCGGAGGGAAGACTTTGCTGGTGAGCAGCGACCCGGCGAAGGCACTGCTGAAGGCGCTGGGCTTGAAGTCACCGCTGGGCCAGTCGGGTGCCGGGGGGTCCTTGCTCAGGAGGGGGGACCGTGACACCAGGGCACCGTCTGGCTCCAGGGAGCTGCAGAGCAGGGAGTCCCCGATGCTGTAGGGTACCGGTGTGGATGCCACCTGTGCCTTCCAGCCCAGCTGGTCCCCCAGCTCCTTCGCCACCTCCCTCTCAGCTCCAGCTTTCTTCTTGGAGCCCTTCCCGCAGAGCCGGACCACTTTGATGCTCTCACTGCCCAGTCGGCTTTGGTGGCCCAGGTCCTCGAAGGCCCTGCAGGCGCTTTCCAGGCTCTCGTACTCCACCAGCGCACAGCACTTGCTCAGCAGCTCGGGGAAGCGTGACGTGTATTTTCGTACATCCGAGGGCAGCTTGCGGCCCGGGCGCAGGATGCGGATGGAGGCAATAGCCCCGAAGGGGCTGAACAACCTTGTGATGGTCTCCAGGAAATTCTTCTGCAGCAGCGGCAGCACATCCTGCTCCTGGGGCAGCAGCTCCCAGGCCAGCAGCAGCTTGCTGGGGGGGATGCTCAGCAGGGACTCTGGGATGGGGACCCGCCGCCTCACTTTGGTGCCCTCCTTGTTCACCTCCAGCAGCTCGGAGAACTGCAGGGCATAGAGCGTGAGCCGCCAGTCGCGTGTCAGGTATTTCACCTGTGGGAGAGAGGGGGCCGCTGAGTTCCCATGAGTCTCCCCAGGCAGGGACCACCCTAAACCCATCATCCACGCAGGCTGCAACCCCATCAGCCTGAAGCAATGGAAAGGCAACATCTCCCTTTCATGGGAGCATCTTCGCGGTTGGTCTGCGGCAACAAGCTATGGCTTCCCCATATGTCACACCACCAGTGCTTCCCTGCAGCTTTTTTAGTTAAGGGATGATCTCTTCCCAAGCAGCCAGGGGGAACTATGGGCAGAAGAGGTGAATCTAGCCCTGAAGGTGGTCCGAGAACCGTTCGCCACTTCCCCAGCCACGCTCCCTCGTTTGAGAGCTGCTGCAGCACATCAAAGGCAGAGAGCAGAGCCCAGCTCTGCACCACCAGCACTTTGCCAGGACACAGACAACCCAAGCACCACCTCCCCATACACCCCCCCAGGGACAGCCAGAGCACACCCAGACACCCCCACACAAAGTCCACCTCCCACCCCAGCTGGCCGGCACCATGGGCCGCCTACCTTCTTGAAGGACGTCAGCAGTTTGATGCTGACAAAGCCCATCTTGTTCTTCTGGACATGTTTCAGGAGGAAGGCATCCTTAGCCAGGTTCTCATCTGAGAGGTAGAACTCCACCTGGGACACAATCCTGCGGACCAGCTGTGGGTCAGGGATGGAGAAGTTGCAGTCCAACAGATCAGCTCCCAGAGCATCGTTCACGTTGCAGAAGCTCCTGCCAGGGCAGCAGGGACACAGGTGTGAGCTGGTGGCCTTTGGTACGTGCAGCCCTGCTTGGTCTCAGCTGCAACAGTTCAGAGAGCGGAGACACCAGGGAGAGCCAGGGCCACCCACCAGCTTTGCTCTGGCTGCAGGGGAGCGATGTCAGCCTGCACCCTGCGAGCCACCTGGTGCTAGAACACAAACCTAAACCCACCCCAGACAAGGTACACATTGTCCTGGAGACAAACAGAAGGCAAGAGCAGGTCTGAGCCCGTGTGCACAGACAGCCCAGCAGCCACGTACCTGTTGAAGCTCTCAAGGATATCCTCCTGGCTGAGCAGGGAGAGCGAGTGGCTCTGTGGCAAAAGGAGATGCAGCGCCGGGAAGGAATTTCTTTGTACTGGCACTGGGGTGCTGCAGCTGGGCTGGGAACTGAGCCCTAAGGCCACTCCAGAGCTACATGACGAGGTCATCCTTCATCTAGGACATCACAGATGAGAAGGACAGTGCTGGGATGCTTCCTGACCACAACCAGCCCCAGGGCAGAGCCCTGCTCTGGGCTGCAGCCCCCAGGGATAGCAGTTTGCTGTGTCCTTACCTGCTTGGCAGTGCTGGGAAGGGTAGAAAGTCCTGACACTACATCCTCAAGACCTGCAGACAACAGACCCTCACCACCTCCAAACTAAGGCTCCTAAGAAACAAAGTGAAAAGCGAGGAAGAAAAAACCCCTAGAGCAAGCAGGCTGCTGGTTTATAAGAGCGGCCGCCCGGGATTCCCAGCAGGCAGTCAGGGACCTGCCCTGAGACCCATCAGGCTCCAGGTGAAACCAGTCTGTGGGTTAAATGGCCCCAGCTGAGCCCTGGGGGCAGCCAGGCTCCTCCTGCCTCCACTGCTGAGCAAGGCTGGGTATGCACCAGCACCAGCACCACCACCGGTACCCAGAGGGGTAGTGAGCTGATGCTATGAGGCTGAGGCACCTCAGTTCATGCCTCAGTTTCCCTGTTTTGTGCAGGGACAGTAACTGTTGCATGGAGGTGGATGGAGGGTTTGCTCCAGGGTTTCCTTTGGGCTCTTGGCGCTGCCAGAGTGACAGCAAGTGTCCTTCTTGAAGACACACCCCCCCCAGCCCACTGAGAGGGATCAGAAGAGCCCCAAGAGTGGGTTAAGCCCAGGGCACCATCACAGGGGATGATGCTCTGGGGCAGGATGGCTGGTAGCTTCAGTGTGAGGTGGGGAAGGTCTGGGCTGAAACATGTCCCTGTTGCCTGAGCCCCGCGTTGGGCAGCAGCTGGGGGGCTGGGGGTGATGCCAGCGGGTGGGGGGCTGTGGAGGTGGCTGAGAACTGGAGCTGCCACTTGGAAGGGTCGATGCTGGGGAGCCCAACCCTGCTGGCCCTCAGCCCCTCTGTCCAGGCGCAGGGTTTAGCTGATGTTTGTGCCCTGTGGCCACAAGGACCAGCCAAGGGCTCGTCACCCCGAGCCCTCAACCTGCCGACTGGCACATCTCTGCATGGGAGCCAGCTGGAAGCTCATCCCTCTGGCACAGCTCACAGGGAGCGGCAATGCCAAACCACTTCTGGGATGTTGCACCCCCCTGGTTTCCCTGGGGTTGGTGTGCTTGGAGTCACCCCCCTGCCACCTCCATGTCCCCTGCCACCTCCTGGATTTCTCTGCCGCTTGGGGACTGCGGTGGGATGGTGGGTGGAAAAGAAAGTCCTGGGATGAGAAAGGTGGCCGAGAGCCACCCAGCAGGGAAACCGGGGACAGCCACTGTCCCTGATGGGTGGTGGCACTCGGTGGCAGGTGACAATGAGGACACCACTCACCTGAATCTGTGGGAGGGAGATCCACCGCCAGTCAGGATGCTACAGGGATTAACCCACCCAACGCTCCCTTCCGAGTTGTCTCTCACCTGGAGTCCCGCGTGTTGCCGGTGCTGCAGAGCCCCCTGTGCCCACCCCTGCGTGCCCCGTCCCTGGCTTTCCCCGTTCTCCACAGGGGTCCCGTCCCTGAGCCTGGCAGCCCCCCAGCCCGCCAGCCCACCCCCCAGTGACGCTCACACCACCTCTGCAGGGATTTGCCCACCTAGGAGGGGCGCTGGAGCCAGGGGCAAGCCGGGGCTGGGGGGGGTGTTTTAATGGGAGCATTTTCTCCCCGCTTGCAGCTGGGTATGCTCAGGGTGAGGAGGTGCTGCTCTGCTCCTCTGGGGGAAATAACTCCCCGTTCCAGCCCCGAGACTCAATGTCTGAAGGAAGATGCTCAGGCTGGTCCAGTCATCCCCGCAAAACCCATAATCCAGAGGGAGCGTGAAGCAAGCCGGGATGCAGGGGTTGAGGCTCTTCCCCATCCCAAGGGGTCAGAGCAGGAGCGAGCTGTCCCTCGTCACATCCCTGTCTCACTGCTCCCATCCTCCACAATCAGTCTGGAAGTGGAATTAGAAAATGCTTCTTACGGCCCCGTGCTTAGCAGCAGCCTGATCCTTCAGCCCCTTCCCTGCCCCGTGAACTCTGGGGTAATGGGCATGCTGCCCCCACGAACCAGCCACTTGCATGGTGCATCTGCCTTCCTGCAGGCGCTGGATCCCTGGCCAAAACTGCTTTAATTAGAGTGTCCTGGGCAGATCCTGCATCTCCCCCTGCCGCTGCAGCCTTGCAGCATCTGCCCAACATCCCCTTTCCGTGATTAAAGAAGAAATGGGACCACAACAATTATTGTACAGGCCTGAGCATTTGATACATGTTTATTGCTATTCAGGTTTAGCTGGGAATTTTGTGCATATTGGGTTTAGGTGGTTATCCAGACTCCTTGCACAGCGCTGCAGAGCTCCAGAGCATCTCATTTGCACATCCATGGTGAGCAGAAGGTGGCTGGGTCCGGTTGGTAGCGGCTGCAAAGAAGAGCCAATGCACCAGCTGAAGTTAATATCACACTCAGTGGGAGCAGGGGAGTTTAAGACTTGGTTGCTCAGTTGGTTTTTTAGACCATCTTATCTCATTAGCAGGATCTGAAGGGTGGACTCTGACCCAAGGAGTATTCTTTGTCGTTATTTACAGATAAATCCGGCTTTCTCACTTGTCTCCTGCTACTTCAATATGAGACATTTACAAACATCACCCTGACAGACAACAAGCACAGGACAGTAAGAGGGAAAGATGTGTCACTATACACACTTTCTTTTTACTTTCCATTAGCAATATTTTTTAAAGTGTCACAGCTACCTTAGTACCATTCGGAATGAGTAAATAATATATTTGGATAGAATATACTCTGATATGCAAATGTACACGAGACCCCTGGAAAGCTCACATCAAATACTGTATCATTAGAAATAATAATAATAATAATAAAAGCTATTTATGACACGGCCTTTATTCACAGAAAGATTTGCCCCGGGGCTTTGCTTTTGCAGTTTGGCTTGACAACAGATTCCACCCCCCTCCTCTGCCCTGTAGCCCCCATCAGCCCACACCCCACAGGACAGGGAAGGGGAGAACAAAGCCCCGCCGAGGCAGAAGCTCCTCCAGCTCAGCCCCACAGGAGCCACCGCTGCAACGATGCCGCAGGAGAAGGCGAAGCGACACAGCAAGGGGAAATGCCACCGTGGCATCGGGGGTACCCAGGGCCGTGACAGTCCCCCGCTGCTACACGGGACGGGCTGTTCCATCAGCGCCCGAGCTCGCCGGCTCGCCCGGAGCGGGGGGAAGCAGGCACGCTGGCCCACCCTAAGGCACTGCAGTCGCACACCGTCGCCCATGCTCCGGACGCAGCCCCGCGGGCAGCTGCACCCTACCTTCCACATTTTAGAAGGACATCAAGCGAGAATTTTACAAAACCCAGGACATGGGACCAGTTCCCCTCTGCCCAGGTACCCTGGCGAGGATGGGGACTGCCCGTGGGATTGCCCATGGGCATCGGAGCGCAGGGGGCAATGAACACACTTTGTGACCGGCTGCTGCTTCCTCGGAGTCCTTTGGTATCTTGAGCTGGCCTGGCAGCGTCCCAGGAGCATTCGCGGATCAGTGATGAAATGCCAAGCTGGGGAGACACGGGAGCAGGTGGGAATGTGTGTCCCGTAGTCCCAGGGCATGTATGTGCCAGTCCCAGGTTAGGCACGTGCACCGCTCCGCCGGGACCCGATGGATGTGCAGCCTGGAGCCCCCTCCCCAGGCGGATACAACAGACAGACCGTCCTGTGCTCCTGGAACATGTGATTTGGCAAAGTCAGAGCCAGGACAGCTTGTCTTGAAAGGCTGGAGGAGAAGGGTCAGGTATTTTTCCTTCTTCTTGGGCACTGACTGGTTCAAGTTTGTATCACAGTGAAGTCTGAGAAGTGGGGAAGAAACCCAAACCACCTTCCCTGAAAGAGAAAGCCTTGTTTGCCCGCCTCGCTCGGGCTGGGGAGGACAGCCTCTCCCAGACAGGCACGTCTGATCCACTGCTGACCGTGGAGGCTCCCATCGCTCAGAAGCAACTTTGGACCTTCTCCCTCCGGCCAGCAGCCACGCTGGAAGAAAGCAAGTGGCCAAACCAGCCCCGTCCCACTGCCCGCCCGGGCTCACCCCCAGAGCTCATCCCCACACACAAGTAAACATAAAGAGAAACTAAGAGGCACTAATGACGCAGATACGGGGAGACTCAGGCTTGTGACCGCCAAACCTGGCTCCGGATGTCTTCATCCAGCTGGAGAAAAGCCGAGTCCCCGTTTCAGATCTCCTGCAGCGAGTAGCCAGGGTCGCTGCGCTCCCGTTTTACCAGCGGTTCCCCCATGTGCCGGGCGTCCGTGTCCACCTCGCTGCCCAGGTCACTAATGTCATCTGCAAAGGACAGGTCTCGGCATGAGAGTGGCGACTGGAGGGGAAAAGGTTTTTTTTCCCAACAGAGCAGGGTGGAAGAGCCAGCACAAGGTTGCCCCTCCCCCAAGGATTCAACCCTGACCCAGAAGGACTTCCCCTGAGGGAAAGGAGGTACCTTTGTCCAGCAGTGTTGGGGACAGGGATGTGAGGTCACCGAACTGAAAGAAAAAGGAGTTACAAGGTAAGTGAAGCTTACTGAAGATCCAAAGTGCCAGACCTGCAAGTTGGCATTTATTTCCAAGCAATTCTAACAATTGCTTAATTAATTAATTGCTAACAAGCAGCTTCAGCTCTCCGGTGAAACCACAAGCACCAGCAGTGCCAGTGGTGAAGAGCAGAAAGCAAAACCAACCACATGTTTTGGGGGAAAAGTGTGTCACTGTCATATAAACCTCTGGGCAAACACCACACGCAACAATCCAGGGCAGGACCGAGCTCTGGAACAAAGGGAGAAATTTTTCCATCTCCCAAGTCACGACCAAGCACTGCCACAGACCGAAGGATGGTGCCTTTTCTCCAGCCCTCTGCATCTGTCGGGTGTGATAAACGCAGTCATGATTCAAGGACAAAGACCTTGAGATTTGAAAAAGCGCGCCACAGGAGAGCCAATAGGAGGAGAAGGCGTACGCTAACGGCCCAGTGGGGAAAGAGCGGGACGAACATCTGGCGAGAGGAGATTGGTCGAGATCCGGGCATAAAAGATGCCGCTTTTAGGACTCAGGTGTGCGTGTGGTGGAACTAATTGAGTTCTCCGCACACCCAGCGCTGGTTTTGCTTATTGTTTCTCAACCTAAATTGATTCAACTCCAAATAAAATTGTTTTAATTGTTATCGCTTATAACAATTTGGTGACCCCGACGTGATCTCGCTGTGCTTTCCTGGACTGTGACTCTTCGAGGGGTGCCCCACAGACTGTGGCTCAAGAGTAGCAGTCTAGGTCAGTCTCCGGAGATCAACAAACAAAAGAGAAACAATAACCAAAAGGGATTGGAGATCCTAGGGAAAAACTGCAGTAGAAAGGACCCGTAATTCTGGTGCACGAAGATCCGAACGAAGACGACGGAGTCGTGAGTATAAGGGAAGCCGTTCGGTTGGGTGGGATCGGTTGCTTGTGTGTAAGAGTGTGATTGAGACGGAACATAATTCTGGAAATGGACTCTAGGTTCGGAGCCAGGAGTCGAGTTCTGAAGCGAGTGTGGAGGTCTTCTAACCGCGGTTCCAAACTCCCACGAGGGACCTGGCCAGTGAAAGACCAAAGCGGTTCCTATAGGATTCGTGGGTGGGATCGCGACTCCTATAGGGTATGTGGGTGGGTGAAGGGTTCACCCCCTGCAGGACACTCTTACCGGTAACTATGGGCGATAGGAAGCCACTGTAAAAGTCCTAGGATTCGCGGGTGGGTGATAGGTCCAAAACCCCCTGTAGACATTGGTATCGGTAACCAAGGGTGTAACACTCCCGGGTATCGTAGGGGGTCGTCAGATTTGAGACAGATCCCCTGTGAGACACTTTTTGGTTGCTAAGGGCTATAGGAATTGCCACAAAATTCCTAATACAATGGGCCAACAGGAGTCAAGATTTGAAGAGGAAACAAACGAAGAAAAGGAATGCCCACAAATTATTCCCCTGAATAGTGCTTTAGGAATAATGCTCAGGCATTGGTGTCACTGGCCATCTCAAGAGGGAAAAACTAAAACAAAAATGGTCCATTACTGTATGAATGTGTGGACGAGAGAGGAAATTCAATCCGATTATGTATATTGGCCAATATTTGGATGTTTTGATGACTGGATGTGTGAGACATTAAATTTATATGTGAATAATAAAGAGCCCTTTAGTCAGGAAGAAAGTGAATATGCTGCACTGTGGAGAGGGTCGGAGACGGGAAGATTGGTTTCATTATTTCCTTTGAGATAAAAGAGGGAAAGGGAGGCATGAGAGATTGAAACTAAAACAACCACATCATCATGGGAGCCATTACCCCCGCCTTATTTAAGGCAGGACGTGGAAGGCCGTCAGGAGAGGATACATCCCCCACTGCCTCCTGACCCCGTTCCGTTGGCTCCCCCACTGCCTCCCGACCCCGTTCCTTCGACTTCCCTACTCTCTCCTCCTTGTAGTCACACAAGGAGTAAAACAGTACAGAAAGAGAGAGGTGAAATTTATAAAAAAGAAGGAGCAGTGGCTCTGGCTCCCCTCCGAGAGGTACCAACGGAGCAGATATAGGAGGAATTGGATTTGTATCGGTACCTTTGAATACAGGAGATGTGAGATCTTTTAAAAGAGAAATGGGTTGTCTACTAGATGATCCTTTGGGAGTCTCTGAACGATTAGACCAGTTCCTAGGTCCTAATACCTATACCTGGGAAGAAATGCAATCTATCTTAGGAATATTATTTACAACTGAAGAAAGGTCTATGATTGGACAGGCAGGGATACAGATGTGGGAAAGAAGGTATCAACAAGGCCCCCCTGGGGAACAGAAATGGCCTAACCAGAACTCAAACTGGAGTAACCCAAATGCCCGTGATAGACAAAATATGTCAGATTTGAGAGAGTTGATTATCCAAGGAATCAAGGAGGCAGTCCCAAGGGGGCAGAATACTAATAAGGTTTTTAGTGAACAACAGGAAAAGGACGAGTCTCCTGTGGATTGGTTAGAGAAACTGAGGAAAACTTTACAAATGTATTCGGGGCTAGACTCAGCCTCTCCAGTTGGAGAAGCATTCCTAAAAATCCAATTTGTGGCTGGATCATGGAGGGATATAAGAAAGAAACTGGAAAAGTTAGACAGTTGGCAAGAACGAGGATTACAAGAACTGTTGAAGGAAGCTCAGAAAGTGTATGTACAGAGGGATGAGGAAAAACAAAAAGAGAAAGCAAGAATGTTTGTAGCGGCAGTCTGGGAAACTCAACAAATGGAGGATTTCCTGGGGAAAATGCCCAAATGTTACCATTATGAGCAGAGGTGACATTTCAAAAAGGACTGGAGGAGACGAATGAAGGACAAACAGATGTTTAATGAAGATGAATAGGGGTATCAGGGCTCTACATTCTGGGGACAAAAACAACATCTGAGCCCTTGATAAATTTAAAGATTGGTCCCCAAGAGGAGAAAGTAATGGGGTTTTTTTGTTGATACCGGAGGTGAACGATCTACAGTTTGGCACATCCCTTTGGGATGCTGAGCAAGTAGAGATACAGCTTTGGTAGTAGGAGCAACAGGGGAACCTTTCAGGGTTCCTATTATTAAAAATGTAAAAATTGAATTTAAAAGAACTTGAAGTAACGGCTGGGGAAATTTATATTGACTTCTGTAAAAGGGTAATTGAATTTACAAAAATTTAAAGTACAAGAGAACCGATGTTATCTTTAGTAGCTGATTGAACCTGCTTTTCCCTAATTTTCCAGGACCTCTGTTGGTGTTTGTTATGTTGGGAGTCGCACACCTTGATAAAACTGGAGAGGGCAAGACCGGAGGGAATTGGTGCTGCAGCTGACAAGGTCTGCCGAGGGCTGCAACCGCTGAGCAGTATGACCCTGACCGGACCTCTCTTGATAAGGGTCCTGATTGGAACCCTGTGGGAAGGTGTGGACATCCTTTATCCTTCCAACTTTATATTAAGAAAACAGAGGGATGGATAAAGAAAGGAGAAAATAAAAAACATCGTTTGTTATCTAGCTTGTTTTATCATGAGATGAAAACGGGAGTCAAATATGAAGTTCCCACAGTTGCTAAAAATGTGTTTGTCAAACTAGTTAAAAATATAACAAAGGGTAACTATTTAATCTTACCAATTGTTGTATGTAATTGAGTTACCGAAGTGAGTGTTATACTCTTGGGAATATTTGGGGGGTTGTTACTTATCCCTGTTTAATTCAATGTTTTACTTGATTAATAATTTGGGGGGTTGTTACTTGTCCCTGTTTGATTTGAGCATTGGAAACTAAAGACATGAATCAATAAGGTAAACAAAAACAAAAGGGGGGATTGTGATAAACGCAGTCATGATTCATGTCAAAAATAGAATGTACTGTGATAAGTGTAATTGTTGTACCCTGTGTAAATCTGGGACCTGTATCGCAGTTGTGGTGAGTGGGCGCGTGTGGTTCTCCTTTGAGACAATGTGATGGCTTCCCCGTCCCCTGAGGCTGCTTGGAAAAGCCGCCAAAGGAGATAAAGAAAGAGAAACCACGCCAGGGAAGGCCCGCCGAAGGAGACGAAGACCTTGAGATTTGAAAAAGCGCGCCACAGGAGAGCCAATAGGAGGGGAAGGCGTACGCTAACGGCCCAGTGGGGAAAGAGCGGGACGAACATCCGGCGAGAGGAGATTGGTCGAGATCCGGGCATAAAAGACGCTGCTGTTAGGACTCAGGTGTGCGTGTGGTGGAACCGAGTTCTCCGCGCACCCAGCGCTGGTTTTGCTTTTGTTTCTCAACCTAAATTGATTGAACCCCAAATAAAATTGTTTTAATTGTTATCGTTTATAACACGGGCAACTGCTCAGACATGCCAGCTCTCCACCTCTCGTGGGACTCTACCATCACTCTACCTCTCTGCAACTCTCTGCAAAGCCTTTGCATTCATGTCAGCGCAGCCCTTTCGCTTGCAAGGCCACAGTGCCAACCGTAACCAGAGAGCTGGGGACATATTTGGCTCTGGAGATGTGTTGTCGTCCTCTACGACGAGGTCTGAAACACTAATGGCTATAACAACGCTGAAAAGTCATGCAGAGTTGGGCAGCAGAAGGAACTGAGGAGGGCAGGAGTTATAAAGTGAGCCATGGAAATGGAAGGACACAATTCATCCTGTTTTGCTGGGGAGAATCAGCCTCCTCCTGGAGAACAGAAATATTGCAAGCGTTTAATGAAGGAAAGGCAAAACCCGAAGGATGAAAGCTTCCCACAGCCAGGTTTTGCTTTAGCATCAATAAAATATTGCAGGGGGAGCGGGAAGGACCTCACAGCCCTGCTGACCTGATGCAACAGCATGGGGCTAATGGGAGGGGAAGGGAAAGCACGAGGCATGCAGTTGATTTGTCTGGCTCCCCTGCATAAGTTGCATGGAAGGAAGAAAACAGCATGAGATTCAAGAGGCAAATGAGATCAGTTTTAATCTAACAGTGGTTTCTATATTGCTGTCAGAGGTTGATCAGTGGCTTTTAAATCTGCATTTCAGCATGAAAAACTGGATGTGGCTTCAGCTAGGCAGGACAGGACCTGCCTATGAGGCAGGCACCAGATTTACTGTCTCATTTGTTTTAAAAAAAACCCAAACCCTCACAAACAACCCAAACCACCCATCATTTCTCTTCAAGTCAAAAACAGAGAAAGTGGCTGACGCGCACGTAACTGCAGCACACAGAGGCCTGAAGAAGTTCAGTGAACGGTACCACTGAAAGTTGCAGGGAAAGAAACTTTTGGACCTTCTTTTGCTTGGTTGACTTTTTGTGTTTGATGGGACTTTGCTCTGGCAAGAACCCCCAGGTCAGGGCTGGTACCCACAGGTTGTGGAGGTAAGCATTCCTCCCTGCCCCAGGCCTCCGAAGCCCAGCTAATGCTCAACCGCCCCCAAACCCACCAGCTCAGGAATTAGTGAGCCCCGATGGAAGATGCTCAAGGAGCTGGATCCTTGTGCCAGGCACTCAAAACAACCCAGCAGATCCTTCAGCAAAGATGGTGATAAAAGCATGTTCAGGACACAGTGCGGTCTGTGAACCAGCCGTGCCTCTTTCAGCGCTGCTCAGCTGGGGTTTGTTTCTAGGGAATAAACAATCCTCACCTCTCCCATCACAGCAATCGGTGTCTCCCCTGTTGCCTGGGCAACACGATGCTCTACCAGATAAAACATGTATTCGTCATAGAGCAGGCGAATCAGGTGGAAGGAGCCAAAGCTGGCAGCACTGCGCAAGGTGAGGTCACGGATCACCATGGAGCTGGAAAATGGCCAGGAAACAAAGTATTTGGGTTGAGTTTTACACTTGCATCACGGCTGATGTGAGTTCTTGACCCTGAAGGTACTGTGGGACACTGTGCTCTGTTTCTAACCCTAACCCAAGAATCAAAGTTGACAGAGCATCCTATCACCATTCCAAAAGGATACAGGAGACATAACACTCCATAACACTCCCTTCTGGACCAGGGCAGAGCAACAGTTAACTGGAGTTGCACAGGAGTAAAGAACTTATCTTTGGCTTTTCAAGGAGCTATTTACATGCCCTAAGCCCGACGCAGAAATACCTCCAAAACAAGAAAGAAAATGTACCTATAGAAAGACCATTTCAGCAGGAATTGCCTGGCTGCCTTGGGGAAGCTGGGACTGCCCTCGTGATGCTTCAGCACTTGGGTAACAACATTATCCAGCCAACTGGCCCACTGGTCCAGAGAACTCTGCTGCTGCAGGGTGAGCTTGAAATCCTGCTCCAGCTTCTGCACCACGCTTTCCTCGCACTGGCACACCCATGAGGCTTGCTCCTGCTCGGGAAGAAGGGTTGACAGTTACTCACGCCAAGCCTGCGTGGTTGTTGCATCCCAACCCAGGAATTCAACTTCATTTCTAGCAGACAAGGACTCCAAACCATCTCTGAACCATGTCTCCTCCGATCCGTCCAGACCACAGGACATTATTAACATTGGAACTATATTACCGTTGGTAGCACTACTTCTTACAGAAGGTCCTTAGTGCCTTCTCCGCTATTCACAGTGAGATGGCAAACTTACCTGGGAAAGTAACACTAAAACCATTGAATTGTTCATTTAATCCCTTTTTATTCTGGGAAATATGACACTGGTTACCAGCAGACAGTATCGAGTCCTAGTTCTGGACAACACAACCTAGGAAAAGACACTGTGAGTTACCTGCACGTTGGCGAAGTCGACCCGATTGAGATCGCTGAGCATCTGGTTGATCTGGGAAGTGTTCTGCAGCACTGCACGGGCGGCCTGAGCCAGGTGGTTCAGGGACGTGTATCTCCGTAACGTCTGGGCAAAGGCACTCACTACCCCGACCTGCAACACAGCACGCAGGGCAGCGCGAGCAGGATGCTGGGACGGCAACCTCTCCTCAACGCTGAGCTCAAGCACATGGCGCACATCGGCTGGGGTAACCCGCACCGTCCCACCCGCGCTGCTCTCCAAAGCACACACCAGCGCTCCCGAGCTGCACTTTTGCAGCATCTGTTGCATCTTGCAAAACAGCCCTATAGCATCTTGCAAACCAGCCTCTGCATTTCTTTCCCTTTAAACTAACAAGTTTCCACACTCTTGCTTCCAGCAGAGACCAGCAAGGTGAGAACAGGCTGCAAGCTTTAGGAGAGCAGGAGTAGGATGGCGTTGGGTTCAGCCCCTGCAAGGCCGTTCAGTCCCTGAGGCGTCCCGTGCTTTCTAGGACAGCCTCATTCCAGTGCAGAGATTTTCTTCCACAAAGCTTTAAGTGCAATTGCAGGATGCAGGAATGGTTCTAATGGACAAGGGGTCATCAGCTGCTGGGACAAGGGAACTGCCCTACCTGTCCTCCCACTCCTTGCTGATTTTGGTTCATAATACTGTGCTAGTCTGAGGTACAGGTGGCCAAACCCTAGGAGTGATTTCCAGTTGCTGCGGAAAGCTGTAACAGGCACACACATGCACTCAGTGCATCTCCCCGACCTGCAACACCCTCCCTCCACTTACCTTGGTCTGGACAATCTCGGGGGGAAATTCACTCATTGCGTTCATCAGCCAGCCTTCCAAACTCTTGGCAAAATTACGAATCGCCTGTGTAAGCGTGCCTGCAAAGAAGTCTACGGCGTTAGAAAGGCTCTGCACCATCTTTGGAGACCACTTTCTAGCTGAGGGCTGCTGCGGAGGCACAGCCTCTTGTCGGGTTAGCTGTGATCTGGGTTTAGCATCCACGAAACCAGCTGGCTCCCGAGGTGCACTCCAATTGTTCTTATTCTCTAATGTTGTTACTCAAACTTTTATTCTTATTTTCTTATTCTTTCTTATCCTTTTCTTATTCATGGTCCTTCTGAGCGTTTTCCAAATGTTGATGTGTGCTCTTTACAGACACACCAGCCCCAGCACCGTAGACTGACCAGAGCAGCTCAGAGGGACATGGCTTTCCAGTACTGCTCAGCCCGGTCAAGGGTTGAGCTGAGACCTCGGTGAGACCAACACATGCGCTTCACTGAGGAGCCAAATCAGAGAGAAACCCTTCAATATCCCACACTAACCTCCCAAATGAAAGTTGACCCCTAATTTCCAGGAGGTGTGGCAGGGGACAGGATGGTCCTACGTAAACAAAGATACTATCTCCAAGGAAACACCTCACCAGGATTAGTTTGTGCTTACTTGTGCATCAAGCCTATGCATTTACCTCGACTCCTAGCCAAAGTCAGGAGATGTGATATGCAATAAACCAAATTTTAAAAGGCATGGGAATTTCCAGGGGCCACAAAGCACTGTCGACAGAGAGCAATGCTGCAGCAGGAATATTGCCGTTGCCATAATATTTTAGCTTGTATTCAAAACAAAAACCTCTAAATCAGGTTTTACAATGGAAATCTTTGTGACAAGTGGTAGCCAGACCGGGTGAGCCACGGACCGCTGTTTGTCAGACACGGCATCCCATGACTCAGCCCAGCGTGGAGCAGGATGGAGCAGGAGTCAGGACCACCCGTGCCTGCCCGAGCACGCTGCAGGATACTCACTGGGCACCGGTCTGAGCACGTCTGGGATGAGAATCTCCACCAGGGCCTGGTACAAGATGTGATCACAGCTTCTCATCCATTTGAGGATGGGTTCGTATTTGCACAGAGTGATCAGCTTGTCTTTTGGGAGGATCCCTTCATGTTCTTCTTCGCTGCCGGGGGGGTAGGGAGGCAGTGTAAGCAGCAGGTTTGCATTCAGTGCATTCACTCCTCTTCTTGATTTCTAGCCCCAGTTTTCATCAGAAAAAAGCCCATTCATGTTGCTTTCAAAAGGAAACCTTTGAGTTTGTACAAATCTCATCTGATTCTGCAAGCACCTCTCCATCCACGAGGTCAGAGCTCTGATCACAGTTTTCCCTCACACCCGCACCTCCCAGCACCTGCCCTGCCTGCCTTTGCTTCTTCCATCCTCAGCCCTTCGCACACTTGTCTTCACACGTACGTGCGAATTGTGCACTTATTTCAGCAAGCAAGGGCTTAGCTGGTTCCTCCTCACAGATGCAGCTGTTTCCAAAACCTTCACGCCTCTCTGCTCTCCCCTCTGTTCTAAACCTCAGCAGCTGCAGCAGTGGAGGACAAAAAAAAAGTTTGCAGCTCATGTTTGAGCAGATTAGCTGGTATTAACAAATACTACAAATGGTTTCAAGGTGTTTAACACCTGGAGATGCTGAAGGCTTTCAGAAGGGAAAAGATGTGGTGTTTTGATGAGAACAGAGCTACTGTCTCTAACTGAATGAGGTCAATCAAGCCTGCATTGTTTTCACTTTATAGAGGTATGGAAGCTTTCCCCGCATGATTAAGGCATAAGATATTTGGTTAAAGAGCAAGCAGGGAGGACTGAAGCCCTAATGCACTGCCAGAGCATCAAAGCCGAGCTGCTCAGACACTACGCTGGGAACTGGCCATTTGGAAGGGCCTTTGCCCACGCGTTGGATCATTAAAGCCAAGCCCTGGACATACTATAAGGAGGTACTTATAGCCCCTGCCTGAGCAGTTTTACTAAGGGAACTCCACAGGTATACTCACATGGAGAAACTGGCCATCAAGTACCTAAACCTTCTGTTAAGTGGAAGCATATTCTGCATTTTATCATGCTTGCAGTTTGCCACTTTGATAATATTCTGGTTTTATATTTGTACATCTATAAAGCAGGGGGAGGGAGTGCTTTATTTACCTGTCTTGATTATTAGCAGCGGTACTGCTTTAGTGGTACCAGAGCACACAGCCTTGAAAAGACAGGCTGGTTTAGACTCAGCCCAGCAGAAACGCTGCCTCCAGCATCCAAGTGAGCCTCTTTGCACCTGGCACAGCTCTCTGGTGCTGCAATATGCCTTGAGGATATACCCTCAAGTAAAAGATTCTGAAACAATCAAACACAGCTACAGTGATTCTTTGTGGGAATGGGAAAATATCCGTTGGGTAGCATCTACTGAGGACAACAGGGCCGTAATTCTATAGATATGTATGGGGTATTTGCTTATATACTCAAACTTTTACTGTTTTTCTTCTGAATATAAAATGACCGCACTGGAAGTCCTTATCTTATCAGTAGAAGTGGACAATACAGACTTTTAATATAAATTTTAAGAAGAAACCTTTGCCTTCTCCATTTTCTCTGTTTTCACTTACTTCCATTCCCTTGGCAGCAGACTACCAACACATAAAGGATGAAGAAAAGGCAACAAGTCAGGCAGGAGTACAAAGATGTGAGGAGCTTTGTTTCCCACTACCTGCCTCAAACGAGGCAGTTAAAAGATCTGGGTCACCAGCCAAGAAGTGAGTTAGCCCAGATGTGATAGAACCAGAGAATCACTTAGGCTGGAAAAGACCCTTAAGATCATCAAGTCCAACTGTAGACCCAGCACTGCCAAGGCCACCACTAAACCATGGCCCTAAGCACCACGTCCACACGTCTTTTAAATACCCGCAGGGATGGGGACTCAACCACTTCCCAGTGCAGCCTGTTCCAGTGCTTGACAATCCTTTTGGTGAGGAAGTTCTTCCCAATATCCAGCCTAAACATCCCCTGGCGCAAGGTGAGGCTGTTTCCTCTTGTCCTGTCACTTGTTACTTGGGAGAAGAGATGGACCCCCCCTGCCCACAGCCTCCTTTCAGGGAGCTGCAGAGAGCGAGGAGGTTCCCCCTGAGCCTCCTTTTCTCCAGGCTGAGCACCCCCAGTTCCCCCAGCTGCTCCCTGTCAGACTGGTGCCCCAGCCCCTTCCCCAGCTCTGGACACGCTCCAGCCCCTCCGGGTCTGTCTCATCACGGGAGGCTCCAGACTGAAGCCAGGATTCAAGGTGCATCCCCACCAGTGCTGAGCACAGTGGGACTATCACTGCCCCAGTCCCGCTGGCCATGGCCCTTCAGACACAAGCCAGGATGCTGTTGGCCACCTGGGCACATGTTCAGCTGGCTGTCAACCAGCACCCCCAGGTCCTTTGCCACCAGGCAGCTTCCCAGCCCCTCTTCCCCAGGCCTGTAGCGTTGCACGTCACTAAAACCTCAGAGCCTGAGACATCACTTGAGACCGATACCTCACGGCACGGAATCGTTCCTGCCTGCTCCTGATGACCATTTATGAAAGCAGCATCCCGTTCTCATCCATCTTTGCATTTGGGATGAGCACTGTTGACAGGAGGTATAAGGCAGGCAGATGTACAGAACCAGAGCAGATGCCTCCCTTGGAGGTCTGAACTTTCTGTGGTCATTATGTCATTAAATACTCCTGACACTCTTTGTAATGATTCTACAGGGAAGTAAATACTTTCAGGTCCTACAAAGCCCTCAAAATGCCTAATGAAGCTGAAAACACTTCATGCATTTTAAAAATAAAAAAACCACCACCAGAAAATGGAGCATTCGGAAATAATCAGAGCACAACAGCGTACCTGGATGGCAGGGCAGCAGAGCCATCACTAGATGGTGTTTTAGGACTCCAGAAGGATTGCCACAGTTTCTCAATATAATGAAACTGAAGATTCATTACAACATCCAAAGTTGCCTAACAAAGAACACAATTCATTAGCTGCTCCGCTAGCATCCTCTCACACAGTGTAAGCATAAATTTCATGTGCTGCCACTTAGATTAAATAATTTACAAGAAAAATAAAGGAAAGGGCATTGTTTCGATAATGAACATAACATAAAACAAGTCACACAATGAAAACATAACATAAAGCACAATATTTGAGTTGTAATACGCAGCAAATCAAGCATTTCCTATTATATTCCAGCTTTTTCTAAGCGCAGGATATGAGATGAGCACATGAATTATGTCCCACATCAATTAATAAATCAATTAAAATACTCCAAATAATCACCTCACAGTGCCGCCTGTAAAGAAGCTGCAGAGTTTTCACATCGTTCAAGGTGAACCCTTCTTGTAAGAGGACGTTACCTAGATCAGGGGCTGGGAACTTGGGAAAGGCATGGGTTACATCTAGAGGAAAAAAAAGGTCGGGAAACATGGTGAGAATTAGGAACACTTGGTTATGCCGGACTGCAGACGAGTACAAGGTGCTGCTGTCGCTGATGGCTATCTTTCGTGTTTCCATCGGGATGCAACAGGAGAAGTAAGACCAATAATCCAGTACTGTCCCTGGTTCGTGCTGTTATACTGGGCAAAAAGCAAACAACTGCAGCCCATTTATTCCGTGTGGAAAGGAAAATGTTTTCTTTCTCTCTGTAATAACAGAAACAAGAATATATTGTCCTCATCTACCGTGCTTCCCATTAGATTTTCTCCGAACCTGAAAAATGCCTCTCTGGTACAATGGGAAATATAATTGGGCAGCAGAGTATCAGGAGCAATTGTATTTCAGAGCTGGCCGGGATTTGCTCTCTCTACTGGAGGTGGTGGAGACATTCAGATCCAGGACCAGCAAAGCCAGAGGGCTTGTCTTCTCACAAGGAGCAGGTCCACACGGATCGTCTCCAATCAGATACGTACTGCAGCCTTTGCAATGAAAAGAACTGCCCTTCTCCCTCTGGCTGCCTGCCTTAGCACCGCTCTTCTGGAGCTTTGCTCCTTCCACCCCATTTGGATAAAACCAGACAGATAAAAATATACTAAAAGGAACCAACAGACCTGACGGCATAAGAAAAAAGCCTTCCTTGGGTAAAGGAGTTGGGAAATAAACTTAGCAAGTGTGACTTTACAAAAGCTTATTAGAACGTATACTATAATGGATAATATATAATACTCTAGATTTATTAGAAAAGCAAACAAATGCAGGACAGCCAGGGCTTGCTGGACAAGACCTTCCTTCCCCTTACAGCTCTAAGCCGGGGCGTGCGGTATCTAATACGTTAAAGCTGTCTCCTCACCTATGAACTGCTGATGATGTTGACTTTGAGCAGCAACCGACTGCTCCGGCGTCGTGTGCGGGTTACTGTTGGACCCGCTCTCTGCCATGCCATCCATCTTCTGTGCTGGTCTATACCTAAATTTAGAGCATGGCTTGGGATTGACACAGGCACGAGCAAACACGTTCTCATTATATGCGACGCAGTGATGCAGACTCTCGTGTTCGTTGTGCACTACGTGAGGCTACGTTCAAGGCCAGCATCGTGAGGGCTGAGCATTTATATCACTTACTCATATGGAGGGGGGAAAATCAGAACCTCCTTTTGAAAAGCACTCCCCAAGACAGAATTAAAGGGGTTAAGAAGTTTGCCCAAGGTGACACCAAAAAAAAGAAAAAGAAAATGAGAAGCAGAGCTGAAGTGGGTGCCAGAGCACAGGTTGTGTCTCAGGAGCTGAATTTTGCTTTTACTTTCTGTTTGGGAGCTGAAGAAATAAATTCCTCTGCTCCTTCTTCCCTCCAGCAAGAACCAGAAGTGTCCATGCTTCCAGGAGACCATTCCAAATTCCTTTGTACATTGTTTTATATTCAAAATTACTCAGACACAAGACCAGCCACAGCACTATTTAACTTGCACTTTTGCATAAAAAAACCCCAAAAAACCCAAAACCCCAAATCTGCCCGAAAACAACACAACCCCCCAAGTCCTTTACACTGATTTGGCACAACCAACTCTGCGGCTGAGGTCTTACGAAGGCTCGGTCACAGTGATGCCATGAGAAGTGGCACGTGCTGGGGCATTCTCCGTCGCTGTGGGCTGAATCACGCCACTGGCAAACAGAGTAGGCAGATAAATGCCATTTTCATAGAATCATAGAATGGTTTGGGTTGGAAAGGACCTTTAAAGGTCACCTAGTCCAACCCCCCTGCCATAAGCAAGGACATCTTCAACGAGGTCAGGCGGCTCAGAGCCCCGTCCAACCTGGCCTTGAACGTTTCCACGATGGGCACCCACCAGAATTACTCCCGGGCTCCTCCACTACTCAGAGCAGCCAGCAACTTGCAGCCCCGTCTCCCACAGCTCAGCGCTGGCACTTCAGCCACACTCGGGGCTGAGCTGTCCCAACACGTTCCCTTTGCTGCCAAGCGAAGCCTGATCCCAAGACGTGGCCTGCTGCATCCCTTGGGACAGGACCTTTGCCCACGGCAGGGCTGGGGGCACGCAGCGAGCTGCAGGGCACTGGGACCACCTACCTCTGCTTCTGGTGGATGGGCTGCTGCCTCATTGCCATGTACTGGGTATCCTCCTGCAGACGGTTCAGCGGAGACTCCGGCTTGAGACGGATCCCATAATAATGGTATTTGGAGTTTCCCCTGGAGAAGTATCAGCGTTGAAACCGCTCAGTGAAAGCCAGTCAATGGAAGGGACATCGTAGCCCTGCAATTTACTCTTGGGCTTGTTTTGAAAACACAGCCTCCTTCTTACAGCACCCCTCAGTCTGTGGCCAAGCGCTGCTCGAACGGCCGAACCAAGGAACTAATGAATGCCATCACCCCCTATAAAATTTAAAACCACACGTCGCAAAGTTCAGTGACATCCACATCTAAAAGCCGGCAAGGTTTGTTTCAAGTCACCCATGGTAACTGGAGAAGAAGAGACAAGTGCTACAACACCAAGTGTTATTAAACAGAATGACAGAAAGACCTCAGGGGACACTCTGCTATTTGGTTAGGGTTGGAGGATTTGTTTTTTTCCATAAAAACAAACTTCCATGTTTATCTAGACTTGGATGGAACAAGTCTGACTGAATAGTCAAGTATGATAAGAAAAATGTCTTTCTGTTGCCAATGCTTTCACAGCCACAGCAACGGGCTTTGATGTGGCTTTGTTCTTGGAGTTGCTCATTTTTAAAGTTTTTGTAAAAACTGAAAGCTTTCTGCAAGCCAAAGAGGGTGGAATCCTTTTCCCTTTGCTTGTCAGTGAAGCTGCTGTGATGCTCCTCAGAAGAATGCCTTTCCGTCACATTCGGCAGATGCGCCAGTTAAAAAAGTTTTTCCACCAAACCGGAATTTTTCAACCCCCAAGCATCTGCATTTGGGAGCAAGAAGGACAATTAGGCAGCCGTGGATACGTGATGACGGTATGTCCAACTCGGCTTTAGCCAATTTGTCGCTAATAATGGCTGAGCTGAGCCCTCCATGGGAGAGGAGACCAAGCCGGGGGGCAGAGCGGGGTCTCCAGAGCCCTTACTGGGGAGGCTTAAAATTCCTCTGCTGTGTCACAACGGAAGGGGCTGGAGGCACCTTCAATCCAATGATGCTTCCCATTGGAAAATTACACCGAGAAATTTAGGAGAGGGGCATGTGTTGAAGAATTAACCCTTTCTTCCACGCTGGGGGAATTTGCTCTTGCCCAGGGCATGGCTGAAGCGTTCAGCCATTGCCACCGTACAAAGGCTTTTACACCTCCCCAACGCTCAGGTGTGCAGCACGCTTCGGCCACGCCGCGAGTGATTTTTTGAAGTGCCTGCAAATTAAATACCACCTGCATTCATAACCTAAAGGAACGAGTAAGAAAATAACGGTGGACAGCTATTTTAATATTTATTCATAAATTTAATTCATAAATTTAATATTTATGTACCCTTCCCAGCCTGCACATTTGCAGTTTTAAATGGGATTTTTGCTTGGTTTTTTCTTTAATCCTTGATGGGATTAAAGAATTTCTCTCCTCTAAAAAAATTATTTCAGAGCTCTTGCACTTGAACCAATCTACAGAAATCCACACTCCTCCCTGCTCTTCCTACGACTGTTGCCTCCACACTCCAGCTGTGGAATGCCCTGGACACATCTGGTTTTGTTCTTGTTTAGAAGCCCAAATATCTAAGCTTGAATTTCATTATAAAATCTTACACAATCAGAGCAATCACTACTTCTCCAGCATATTAGCTAATTTTTAAAAATTAGGAGCTGGGATAAAATGCAAATTCAGCTGTGCAAGCTGTGCAGGCGATCCCTTGAAGGACACATCTGTAATTACAGCCAGTGTACTTTCTTCTGTCGTGCTTTTGTTGTGTTATATGGATCTTCGGTGTTTTAAAAGAAAAAATTCTGTCACGAGATTCAGCCTGCCACTTTGGGTATTGAAGAAGGAAGCCATTTACATCTGTACAGCTTGTCTGCATCAGAGATGTGGGCACGGGTTCTGCGATGGAGGACCTTTACCGGACCCAACGGGAGGAACCATCGCACTGTGCCAGAATTTTGACAGCAGCAATCGGGAAGATTAGTGACTTCATCTTTCTGAGACAGTAATGGAATCAGAAGAAGCCTAGGTTCAAATAAAATATTCTCAGACTCCTTAGGAAAAGGACACAGACCAAATTCCACTGTGTGGCTGGACAAGGCACCATCACCAGAGACCTGGAGCGTGTCCAAAATTCATTGTATTGTCCAGCCTCTCACACCTTTCATGGTGAGGGAGCAGCTTTGCCTAACAACACACAGAAATCACTCCATGCATCAGAGCAGCCATCCCTTTCCCCACAAGACCATTCCCGCTTGTTCCTGTAGATCTTGGAGGAAACACCTGCGCCTGCTAAAGGCTGCTCGGTAAATTCTCAGTATGTGTGACAGAAGTTCTAGGAGTTGGTGTTTTTTTTAAATGTAGATTCGCACCAACCTGGTTCCCAGGCGGCGGGTCCTCAGCCCCATGAACACCGAACGGATCAGTTTCCCGAAGGAAGCGGCATTCACTGGATCCAGTTTGTGCTCCTGGCAGTGCCGCAGGTAATGGTTGTAGAGGGAGCTCCTGGGAAGGCTGACGCCTTCCGCCGTCTCGTAGTTGTCCAACAACCACTGGAGCTTCAGGTATGGAAAACAAATAAATAAATAAAGAACACATGAAAGTCTAAAGAGGGCTGGAACAGGCTGCATCAAAGCGTCAACACTTAAATGTCAGGAGAGCTCGTCTGACATGTTCAAGAGAACTTAATGCTGGGTAGTTAATTTATATAACTTATGCCAGTTGCATTTTTATAAAAGGACTCCCAGTCCAAAGCTAATAACCCAAACAAAAATGCTGTCAGATTTTGCAAAGGCATTAAGACACAGCCTGCCTGCCATCTCAGTGTCCACCTTGGATAGAGATTAATTTCTGCAGAGATAAAATAAAGCTGTAAGAACTTGTATTTTCCAAGAATAAAGATGTTAAGATACTGCCTAGGAGGAATAAAATTTAGGGAAACCAATATGCTGCAAAGTCTTTATTAATTTGAAGATTGGCATGTGTGCAACTGTTCCCTTAACAATAAAATTAACAGTTACCAAAGCAACGATAAAAATCTGTGGGGGTCCATCTACTTTTCAAAATTTACTGTCTGAACTTCTGACATTTCTGTTGATTAAAGTTTGCAATTAATATAAATTATTTATACCCAGGCGGCCCGAAAGGGCAGGCCTGGTGCACAATGTCAGCACAGGAATTAAAATGCAAAAAGACAAAACCCCCGCTCTCCTTCAGCTGGCGAAATGACTTCGGCATCCATAAAATAAGTGTTATGTTAAGTGAATCTCTGAAGGAACTAGATGCACAAATGGACTAAAATCAATAGCTTTGGTAAGAGCCCTTTCATTGTCGTTAGGGACATCTGGGACTAACGATGTCAAGACCTCCCTCGCCACCCAGCCCTCCAGCCCTGATCCACAGGAGGCACAGCTCCACCAGAAGCTGCTGAATTCACACCCCAGCAATGGCGAAACAGACTCCGGGTATGGATGCCACAATATTAGCACAACAAATAGAACAAGCACGTATTGCAATTAAGCACGAAATCAGCGGGATTTAACCATGCACATGGATGTACAAGTTGGCCTATGCTTAAGTCCCCTCCACTCATACTCCAGTATCCAGCTCTTTTCTCCCAGTGAAACTCTGAGGTCCCAGTTCACGGCTATACTCCAGTTTTGTATCAGTAACTGTGAAAATACAACCTGAAATGTGCAATGACACCTCTGACACCTCACTCCAGTGAGTCATTTTCAGGTTTTGTGTGTCACACCCAACTCTCACACAAAGGCTTTCCAGCACCTCTGACCGTACGTTCTGCCATTATCATTCACCTGTCCCAGTTTTAAACTTACGCTGCATCAAATGCGCCGAATCCAAAGCTGTACAGTTAAAACTCTTTCATTCATTAGTTGGGTTCCATCCAAAGCAACCACAAGTTCAAATGACTGGGCCCGTCAGTTCTGGTGGCCTTTGAGCAGACCAGGGGCTGCCACAGATGGAAGAAGAGAAACCTCTTGGCCATTTTTGCTGTCCCACTTTCCGCAGAGCTGCCTGTCACCTTCCCACCTTCCACCTCCACCTAAGACACCCTTTGGTGTGTTCTTCCAGCGACCGACCACCTTTCGGACCTCCAGACCCTACAGCCCCAAGAGGTGTCTGCCAGTGATCTGCAACCCTCTGTTCTCTCGCCGGCAGAAGAGGTGAGAAGTCCCCCAGGAAGCCCCCCAAAGCCATTCAGTACCCCCGAGACCCCACCCCCCAATTATCCATCCCCAGCAAAAGTGGACCCCAGTGGTTATGACATAAAAGACCAGCAAGAACTCAGGTTTTAGGCAGTCCACATCTGCACTAATTTTGGCCCATCCCCTATATTTAAAAGATTAATGATTAAGAAGGTCCTCTTTTTTTTAACCATTTATTTTATTTATCCTATGGAAGATACTGAATGTGGATCAGCTATTTATTTTCTAAACCTATTCTAATTCCAAGTGTTAAAAAAATGTATACATATATATAAAAGTTGAAAGTTTCTATGGAAAATTCATCTATAGGGAAAACCTTCTCATTTAAATGTGAGCCTGGGCATTTTTACTCTAATCCCAGATATTTCTAGATTATTCGCTTCATCTTCCAGCTTTCTTTTCTGCAAGTGTCTTTTATATTCTTTTAAAACACCACAGAGTTTCACAATATGAACTCCCACTGTTGAATTACAAATCTATTACAAAACACACAGAAGAGCTTAAAAAAGAAATCTGTTAGAATATAAATAATTTTCAAAACATGATTTTTGCTCTTCCTGCATTAGTAATAACAAACCAGGCACTTTAAACGAGAACATTAAAGAGTCTTTCCATTTGTATCCCTTATTCTGTTTATTGTTTGAATTTTGCTTAGTGGTGACAATGACACGATACTATACAGTTTAATTTCTGGGTTTACTATGAGCAGGATCCAATAAAATCACTACGCAGCCGTATGCTGCTTTGTTTGTTATAGGCACTACAGGGGAACATTTCAATTTCATTTCTACTTCTAACTTTATTTCTACTGACTGTTTGTTTTGATTTTTTAAAAAATAACCTTTAGCGAAAAACCTCGGCTTTGTTCCATTCAAGGATGGCTTTTTAAGGATAGAAAAAGTGATACCTGGGGCTGTCTGGGAAAAGAAAGAAAAAATTTTTTTTCTGAAGGTCCAGGTTTGGAGAGGTTTTCTTATGAGCATTTCTATGAAAAAGAAACCTTTTTCATAGAAATGAAAAGAAAAAAAAAGACATCTGCGGTTCCTAAGCCCCCGCTCAGTTCAGCTCAGAGTCAGGACGGACCCCAGACCCCGCTGCGAGCACCCCGAACACAGCAACGGGGAGGAACGCTTCCCTCACACCTGCAGCTCCCTGCTCAGCCCCACCGATCTTTTGCAATTCAAGTTTCAACCGAACTTAGTTATTTTCTTGAAAAGTCTCTTTTCCAACAAGTGCCCGTCAGCTCTGGTCCCTTGCGTAGTTGCGCCCCGAGCCACCTGCATCCATCAGCACCGCCCGCCCTTCTCTGCTGAGCAGGAAATCCATCCTTCATTAGGGCGTTACATCCCTCCCCCGGCCAAGGCAGAATTATTCCCTTTAACAATTTTCCTACCTCTCTCTTTAGTCTCATTTTAGATGTTTCCACCTAAACATCATTTGGGGGTAAGATCTTTTCCTCAGGGGAAAAACTCCATCAGCACCTACCTAAGAGCCATTCAACCACAGGGAAGAAGTCCAATAGGCTTTTGGGGGTTTATTCGGGTTTTTGTTTGTTTGTTTTACGGTGAGGAAAAAATCCACCTCCCTCCTACTCCTATGAGTGCTGTGCACACCGAGGAGCCGCAGAGCCTTGGGCAGGTTCTAGCATCCAGCTCCCTCCTTACGTGCCTAGCTTTAGGCACTCACGTACAAAAACTGTAGTAATTTTCCTCAAATTTCTTTGCATCATCTGCAAGACCATAATCGGCAAAGACGTAATCCTCTGGCCCAGAGTCTCTGGAGTACCCTCGTGAGCAGGGCTTCTTCAATAACAGTAATGGATTGACATGATTTCATTAGAAACATCATGTGTCGCTGGGGTATTAACATTCGCTTAGGCTTCCAAATTTGATCTTTCAAGTGCACTTAAATAACCTCTCAGAGAGTTTTTGAAGCTAAATTGCGTTATCAAGTGTGGCTCCACTTCACATTGACTGTGTTTAAACAGCATTACATAAAAAAATTGCCTCTTGACTGAGATACCTTTAGGGTTTCTTTGGTTTGGTTGTATTTTTGAAATCAAAGATTCCTGGCACGCAACATCTGCAGATGGCAACAAAATAAACCACTTATCCCAATAACTCACAGATTTGAAAAATGTGAGATTTAAAATGAGAGACAGAACAGTTAATGAAAAACTCTGCAACCTTAAAAGTCACAACTAATAGCGCAATTAGCATGAACTCACAACTTCCCCAGCTACTCGCTTTTGTCAAGCTCATCTATGACAGTACCGTGTGCTGGTCACACAAGCATTTGGGATGGGTAATCCCCTGTCTGGTTTGTTGTTTTGGTTTTTTTTTTTTTCACATAAAGGGGTGGGAACCAAAACACCCTGGAGAGCCCGATGCCCTGTGACACAGCACGTGCCGGGGAGACGTGCAGAGCAGTTCGGTGCCGCGCTCACCGGGCTGCCCCACACGCCTCTGGCATTCTCCAGTCTCCAGCTGGTGGATACCCCATCCCTGGAAACATTCAAGGTCAGGCTGGACGGGGCTCTGAGCATCCTGATCCAGCTGAAGATGTCCCTGCCCATGGCAGGGGGTTGCACTAGCTGGCCTTCGAAGGTCCCTTCCAACCCAAACCATCTGATGATGGGTCTGTGGAACGACTCCAGCCTTCTACTCATCCCAGGGCTCACTTCCAATGGAGGTCAGGTCCCTCGGGCCAGTCGAAGCCCCAGAACCCCCCCCAGGCAGAGGCTACGCACCCTCCCTGGGCACCAGCACCGACCGTCCTCCAGCTCTGGAAAGAGATTGCCTGCTCTGGGTCTGCAACGTGCTGCATTTACTACAGGCACTGCTCGTCCCATCACCTCCTCGTTACTCGCACATATCCACAGACACGGCTCCGTGCTCCCGGAAGGCAGGGCAAGGACACTGGAGGGTCACAGGGCAGAAGGGCTCCACAAGGTTCCTTGGCTCAGGCTCTGCACCTTGGCAGAGGGAATTACCCACCCCAGCCCTGGAGCTGCCCAGGGCAGCGCGTTGCTTGTGCCTGGACCAACATCTTGAGCAGAGAGGAGTGGAGAGCTGATGTGTACACACATGCTTAGGAAGTAGTCTATTTGCTTTAGAATTTGTAAAAGAACTTAAGCCTTAGGCCAAACGATGAGCCGTGACCTCAGAAAAGAGACATTAAGTTCTTTACTTCTACCCTGCAAGCGGGGAAGATGTGATCAGAGGCTGGATTGGGCCCCAACTCCATCCTGCACAGCCTGTGGTCAGATGAAATCTCTTTCCTGTCTTTGCTTTCTTTCCTCTGCGCTTTCCCTGCTTTTTGTCAAATCTCCTTCAATACCACACCACGACCCCCCCGTTCTGCTTCTGCACTTGAACCAACAAGAAAAATTCTAGAAGGGACATTATCCTTAGCCAAATCCATATGGTGCTGGGGGCACAGCATGGGGGTACACGCACAGCCACCGCCTGGGATGGAAAGGATGCACGGAGATGCTCAGAACAGGAACTACCAGCCTGATCCTGCAGGTTTGTGTTTCCCAGCTCCAACCAGGAACCTTCAATTCCTAGAGGCTGAAATAAGGATTAAGCTCGTCCAGGACCCTGGCTTGGAGTTCGACAACAGCCTAAGAGAATCAGATCCTTAGGTTTAATGCTCCTTTCACTTTCTCAGGCCATTTCTCTAGGGTGAAGAGGGCACAGATTTTTTTTGCAGAACCCAAGAATGACAACAGATCTGCCCCCAAATACAAAGCAAAAGGAAATCTGTTAGAATCCAGAAGTACTGCTTTGTGCACTGTGATTTATCAGTGCAGAACATGCTTCAGCCTAATCCAAAGCACAATGAAGTCAAGGCAAGTCCAATGACTTCAAGAGGACTTGAATTAGACCCTTCAAATCTCACACAAGCATGTGCTTGTCGTTAATCATTACTGCATGGGAGCCGTAAACCATGATGCAGAAGGCCCAGCAGAACAGTGGGAACTTCACACAAAGCAGAGACATTGTTGGCAGAGTGAGAAGAGAGAGGTCTAGCAAACGAATTTAGCATAGCATTGTAACAGTAATGGTCTCCCTGAGGCACAGAAAGAGGCAATCAAGGCATCCACAGGAGCAAGCTTTTGGTATGCGCTATCTAAGGGTACCTGTCATGATTCACACCAAGTTACTGCTGTAAAATTGCAAATTATTTTCCAGCCATCTTTCAATTCCAGTGAAAGGAAAGAACTTCCTCAAATGTGTTTATCTAATTGCCAGCAATTTCCATTGCAAGGCAGACAAAATAAATAAACACAGTGCAGAGGCAGTTAACAGAATCCAGAGCATCTCATAAACAAGCATTAACATCATGGCACTTTTTGCAGCTTCTTATTTCTTGGGAATGGGCTGCTTTGGGCAGCACAGCTGAATCCCAGGCTGCTCTGAGTGGCTCAGCTACAAATAATGCTCCTACCAAAGCAGGAAAAAGGTTGTAAATTCCGATTGTAACTTACATGGCTGTTGAGCAAACTGCTTTTGTGTGATGTAATCCCTTCAGTTTTTTGTAGGTTTTCAATCGCCATTTCAAGCTAAAGAAAATGTGCACAGGGGAAAAAAAGGAAAAAAAGAAAAAGAAAGGAAATCAGATAGTTAGCAACAGCCAGGTTTATTATTTCTTTATTAATATTTGAATGATTAATGCTTTATATCAACAGGCTTGTGAAAAAGAGGCAAACAGATGAGGCACAGTCCTTATGGGATGAAGCTGCAGATGTTATTGTATGGCATGCAAACTAACACAGCAAGAATCCCTGTTAGGGCGAAAGAGCGAGACCAGGGGACTTTTGATCTTCCACTATATACATTGCCCATTTATAAAAGAGAAGCCGTTTTCCTTTTCCTTTCCCCTTCATATTAGCCCAAACCACCACCAGACATAGGCTGCAGCAATCAAAGGAGATTTGCTACAGAGAAAGTGCATTTCACCCAGACCTTTCAATGAAAACTGGAAGTAATGGCTGGTTATTATTACTTCTTCACATTTTTGACAAAAAACTAATGGCAACTAAATAAAACAGGCACAAGGAGGGTTGACACACAATGCACATGCCGGCATGAATAAGAGCTCCCTGCTACTGGAGCGAGGTGCAAAGGGGCTCTGAAGGAAGAAGATGGGTTTCAATTAAGTGAGCTTCTTCCCGCAAGGGCAGGCTGGCCCATCTTGACGCTACCCAGTTCCTTTCCATTCACCCCAGAGCTGCTGCAAGCAGAGCCATGGTGAGGCAGGCTGCCCCCGCGAGCCCCCTTGCCTCCCTCCTGTCCAGCTTCTGTTCTACACCCAGCCCAGCCACGGCTGCTGCCTTGTGCCCGGACCCTCCCCCAGACCCCTCTTGTCTCCTTTCTGCTGCTGGGGCTCCCCTGACGATCTGGCAAACTGCTCAGCCGATAGCTGCTGGTCCCAGAGCTCTGGTCCTCCTGAGCACAAGCTTTTTGCAAGTGAGGAAAAGGAGGGGAAAACCCCCAACCAAGCAACAAACCCTCACAATAAGGGACTGGCAGAGGCAGAACCTGCTGTTTCTCTCCAGTAGATGTTCTCAAACCCCTGTTCTCTAGGACCTGTTAGTGCAGGCAGGACAAGGCAGCACAAATCAGCCAGTAAAACTTGCAGTCAGCAGCTGTCTCTAGCATCTGTCCTCATTTCACATGCATGGTCGTGCACTCATCTGTAGGCACATGAACAAAGCGTCTGCACAACCATCAGTCAATGGCCTCCACACTCAGTTTGCACTGACTCATAGCAGGCTGAAGATAAAAGGTCGAGATAAAACCAGCCATTTACAAAACCAAGCTCTGTCAGAAAGGTGGGAGAACAGAACAAATCAGATACAACTTTTGAAACAACATTCAACACCCAAAGATGCAGTCTGTGCCATATCCCTGCCGGAATGTGATACTCTGCCCAGGCACCTCCGGCACATGCTCCTCGGTTTCCATCCAAAAGTGCCATCCCTTCTTGGGAAGTTATCACCGAATTCAAACAAGGGTCAGCCTAAGACTATGTATCAGTGGGGTTTTTTTGAGAAAACTGTCTAGCACACTGTGATGTACCACGAGGAACCAACGCCCGATTGCTGATGCAGCCTTCAGGAAATGAGTCAGTGTTGGAGGGAGACACCAGTTCCTTCCTCTGTTCAAGGAGCAAGAGTGCCCGCTTGAGCAACACCTCTTGAGCAAGCACAGAAACCCCGCCTGGCCTTTGGGCATTTTGGTAGGCATCCCATACAAATGGGCAACTTGCATCTGCAGAGGAAAATATTACAGGGGAGAGACTAAAGGCTTTTCAACAGCCCCGCGCAAAGGTGAGGAGCTCTCAGGACCCACTTACGGGAGGTCTCAAGGATTTCCTCTCTTGGTACAGCCTAATTTAAGCTATACCAAGCCTATAATTAAATAAAGATTAATAGTGCTCCATTGGCCTAGACATTGGACGGGACTGCTTCACGTGCTGTTTCAGCCCATTCGATGGAGCGGAGCATCATTATTTGAGCAGACGTGGCAGACGGGTGTCTCTAAATGCCCTTGCACTGCTGGCCACTGACATCCATGCAAACACCACAGCTTCCTTGGCTACTTCTGGAGGAGCTGTATTTTTCTTTCTCTCCACAAAGTTCTTAACCCTGCCTCAAACACATTTAGCCAGGACGACAGCCTCTCCAGCCCCTTTAACACCAGCCTTTCCTATTCTCTTTTAAGCAAGACATTGCAAGGAAAACCAGTGTTCCTACCCATTGATTTCATTTAGTCATTGCTCTCCTGAAGCCTTCCACTATCTGTCCACCCATTATTATGCAAAATTCAAAGCAGTTATCACGGCTCTGCTCTATCCTGCTGAAAAAACTGAAAGCCACACACAGACACATCCCTACACTGTCTTCCACAAGCTATTTCATCCCCTTGAGCCCCTCCACAACAGCCACAGACATTTTATGCTGCAATACCTTCCAAAAGTTCATTCCTACATACAACAGAGTATATTTATTTCAGGTACATTTTCATAAAGGTCACTTCCTATATTCTTTTTTTGCTGAACAGCTTTCTCTCATGTGACAGACAGCTACAAACTAACTGTTCATGGGACACTTCTATTGACACATGTTCTACTCAGGCTTTTTACATTGTGCCTGTCCGCATGGAGATTCAAAAAACCCAAACCCCAACTAACAACAACAAAAAACCAAACAACCAAAACCCAAGAGTAGTATTGTGCAGCTATACAAGATGCAGTCCCACGCAGGTGACCAGATCAGCATTTACCTCCTTCAAAATATCAAGCCTGAGCAAAAATCAGAAGATAGTCCAATGCTAGATTTTAAATATGAACAGTTAAAACGTGCGCACACAATTGTCACACATGAAAGAGACTCCACGTAATCCAGATACATCTGTCATTCTCTCTTCTACCCAAAGCTAAGGATTTTTCCCCTACTCCCACCTAAGGCAGAGCACATTTACTCCAGGATCAAAAGGCAACTTTTCAAGGCACAGAGATTCAAAAAACATGAAGTTGATATTCTAAAACTCAATGGGGGAAAAAAAGCACAACCTAACTGGCCAGATTTTCCTGAGTACTCAGTAGTGAACAGCTCCTGTTTTTCTCCCTGGTTGGTGCTGTTCACATTTTTACAATCTGGCCACATACACTGAATTACACCTACACCTGTAATTATGTTTACATACAAATACATAAACACACACAAGTCAGTCTGGAGAGGAAGGTGCGCAGTGTCCCAGAAAATGAGCCCCAACCCACTCCTGGCAGCAGCTGCTACTACGGGCTGGTAGATTCTCAGATAAAAGCCCTGGTAGCTACTAGCTGCAGAAAAGCTGTTTTGTATTAATAGTTGTAGCGCCCGCCCCCCCCCCCTCCCAAGTCCCACACAGCTGTACAGCTGTGCTCTAGCAAGCTGGCACCTCAACTGACAGGTGGAGGAACATGTTTTAAAAAAGTTAAGAGCTTTAAAACATTTCTGTTTGATCAGTGTTATCCCTAAAATCCATTTTCTGTAGCATATGGCATGGATAGAATACACAATGGTGTAGGAGATACATACAAAGACTTCTCGATCACTGTGCATTTGGCATGACCAGCTTGACATACCTAATGTGCCAATTATTCACGGTGTTAATAAAGGATTTTTCATGTCTCTTCATAATTAAAAATATATATTACTTTATTTTTGGTAAGCCAAGACCCATGTTCAGACGTTACACTTATTAGTGTAAATACAGACAATTCTTTTGAATTGAAAAGCCGAAACCTTTTGCTTGGGTGAAAAAAAAAACTAAAAACCTCGAGAATTTTCTCTTATCTCCATGCTGCATAATTTCAGTGATCCACTCAGAAAGCCTGACAAGCCTCTAACCACCAGCAAGAGACACATTCCAAACTCCCGTTGAAAAGTATCTGTAGTACACCAGTGTCTATTCTCTCCCTTGCGTTTGCATGGCATGTTATACAGACATATACACAGCGATAAAGGCAGGAAGTTTTATTTTCTGAAGGCTTTTCAGTTCCCTTGGAATAATTCCTGGCCCCCGAGCTGCAACATCTGCAGGGCTACATACCGTTGCTGGTGAGGAGCGTGAAGTATGTGACAGAGAATGTCTAGTGTTTTCCATCCCCCCATGAATGAGACAGGCTCCCGAGCCGGAGAGGATCGAACTTCCCCCAATGTCCATGGTGATGCCCACCATGTTGTGAGAGGGAATGGCTGTAGGAGAGGATGCCGCTGTAGTCACCTGAGCTCCACCTCCCTGCGGTTCGAAATAGGATGCTGCGCTGCTGGGGGTGTAAATCTGAGCGTCGGGGTTGTAGGAGTAGGCAGCTCGTCTGTCAAAGGAACGATAAGGTCAGGAGGTGGAGAGAAGCTTGCAGATAGAATCTCGTGGACAACGGTTCTGGACCACCTTTGGAAAACAACTCAGCACCACTCTTGGTGGGATTTGCTCCACTGAAATTGAACCCTGGGCTATAGAAATCAGTCCTGACAGTGTGAGACAGCCCTGGAGCGAAGGGCCACAGCCACCGCGCAGCACGGAGCCCAGCAGCTGCTCCGCAGTCACTGCAAGCAACCTCAGAGCAGAAGGCTGAGAGCACCCCGGAGGGCAGCAAAGACATCAGGGCCAAAGCAGGGGCACAGCAGACAGGAGGAAGAAGAAACCTTCCAAAAGCCCCTTCTTCCTCTAGCAGTTGTGCTCCGGGCTCCTAAAGCCCCTGCACCTCACCACTCAACGGGCTGGGCAGAGGGGAACACCCGACCCCTTCATGTAGCAGGATTCCCTGGAGAACAGTCCCTCCACAAGGACACCACCACCTCCAAGGCTGGAGTCTTGCAGGAACTACCCCCCTACACACAACGCACCATGTGGGACAGTTGTTCCTCCTCTTCCTCCCTTTAAGGGCAGGCAGAGCCCGCAGCAGCGCTGGGCTGGAAGGGGCTGGGAGGAGCGATGGGCTCAGCCTGGCTGGGGGGAACGGGGCTCTGCTGCAGCCAACAAGACTCTTACATGGTTCCGTTGGTATAAACAGCTTCTCCTCCTTCCACATACTGGACCTGGGATGGATACACGTGCTGCACCGCTTGCACCTGAAACGAGCATCATCAACTCAAGTTACAGATTGCCTAGGAACAGCGGGAGAAATCACATATTACACCCTTAAACGGCTTTCAACCTTACCTTGACATTTAGACTTTCTTTTAAAAAGAAAAATAAAAAGAAAACAAAAATCCCATATGCTTAGGAATCCCAAAGGACATATTTATTTTAAAAGGTCACATTAAAATAAATAAATAAGCAGTTGCTCCATGAGCAGTGGAAACAATGGAGCTGGGTTTCCTCTGCACACACATCTCGGGGCTGGTTCTCTGCTGACTAATAAGGGTGAGATCATGCTGCAGCCTTTCCTTCAGAGAGGAGGTCAGCAGTGACCATCTGCACCCCAGCCCCCTTCTTCATCGGTCTGGGAGGGACGTAGTTGCCCTCTGTCAAGTTTTTTTTGGTTTTGGTTTGGGTTTTTTTCCCGAAACTGAGCAACCAAATTAAAAATTGCTAGAGGAAAAAGTCAAGAGTCAGACTCACTGTCCACATGAAGCAGCACCACACATGCCTGGTTTCTTAGGAAACAAGGACTGCAAAAGGCAAAGTTCAGATAAATAAAAACACTTGCATGGCTCTGTCACCTAACGTTTCTATGAAGCCACACACAGGCAGTACATTTGTTTGTATAATTAAACTCCCAAACACTTTGCCTCTAAGAAAATCTTTACAGAGGAGGACTGCTTTTAAATGGCAATTAAAAGGATCCATCAAATCTTCAAATGTATGGAAGACAACTGCTACAGTAAAGGTTCTTTCTAAACTTTAAATATCTTGAGAGTTTCTTTTGCCATCGGTCTAAGAAAGGAAGAGAGAGATGGAGAAAGCTGCTCTCACGGTGATCTCCAGTTCTCTAACCACACACAAAATTAAGAGCATGGATTTATCTAAGCAGCTATCTGGCACAGTTTCAAATGTCGTGTGGGACATGAGGTCCTGTCGACATGGGGGTCCCTGCGTGGTGTCCCACCCTGGAGATATTACCTGTTGCGGAACCTGCTGAACTCTGGGAACAGAGATTTGCTGCATCTGCGCTCCTTTGGGAGCGGAGCCTGCTGCTTGGACCAAAACCCTCTGAAAGAAGAAGATACAGTAGCACACACTTACTTTCAGTCTGCAATACAGGTGAGTGAAGTATCCTCTGTCAAAACTTTCATGGAAAGCCTGCCTGCTACTCTAGCGGTCACGGTACCCCTGACCTAGCATCCCTGTGGTCCCCAACCTTCCAGTGTAACCTGCATCAGACACCAGCCTGAACTCAGCACCCCCAACTTGGGAAAAGCTGGATCCACGATTTCTGACATGGATCATCTTTAAGTCTCCACCTGAGGAAATAACAGCTAACAGCTGATGGATGGGAGGCGCTCAACCTGCGGTTCAGTCACAGTTAAACAAGAATCACTCCTCACACATTCACATTTTCCTCCTACGGCTGCAAAGTCTCTTCTCTGTACCAAACCACGTTCTGCAACCTGCAACAAGAAATCGCACCCTCCAGGGTGCCACACAGCCCTTACAGTTTCTACCAGCACCCAAAGCTCAGATGGTTCTGACCTCCCTTCAGTGCCACCAAGGGCACAGAAACACGTCGTGTAGCCTTGCAGTGCTCACTCTGTCCTCTGCACCATCGTTTCCATCGTTCCCCTGGCTCTGTGTTACGCTCGCCATTCAGTTTGAGGTTGGCCACACATCTCGTAGAGTGCTCAGCACCTTGCAGATCCAGCAAAACAAGCGTGGGGTTGTGTTGGGGTGGATGGAAAGAAATGATTCAGCGAAGCCCGTGGGAACAGAGCCAAATATCAGTATGGCCTTTTAAACCAATGAGGACCTTCTCCAAGGTGACGGTCATCCTCGGTGGCTTGGGGCTTTAAAAATACCCAGCAGTTGAGCCAACAGGGCAAAAAGCTGAAAAACAACCCCATATGAATCTAGAAGAGACCCTGATAATTACTAGCTACCTTATATGTATATATTTCTAATTTTTAGTCCTCTGACACGCTCCCAATATGTCCTTTGTAACCAGCCAGAAATTCTGTTCCAGCAGAATTACAGGAATATGGTAATTGCCCAGATTTCTGCATCACCAGTCCCCAGGCTGACCTTCAGCAAGTCTAGACACGTTGGAGACCCTGCAGCTGAGCTAGCGGTGAGGACACGCACACGGGTGCCAGCCATCACTTTGTCCCCAGGAGGCTGTAACCAGTGCACCATGGGAACAACATGAGTCCTTGTTCAAGTCAGGCCTTGGCAATGCCACCTGCATCAAATTCTCAGCAAGACCCTTTCCTTTCTCCCACTTTTTACCCATGTTCCATCATTGCTTTTCCCAAAGAACACGTCTCCTCCTTTGGCACAGCTGCCCAGCTCAGCTACCTGTGTCATTTGTCACTGCCTGCCTGGTTGCTCCTACTACTTTCCAACAAAAGAAAATGAATCATCCCCAACCTGTAAGATGAGGCCATCCTGTTCATACAGCCTTCGCTCACACTGAAAGGTAGACCAGTGATCAACGATGCCGAAGGCTTCAGCCTCACACCAGTCATGCTGCCAGTAGCTCATTCTTTGTCCCGATGGTGAGAAGGGAAGGCTCTGGATGTTCCTTCTCTTCAGCAACTTTCCACGATCCTCTGGGTCTTCCTTAATCCATGGAGTTCCACTTGATACTCCGTGTCATGATGACAGCACCAGCAAAGGCTGTATGGGTAATTTCATAATCCAAACCCAATGGGTTTTCTAAACTTCTTTAACACGTTGTCACAGCCAAACTCACGTTAACGACTGACGATCCCTAAGCGACTTGACACTATCGACCAGCTGTATCCACATCGTTACAATACCAACAAGAAATGTCACCCAGAGAAATGGAAGATGGGAAAGTTGAGAGATGACAGCGAGCTGGCCAGCCACGCACCCAGTCACAAATGTGAATGTCCATGTCTCCTGGTGAATCAAATGCTCCTACCAATTCACAATTTTTAATTGTTCCTTTCCGTCAGCATCCAATGGCAGCTACTTCTGCTCACTTGGGAGTTAGAGAAGGGTGTAGCTAAGTTGTACCCACCCATCCTCTTATCCTTCCAGCTTCCTGCAACAGAAACTTCTTTTGATAGTTCCCCAAAAGGCATAAAAAGGAACAAGTTTCACTTAACCCTTCCCGTTTTGCAGTAGGTAGTTTTCATTCATCAGCTGAAGCTATCATTTCTCCCCTATCCAGAGACCTCCCAAGTGGCTCATATCCATGTATGTGAATCGTGAATCTCCCCTCCTCGATTTAAAAAGTCGGGATCCACCTACCAAAGGAAGAGACCAGCATGTGGCTCCTCCACCCTCTCCCCCCCCTTCCTTCTCTGTTGAGCTTGGTGCCTTATTTGCAGAGACACCTTTAAAGACTGTTACATTTTCTCCTGCTTTTGTTGACACATCAAATAATGACAACAGGATATTATATACTGAAGCAAACACCAAACCAGCACAAAGTGACTTCCTTGGGTAGCCAAGTTAAAATCTAAATCCCATGTTTTAAAGCTTCCATATTCATCGGGCTAACACTGAAATATCTATGGCCTTTATCAACACAAAGTGCAGCAACAGGTTCAACCCACTACCTCAACAAGCTGAGCAAAATCCTCTCCCGCATACAAAAACCTGGGATTAAAATACATCTGCCAGTAAAACAGGTCTCTTCTCCATGGAAACGGCATTCCCAGCTGTGCATACGTTACCTGCTGCGACGCTGGCACTGGCTGCACAACTGGAGCTTGGGCTGATGCAGAGCTGTGAAGTGCCACAGATGCTGCTGAGTCTGATCCACCCTCTGAACTCTGCATGCTCACTGCTGGGGAGAGGAGAGCAGAGGGGAGATCAGCCAGGGGACGCACAGCACACACCGCAGCAAGCGCCCAAGGAACCCGCATCTAGAAGGAACAAAATCCCAGTGGAAGATCAAGGGGAAGTGCTAGGAAGGAAGGTAGCCACCTTCCTACACAGAGGACTCTTTTTAGTCTTGGAGCTAATTTTAATACAGTATTATATTAAGAAAAAAGAAAGTTGCACAATTGTTCCACAGAAAGGAGAGGGAAGGAACAGAAAACGCACTTCTAAATATAACCGAAAAGTAGTGTTGGAAAATTATTGTGTCATAGTGAGGATCACTTCAGATCTGGAAGATCTGTAAGAGCATATTTTAAAAATAATTTTTTCTCCCCCTCTGCCTTATCATGTTTAACTACTGCAAAAAAGAATTTTAATCAGGTTTAAGTACATGCCTGGAACTTGGCTAATGCTTTCATTTGGAAAGCAGTGCAGTCAATTAGGGTTTATAATCACAACTGATAATCAAACATGAACAGCAGAAGAACAGTGATTCACCATCATTTAAAAACCCCTGAACCACCCCCACAAAGAAACACGCCCGCCCTCCCATCCATGCCCTTGCCCCAGATGCCACTAGGGTCCCCAACCAGACATGCGTCATCGCCCGCCGGTCCTGCTCTGCGCTGCAGCCCTGCGGGAGCTGTGCCCTCAGCATCTTCAAGTCACCCAGGTCCCGCTGTCCCGGCACTCACCCAGCACTGCTCAGCCGCCTTGGGAAGCACTCCCAAGGGTGATGTGGGAATGTCCTGGGGATGGGGAGATGGCAGGAGAGCAGGGCTGAGCGCCTGCCCTGCACACAGGCTCTCCATCCCCTGGGACTCCTCGCTCCCCCATGGCACTGCTCCGGCACCCCATGCCCCAGAGACACCCAGGGCTGCTGTGACGGTGCTTCCTGACAGCAATGTCATTTTGGGGGTTTTGATGTAATGTGGAAGGGTGGGAGAGCCTTTTTTTCTCAGTTTCTTGTGAAAGTTCCTCTTCAAAAAACTTTTTCTAGGAGGGTTTCTGCTGTCACTTCAAAAACAAAAGGTTCAGAAACATCCAGGTTTGAGCAGTGCTGTTTCTCCTTTCTCAGCCTCGCTGCCGAGTGCAAACGCAGCCTCCAAATCATGGCATGAAATCTCGTGTCTTATTTCTCTTCCCCATCCAATATTTAAACTTTTTCCTCAACTCTGTGCAAGTTAAGAGGCAAAAGGAAAGGAGAAATGGAGGGACACTGCATCCTGATCAATTGACAGCTCTTTGTGGTAAAAAGAAAGGCAAGGGGGAGGTGAAGTTACAAGTTACCTGGTTATTCTCCTTCAGCCACCAAAAAAACCCCAAATATTTAGCTTCTTCACAAAACAAGTTTTTAAGATTTTTTCCCAGTCAGTGCTGACCCCATATTCCCATGTTACCCATTAGCAAATTACAACAATTACTCTCCTGACTTCCCTGAAACCCCACAGCTTGCAAGTAATTTTCACATCATCTTTCTCGCATCCAGGAAAGTGTAGCCACAGAACCCACATAGTCGCTGCTCCAAACACAGCTACCAGATGAATCTAACAAACCAGAGCCAAGGCAAAGAAATTTAGTCGCTGTTTATTTATTGCCACCCATGTCCCTTTGTAGCCCTCCGACCTGCCCATCGCACATGCACAACCCCCTTCCCTGCAGCTCCACTATATAGAGGCAGCACCTGCTTCTCCCCATCACTGCCTCTGCGTGGGTTTTAGCCAAAACCTCTCCATGAGAAGTCACCAGTTGCAACAGCGCTGGGGTATCATGAAAAATAACAGTTTTCACAGTAAATTAATGAAAGAGCCTGCCATCCGTCCCTGCCCAAACACTTGGCCAGCACTGTCAGCAGAGGAGGCAGGTTTACAAAGCTCACGTGAAGATGCTCAGGCAAAAGAGAGACGTCACTTTTAGCACAGATATTCTCCTGACTTTTGCAAGAGTGTTTTATTGTCTGACATTTGTGCCCAGACCTCCAGTTCACAGCTTCCTAGGGTTTTGCGAGTGGAAAAATATAGCATGGTGTGGTTAGAGAAGAAAGGTGGGTAAATTGCCAAATATATTTTAATGACCTATTTGAGAACGGTTCTGGCAGGTCAGCTCTTGGCATTTCAGGTCTACAGAAAGGTCTCTTTCCAAGTGTGGTTATAATCAGAAAAGGACAGCCAGAAGAGATGCCATCTCAAAATTGCCACCTACTCATCTCTGCTGATAAATTTTGTCTTCTGGTTTCCCTCAGTGACCGAAAGAGACCAGAGAGAGGCAGGCAGGGTGGAAGATGAATTGTCTGCTGCCAAAATAAATCATCAACATTATTTTCGGATTTGTTACAAAACACAGGCTCTGTTAATGATGACAACCAAGCCAGACACAAAGACTCCGAGGAACTGTGCAGCTGGTACTTCCAGACAAGGTAGACAGACACAGAAGTACTGGACCGCCAAGGCACATGTACAAGACCCCTTATTATTTTGTTTATTGGTGAAACATCCTGGATAAAGAATAATTCATTTTCCATTAAAGCCATCCCGTGCTTCCTGAGAACTGGAGAGGCAGATATGTGCATGCCATCTGCTAACATTAATTCGCACTGATGAAAAGCTGGTAACAGAATTCCTACACTCCGAGAAACCACTGCCAGGTGTTTCAGGGCTCTGCCGATGTCCCGGAGCACAGGTACCAAGCGAGCCAGCAGCTGAGCCAGGGCGCCAGGGGATGGATGAAGCATTGGCTTTCAAGGAGGAGAGGGAACGTGGCACCCGAAGCCTTGCTCTTTCCTCTTCTTGGGAGCCGTGTGTGCAGAGCATCCCGGTAGCTCCGTACGGAATGCTGGCGGCTGGAGCGCCGGCACGGCTCTCTGGCAGTTCTGCTGCATCCCTAAAGCAAATGCCCAGGAAAGGACTCGCTGCTCTCCTTCCATCTCATTTTTCACCTCCCACGGGGGCGAAAGTTGTGCAGTGTTCTTGATCACCCTAACAGAGACTCCGGCGGTCAAAAGCCTGTTCCATAAAGATCTATGATTTGGTGCCTCCTCCCGAGATCTGGTCTAAGGACGAGAGGCTCATGCCAGCCGTGCCAGCTCCCCGCGCCTGGCGGGGGGACAACCACAGCGGTCTGGCAGCAGGAGTGACTGACAGAAGCCATCAAAGTGTCTCGTGGCTCCTGACAGCCGGTGAAAGCCTGACAGCTTGGCAGCCGCCCTAGTACCAGGGAGTTTGCACAAATTCATTAGCTAATTAGTCAACAAAGCCGCTGGTGGGGCACAGAGAGGATCAGCAGCCACAGGACAATCTCAGCTCCAGGGCTCCTTACCAGGTTAAGGAGAGCAAGAAGGCAAGGCAGTTGTAATGCCAGGGGAACAAGCAGGCAGGACCTGACCATGCTTAAGGAATAAAAATGCAGTGAGAAGGGGCTTATCCAGCCATCGGCAGCGGTTCAGGCAGAGGCAAGTTTAAAATTCTGGTTGCACAAGACGGCCGGTGACATCACGTGCGGCGTCACCACTGTGGAAGGCGTTGCAGAAATCTGGATTCCAGATTGCATCATCACTGAGTGAATCAGGCCGATAACAAGGCTGGTGCCTCTGGAAACCTTCTGTTTACACACAGCTATCTCGGTATCCAAGCAAACAGCAGTGACAGGAAAGGAAATACAGAAAAAACTAGTAACTTCTGGGTGCTATTTCTGGTTCTGCCACCAGCTTTGCTCCGTGACCTTCAACAGGATGCTTCCCTTTCCCCGTGCTTCAATTTTCCCACTCCTAAAAAAGCCACAACGCTCCCCTAGGTGAGGGATTTTTTCAGCACTGGTCTCAGAGGGCTGTCAAAGTCTGAATGCATTTAAGAAAGACAAGTAGTAATATTACAGGGGTTGATAAAAACTCCAGCTGTCACCCTTTCATTCACAAGCCACTTGCCTTCATGTAAATAGCCTTGCCTTTGTTAATCTCTCCTGCCTAAAGCAGCTCCAAAATGCTGGGGAAACAGAGATAAGAGAGGCATTCAAAAATATTTTCCACATTCAAATTTGCAGCGAGAGGAGAGGGGGAAAACAGGAGGGGGCAGCAGAACAAACACCACATAGCTTCCTCCTGCGAGGTGCCTGCGAGCGCCCGGAAGGGAAAACAGCAGCATCCTCTGCAACATTCCCAAACTCCCAAAAAGAGTGTGGGGAAGGAGACGGGCTGATGCAAGAGCCCCCCAGCAGCGGGAAGGGTGCCCGTCCTGGGTGCTCTGTCCATGCTGCAGCCCACGAGCTCTGCCGTCCAGGATGTGAGGAGGAACTGCAAGTATTTTTCCACAGAATGTTTTAATATAAACGATCAGCTCCCGAACACTCAAAACAAAACCGGTTCGGAGCTAAATGCGGAGCTCTCAGGCGTCTAATAACTACTGCTGATCAGAGCCAGAGCAGGGAGTCTGCCCCGGGGAAATATTTGGTTTATTTCTCTTCGGTGCTCTGGTCCTCGCTCCACAGGACCAGCAGCACCAGCAGCGATCCCAGGCGGCTCCGAGACTTCAAATAAAAGAGGATTTCAGCCCCTGCCTTCCTCAGGCCCTGGGTCGCTTCTGCAGTAATTGCAACCAACCTACCTGGTGGTTTTATACCAGAAGAACTTCACTAGAAGTATATTCACTTCACCATTTGAAGTCAAATATAACTTTCCCCCCTCACTACCACCACCTTATTTTAATTTTTTAAGAGCAGCCTTACATAAATCAGGGGTGGAAGTGGCACAGCCTTGGCTCTCATGTGGTATTTAGGTCTTGTATTTACATATCTTTGTTTTCTGAAGGTGAAAATGTAAAACATATTATTTACCCTAGAAGAGAAACCAGCGAATGCTTTTTTTTTAATCCAGAATAACCATATAATCATACCAGTGTTGCTTTCAAAATACTAAAATTGCTACTGTTTCAGTGAACCACTTGCTCACTTGAAGACAAAACATATCATTTTTTTATTTAATTTGCTTTTCAAAGCTTACTTGGTCATCCATTAAACTTTTTCAATTCCTTTATTTCATCCTTCTTTTCTGGTAGAACTTCTGAAATAGAATATAGTACCGGTACATAACTGAGGGAAAGAAAAATACCTTGGATGAGGGTTTTGTTGTTGTTTTTAAAAACAGTCAATTATTCTACCTCTGGGACAAAGTTTCTCACAGGTACTTATATTTAAGCTTCCCAGTAAACCTTGGTGGGTGTTATTACCCCTACTTGGTAAGTAATTCCACTGCCTCTCCATCTGCCGTTTGTAAATGGGCTTAACAACTTCTTCTCAAAGGGGTTTTAAACGTCGGGCATAAAAATCTGCCAGGAAAATGACTGCCTTGAAGTACAGAACCCAAGACTAAATCAGATTGTGGATCACTGAAGGATGTGCTTCATGGCTTTCATTTCAAATTAAGATATAAAGGTTTCAAATTAAGATATAACGGTGGGAAAAGTTTATTTTTCCAGGTGAACCTGCTATAATTACCCTTGCCTTTTTATTTCTGATGCCGTGTGTTCTTCAAACAGGAAGCGAATGCCAACTGCATTAGCTCTCCAGCTAAAATGAGGTATCCTGGATTTTTAATTGCCTGCATGCATTGTCAGAAACATCCCATAACACGACCTGACGATAAACCTGGAGCTAGAATATGTACGGTCATGGGGTCATCAAGGTATATAGGGTGGATGCACCAGAACCGCAGGAAACCTCCAGAGCTGGATGCGATTGCTAAAGGCATTTTATAGAAAACTTTACCCGAAATTAATGCAGTAGGTAACCTTTGTACATCTTTAATATTATCATGAGTTAACGAGATTTAGTATACCCGACAGCCAGGGTGCTCAGCTGGGCACAGTTTGTGCTCCAAGTTTTCTTTCTGTTCAATAGATCTCAGGCTAAGCAGGGGGGAAAATAACCAGGGAATCACATACAGTCACATTTCCATATGCAAATTCATGATACAGCTATGAATTTTTTATACAAATCTCCTGATATCTGTTATCTTATGGAAAATAATGGGAAGATTGTAGTTTAATTTAAAAAAAAAATTCTCTCTCATCCATAACATTGACATGCTATGATCAAAATTCAAACCCAGTTTTTGCTTTTTTTTCCCTTTTGTTTGGTTTTGTGCATTTTTTGCATACTTTGAAAGGAAGGCTTATATTTAAAAATAGTTATTTGGTTTCTGGAACTTTTATTCAGGTTTAGTTGGCTTGGAGCTTAGATAAATAGGAAAACCAGAACAGCAATAACTGAATTCAGAAGAAATAAAAATGCTATTGAACCATCACATTCTATATGGGCTCTAAATGGTATTTTCTCCCCTGACCATAGAAAAAGGAACTAGAGCTTTTACATTTAATAGATTCGCTACCGAGAACCCTCAACACTCTCAAAAGTGACTGAAAATAATAAAAGGAATGCAGGGAATACCAGATTCTAGCTCTCTTTTCTAGCAGATGCACACTACCCATCAACTTCATCCACTACGCTCTATGCCACATTTATTTTAGTAAAGAAAAACTTCCCAAATATTTTCCGTTTCATTCAACATTTTTGGCTTAGTCTCTGTTTAACAATTTGCCCTGAAAAGGCATTAGCTGTGTTTTAACCAGAGCATAGAAAGGAAGTGTTTCTTTCTTTGGAAGAAGAAACTTCTTTATTTGATGTGAATGAAAATGCAACCGAGTGAATTATACTGCCTTAGAGCAGAACTGAGGCAAATACTTGTCTCCGACCCAGCTTGACTCCTGCCTCCACATGCATCCTTTACCCCTGCTGTGCGTGTCTCCAAAGCACGGTATCTCCAAGAAAAAACAAGCATTGCCTTGAAATTACAATCAGGAAAATACTATTTTTTTTTTTTTTCCGTTGCCCAAAAGACTCAGAAGCCTGAGGAGCACAAGAGCCAGCACTTGCAGCACAAGGCTCTGAAGCGAGACCAAGGGCCAAGTACACCCCCAGCTTTGCACCCTCTTTGGAAAAACGCGATTCCAGCTCACCCATGCATGAAAGCAAAATAAATTCTTCCCTTTTGGATGGCTGAGCCAAAGCAAACCTGCTCTGCCAGCATCCCTGTTTAGCAGTTATCTTTTCCTTCAGACCATAGAGGGGATGCTCTCAAACCTTGTCCAAAAAGTTGTACAACCGGTCACGGTGATATTAGCCTGACTTGGGAAAGCTGCACTATCCGCTGGGGTTTTAACTGCTCTAAAAGCACTGGAAGAAGGGCCTGCTGTCCTGACTTCCAGAGAGAGCCAGGAAACACCAGAGCAGGTCAAGACTGGACAGAGCCTTGGTGCATCAAAACTTGGACATCCACACCAAAGCCCCTCATCCCGCACTGAGGCCAGTCCGTAACGCCTGCGGCCACGCGATGCCGAGCCCCCCCACAGAGCCCAGGATGCTGCAGGATGGTGCTGGCACCCTCGCCAGCAGCACCAAGCCCTCCTGTACCCCTGTGTGCCGAGGGCTGCGGCAGCGCTCGCCCTTCCCAACCCTCCTCCACCAGCATCCCCGGCCAGCAGAGGATGGGGAGAGGCTGAGACCATCGCCGACTGCAGCTGGGAGCGAGCTCTGCCAGGCTCACCGAGCTGGCACTAAAGCGTGTCCTGAACCCCGTGTCACAACCTTCAGCCTTTTCATAAGCGGTGCTAAGCGGAGGGCATGGAAGGGGGAAGCAAACACGACAAGGGACTTGGTAACAGGCTGACTCTGGAGAGGCTGCTCATTACATCGCTTCAAAATGTTATAAACAGAGAAGGCACCAGACCCTTCCACTGATTAGGTTAAATTAATTTAAAACAGAAGCAAATGCTGCTTGTCTAAGAGATCCAGTTACCTGGAAACACAGATAAACCCAAAACACAAGCTTCAAGGGCAGCAGGCAGTATAGCTGGGTGGTGGCTTTTTTTTTTTTCTTTTTTCAGAAACCTGGTCCTCATGGAAAAATACAAATTTGGAAATGGTTTTTATTAGGAAGTTAATAATATACTGCAATACAAATATACACTCAGTCTTTAATTAGATTTCACGAAGTCAAGTAATATATATATACACACACGCACGTAACTGTTGTGTAACAGCAGTTCACTAATCTTTTGCTGTTTCTTTAAAATAACTTTCAGAGAGGCAGAAGAGAGCGAGGCATGTATCTGTGCTGGCTGGATAACCAGAAGTTTCCTTAAGAGCCAGCTGAGACCGAATAGCCAAAGCCCTCGTGCTGTACGCTGCTGGCAGCTGTCTGTGGCCAAACCCCACGTGCACGGGTCTCAGACCTGAACAAGGGCAAAGAAACGTTGTGAATCTCCCTCCCGTACAAAAACCTGCCCTATTTTCTTCCTGGGTTAATAATACAGACACTTTCCAAGTGTCAAAAGCCAGGACTGGATTCCTTGGAACCGAATGCATCCCTTCTGGTGCTCAGAAATGCAACCGATTTACAGCCGCACTGCATTTCACCCTCAGCCTCTCAACAGACATACCTGCACGAATCCCGGCTGTTTGCTCTTCGGAAAAAGTCCCAACAGCTTCCAGAATTTTTAGCCTAGGATGACCCTGCTAACAAGCACTTGAAACTCCCTGTTTCTTTCCTATTAACTAGCTAAAAACTTCACTTCAGAAAAGCTTTGCTACAACGATGGCAAATAACGCTGCCCACGAAACAATGTATGGGGATCTGTTGAGCAGCAAGAAAGCTTTCAGGTCTGCGAAGAGGAATTAAAAGGTACACGCTACACTGTACACCATGTCCAGGCCCTTCAGATACTGGCTGCAACACACACATTGATGCTATCTGATGAAAGCAAGCACAAGTTCTGGGCTCAAATTAATAATTTCCCCATATTTTTAGTATGTGCACTGCAGGGGTTTCCCAGGGCTGCGAGTCAGTACAGTGCATCAAGCAAAAATCCAGCACAAGAGCATTTCAAAGGTTCCTACTCTAGGACCAATCTCAAAGTTTCAGTCATCAATCAAACCACAACATCTGGTTACTTGACCCCTGTGGTCTGTAGCTCTGGTTCTGCACGCTCCCAGGAGGATCCCCGGTACCTGGGTACAGCCAGCCCTCCCCTGACGGAGCTGGGCTCCTTTCAGAACACAGAACTGCAAACCTGGGTACTCAACTGCGTTTTTGCAAGACCTGCTTTTATAGCTTGTCCCATGGCAGAAAACTATGGAATATGTCACATATTTTAAATTAATTCCAAGAGATCAGCTTAATCGAAACTGGTACACTCGTCAGCACTCACTTTTTGCTTGTTTAGGCTAGACAATCCTTTCCCTGGCCTTAAGGCTAGCCAGCCTTTGCACAGTTTAAGTGTGAAGTCAGAGATGTGCTGCAGCTTTTCATTTCGATGTGGGGCGGCAGCAGCAGCTGTCTCCATCATGCCTATCCAGTGAACAGCACATACAGACGTAACCGCTGCCAACACAGCCCAGTACATTGTTATTTATTGATATAGCACCATCCACAAGCATTGCAGTGCTTAACTTTGTTAAGTAGAACAAGCCACAAACATAAACTGTGGCCCTGCGGAGAACAGACAGCTTTGTCTTAGATTTTACAGCACCAGCTGAGACAGTGCTCCCGTGGTCTCTGGGAGAGATTCCACCATGGGGTGGACTGAAGCAGGGCAGGAGGGGATAAACAAGCGGTCACGGGTGTTACTGTTGCTGTGGGTTTATACCGGTGAGCTGGAGAAGCCCCAAAGGAGAGTTGGAGCAAGGAGAGAAACAAGTGGTCACTTCTCCCCTCCGAAAGACAGGTGGTGCCTGGGCTGGAGGAGGAGGGCTGGCTTGCTTTCTCCTAACACCAAGGGCAAGTTTCTCGGTCTCTCTCGAGTACTTGCATGAGCTCTGACCCCACCGTCCTCCTGCCTGCACACGAGATGCTCCTCTAGGCTGTGCTAACTCGGCCCACTCCTGGGGAGCATCACCCTCAGCAGGGACTGGTGATACTAGGGAGGAGCCACCACGGAGGTCTGGGTGGTTCATCTTCCACAGAAAATGGAGTCTTGCCCTTTATGTGATGGTGCCACACCAGAACATCCTGCAAACTTTCCCCATGACAGTCTGGGATCTGCTTATTGATGATTCTGCTTCTACACATGCAGTAGAACTGCCCCGAGTCCAAAATGTTTTGCCTACGTGCATTTGCAAGTGGCTGATCAGAGCCACAGGCTGGCATGGTGGGGGGTCCCACAACCAAACTCATGGCTGTTCTCCATCACAGCACCCAGTGCACTGCTACCAGTGAAGACGGGGAACGAGACGCTGGGTTTTTTCCCTGTGGAAATTTAAGGTTCATACAGCCATTAGTGACTGGCACCACAGGCTCCGGGACTAAACAAGACCCCAAATAGACATAAACTATCTAGAGACGTGCAATTCTTCCTGGAAAGGCAAAGAAATGAGAAGGCTGCCCTAGAAACGCAGTTTGGGAATATATATTTGAATATTCTGCACTTGGGGAAAGGCACTGCTGTATTTTTGGTCAGGACAGACCATATTCTAGATGAACAGGAGAGAAAGGCTTGCAACAACTGTACGCTGCTCTACAAGTTCTCACTCTCCCAAAGAAAGAAAATTGACTGTTACCGAACTAGAATTAACCGAGTTGTATCTTTTATCCAGGTAATCAATTCCTGTGGGCAGTACTTTTGGTGGCTTTCCGACAGACGGCTCAGCCCACAAAACTTTCTGTCTGTAGTCCAGCCACAGAGGGGTTCAGATGACACCCAGAAACCACGTTATTTCCTCCATCCCCTAAGCGGGCAAGGCAAAGCTGCAGTTTTAAAAGCTCAGCCTCCAGCGCCATGCTGACAGGTCAGGGTTGTTCTTAGAGTCTAAGCCCAGCGGGAAAGATTTAAGCTCTTTTGCATCACCAATAAGGGGCAGGGGGAGCTGTTTTTACCCCTCAGCCTGAGGCTGCTTTGGGGGGGGGGGGGGGGCGGGGGGCAGGGGGGACCCCACACTGCATAGCCCGGGAGCCCCAGCCCAGCCAAAACGCGGTGCCGGGCAGGATGCGGCCCACGCTGTTTGGGGAGCAACAGCAGTTGCCATGGGCGACGCGGTCCACTCCCGTGTCCAGGGTGCGTTGCTAGGCAACGCGGGGAGCGCTTCCCAAACCAAACATCCCCATCCCCGCTCCCGCCCGCCGCGAACGCACACTAAATATGTCAGCGGGTATTTTCAGAAGCCCGGGAGGACTGACAAATAATTTCTTTGCTATAGTAACTGTGAGGGGGGGGGTGTAGGGGGGTAAGGACTGCGGGGTGTGCTGCTTTGTTTTGGTTTTGTTTTATTTTATTTAATTGCTATTTCAGAATAAACGGATTAACAGGCTGGGCAGCATTCTTCAAAGCAGATGCCCAGGAAAGGAACCTTTTTGCCTGTTTTTAAAAATATTATTAAAGAGTTAACCCAGGAGCAACGAGCCATTATGCAAAGCCCCGTGTGCCCAGCTTGCACCCAGGGATGCACAGCACCGCCCAGGGACGCACAGCACCCACAGCACCGGCACCAGCAGAGCTGCAGCATCACACAGCCAGAGCTCCCACAAAAACACAAGCCCCTGCGCAAGTACTCTTTCAACTTTTTCGTCCTCTTTTTCATCTATCTGTAGATTCCTATAAGTTTCCTAGCAGAATTTAGATCCCTTTAAAGCAGGATTTAGCTTACTTAAAAGAGGTTTACTTTTCTTTGTGGTTATCTCCGAGCATGGAGAAAGGTAGTCTGACTGGGAAATAAGCTTTCAGGAGAGGGTGTGTGTAGTTTTTCAGTGTCCTCCAATTTGATGAAGAGGAGAAATCACCAGAAGGATGTTTTCTCCTAGTTCCACAAACATTGGAAACTAATTCAAATTCTCTGGTTTGCATTTTTTACATTGAAACTTTACAAACACTCAGAGGATTTTAAGGGAGAGCCTCCTCTCTGTGGAAATAAAGAATAGAGAGAGGCTTTTGTTGGGCTGGTGCAACAGATCATTGTCCTGGGCACAGTGGTATGATCTAAAACATAAAAGTTCTGCTGTGCTTGCTAATCATCTTTAAGGCCACATGCTGCTGTCACCGGTTCCCCAATTCAATAGGAGCAGAAGCTGGGCAGAATTTGTCCCTCCAACATTTAAACCTAAGCTTAGGCATTGGCATCACATCAGTTCACCTGCACAGTGATTAATTAACAATAAAGCTTATCACTGAAGTTGCTGATTTCCAGGCTGTGGTGCTTTTAGTGCTTCCTTTGGCTTTCCTCTGGTGTTTCACAGTCCTCCCGGGAACTGCAACCGAACTGCAGCAAGGCATTTGCTTCTCTGAGGTAGATGTCTTGAAAAGCAGAAATCACTCATCCACTGGATAAAAAATAAAAACTCATAGCACTGGGCACTTTCTAAATAAAGTCTTTCAAAAATTCTGTTCTTTGTTGAAGGATTTTTTTTTCCTCCCCCCTCCAAAACTATTGCTGACCTCAGCCCCCAAACTCCTCCTTGGTCTTTTAGTATTTGATTGCATTTATCTCCTTCTCAGGGGGGCTCACATGCCTCTTGCATGAGAACAGTAGACCCTGGAGCATTTTGCAGAAGGCAGCTGATTTTCTTCTGATGTTCAGAGCGGCATTCAACAGAGAGCAGACACTCATGCAAGGCAGCCAAGAGTTCAGCACCGCTTGGCAACTTAAAAATGACAACTGAAAATTAAGAAATGTCATAACTTGAAGAACCTCCCCAGCAAAGGGATAAAATATGCATATTTGCAGCTATTTGAGGTGATCCAGTAGCATTTGCACAAAAATATAAACTCGAACCAAGCTCCTTTACTGCACAGTATCCTTGCCCAGCCTACCTATTGCCTTAGGGTACAGCTCAGCATTGAAGTCTCCAAGCTTTGTGAAATATCTTTAAAGGATGCTTTAACACTGCAACATTTGGCAAGTAAAGGACTTCTACAGATAATTCTGTAAGAGGAACACCTCTGCCATGGCAGCAGAAGCAGCATATATGAAGGTGACCAACCTCTCGATAACTCTGGTCTCGTTCAAGCGCCAGCCTGCAAAGCAAGCCAAAACTCACTGCCTGGACCCCTTGCTCGTTCCACCAAAATTACTAGAGTGATATTTTTGCTGGCATTGACCCAAGACCCATCAACTCATTTCAGTGTGTAGAAAAGGCTAGCTGCCTTAAAAGACCCACTATTCTTACTCCTTATTAAGATGAGCAAATTAAGTCCAAGATTCTTCTCATTCCATTCCTTTCTGCTAAGTGCCCTTATTTCTGCTTTCATGTGCTAAAAAGTTACGGCTGGGATGAGGAAAACACAGGAGAATTGAGACTTGACACCTCTCATCTCAAGGGTAGATGCTAGCGGAGGGTTTTAGGGTTTCAGTTCCTGGAGTCCTGTTACTCCCACAGAGCTATGTGCAACATGAAAAAGGCTTTCCAGCTTTCCAACTTTTACTGAATAAGGAAAAAAGAAGAACCCAATTTCAGAAAATCACTGTTAAACCAGTCAGCCTTCCTTATTTTTATCTCCTGGGGGGTTTTAATCCAACCTTATACTTTGGGGAATTTCTGGCCCCATGGGGGAGGGAGCAGTTTATTTGCAATCATATAGCAGCTCAACCCCACCCCACCCCTTTTTTTGTTTTTCCAAAGTATCTTTCTACTTTTGCTTTCCAAAAAACGAAATGTACATCCACTTCTTGCGAGAATGAGAGCAAAGTTAGAAGCGTTAAGTGTGACTGCAGGAGCTATTTCCAGTCCACACAGCATTTACTGCATGTGCTGAGCAGTATATTGAAGAGGCCGTGAAATGCTAATGATCTCCAGACTGCTAGAGATACAGTCCTAAATAGAAGGGAAAAGTCTCTTTTGAGAGATTTTTTGCCCATTCCATCTCCAAAAACCATACAAAACTTTAACACCTCCCTTTGGCTAAAGCTTTCCAAGTTACACTCGAAAAATTGAAAAGGAAAAACAGATGGGGGTGGGGGAGTGGATAGAGACGATCCGACGGAGCTAAAATATCCATTAGTGGTAAATTCCATCATCTCCTCCCCCTCCCAAAAAAGCGGACTGCATGGGTCAGATTCCACTAGCAAACCAAGAAACCAGCTCCAACCACCATCCCTCAGACAGACCATTTTACTCTCTTGCTTGTCTAACCGGCTGCTAGGCAACCCCAGCAGCATCACTGCTCATATGCATTAAGTATTAACTATTATTTCATTCCTTCCCCCTTTTCCACAAAAAGGCAGCAACCTCAATCCACAGCAGTTCTTTTCCCAAAAGCGAACGCTGGCTAAACGAAGCTGGCAAGGGAGTGAAAGCCCAGTAAGGGTTGAACATACCCGGTGTAGCTATAGGATGCTCTCGATGCGTGCAGGCACTGTGGGATGCAGAGGATTTCCATCAGCCAGCATTAGCCACCTACCCCAAATGCCCCCCCCGAGGGGCTGAAGGGCTCATTTTTTGGTACACCAGGAGAAGCAGCTACTCTGGGTCAACCTCTGGAGGTAACTCCTCTGCGCTGCCTACGCAGGAAGGCCAAAATCCTGATTTCAGTGCCCAGAGTGAAGCAACGCAAAGCCGCCAGTGCTGCTGCTGCAGCCTGCCCTCAAACGGCGGGGCATCCTTTTGGAGCTGGGAACTCTCCTGTGACAATACAGCCCTGGTTTCACCAGGACAAGTGACAAAACTGTAGAGCAGGGCTGGGGGACAGCAGAAAGGGGGCTGCTGCCCTGCCAAAGGCAAGCGCTAGGGCAGAATTTGAGAGACTACACAGTGCGTGAGGCTGCTGCTCCCCTCCCTCTTCTGAGCCACTTCTGCAAGTTGCAGCCCCACACAGCCAACAGCAACTCTTCCAGCGATTTCAGCAGACATCCTGCCTGAAGGAACAAAAATCAAAATTGGGATAAGACAAAAGAAAGCAGCAGCTGCTTGTGTTTAAAAATGGCCGAGAGAATTCAGCTCAGCAAAGACAGTCAGCGACATAATCAGCTCTGCTTGAGAGCCTGGTCCTAAACTTTGGTGACACTCCTGTATCCTAAGTAATTACCAAAGTGCTGCTAAGGACCGTAAGGCCTCAGGACAACAAATTTTTCACGTGCAGGCAGACTCCAAAGGCAGGAGAAGAAGGGCTGCACACCCCTGCCCTGGGAGGAAAGGCTGCTGCCAGCACTCCTTCAGCCCAGTGACATTTTTGAGTAATTACAGAACCTTAAGATCCATTATAATGTTAATTTGCTGGCTAGTTGTTGTGCAGAAGTGTAATTAGACGTTTCGTAGCTATGATGCAGACTGGGAGGAATGCTAAGAATGCCTCCACTTACAAACTGAGCAACTAGCAGAAGACCAGGAGCTGGAGCAGAGAGGAGCATCCACACACCACTGGAACCTGGGAAGGAGAACCAGAGCAGGTCTTGGTGTCAGAAGGTCCTGGTTTCAGACCCCCTGCAGATGCAGCAGGCTCCACTACAGCCAAAACACAATGGCAATGTTCAGGCAAGACACCAGCAAGCAAGGAGAAGGTCGGACATGCTTTGCTTTACGTCTTTACAGACGCCTCCTCTATCTGTGCATCAGATCAGGGACTAGAAGGGTACCACTCTGCATATTTGCCTCAACTTAGAGCATCCTATTGATACATGTCACCATCTTAATTCAAGTTTCCAGGCTAAATGTCTTCAATGTCTTCTCTAATACAGACCAGCCAGAAAATGTTTTGTTTTTCAAGTTATGAGACATTTCCTGGGTTGGGGCTGCACTCGTAAGCAACAACAGTGGACTACAGCTGAGGATGACAAAACCTTTTAAAATTAAAACAAATCTCTTTATACACAATGACTGCCCATTTCACAATTAAGAGAAGCAATAATGGTGGGTTTTGGTTTGATTTTTTTTTTTTTTTTTTAACACTAATGTCATGGCACATTTGGAACCAGATTCAGACACAATTTCATTTCCGAAACATAACTGTTAAAAGGACGGCCAAATCTGATATAAATTTTCCTCCACAAAATAAACTGATTAAATGCAAACTAAATTGGAGTCCCTAAAGCTTTGTAACAGTAAACTTCATGTAGCAGTTTTGTAATTTGCAGATGGAGATACAGGAGAGTATTCATTTGCAGTCCAACACAAGTACCTAGTTACTCTGCAAAATAGTATTTTTAAGCTATCAGTAGTATCTAAATTATTCAGGGATGGAAAAAACAAATCCATCTCCTCTAGAAAGGAAAGCCACCAGCTGCTGAGAACAAAGTAACTATCCTCCCAAGGCCAAATAATCAGCAAAGCAAACACTAGCAGGGAAGTGCAGCACCATTAGCAAAGAGAAAAGTTTTCTAGGAATACTCTTGCAGTCAAAAAGTGTTTTGCAACAGAGCATGTTTTATATGATACAGCACTTCACAAAGGAGCAGAAAAGGCCAAGTGAGAAGCAGTACCCTAACCATCACCATCTTCTCCTGGGTGACTGCACAAGGCAGTGAATTGACCTGACAAAGTGAGTGACCACCAGGCTCAGGGGCTGGGACTCCTGCCTTTTTTTATTATTATTTTTTTCTCACCACCACCCCCCCCCCCCCCCACCCGATATTTCAAATGGCAACAGCCTGCCACACTTGTTCGGTCAGGCTGAGTTTCAATGGTGAGAGACTCCCCAGATGGGGCGGAGGGCATCGCTTGGGCCACTCCATCACCAAAACAGCCCGTGCTGTGCTCTCGTGTTCATCTCACCGCGATAACCCGCGTGCTCTCAGTCCCTCATCAGTAAGAGTTGCAGAGATTTTAATTTTTAATTCACATGAATGTGACGGCAGTAACAGGGAAGGAATCAGGGCTCTTCTGCCAGGTTCCTGGAGGAAGGTGGAACTCCCTTGGCTGCCCAGATGTTTACAAATCCACACAAAGAGCCCAATCAACACTGCGCTGATTAACAAAACTTGTTAGTGTTATAAACAAGGTCAATCTCCCTCACAGTGATGCCACAGACGACTTAGAAAAGTCTTTTGTATCAAAGTTGCAAAAACCAGGAGCAGGTATTTTCTTCCTGGAACAAGGACGGAGGTGCAAGGACGTTGTCCGAGCTGTAGCACCTGGACATCCTTGTGTCCAGGAGCACCACCTGAATGCTGCAGGTTTAAGCATCCTCCAGAACTGCCTGAAGCATCCACCCATCCTGTTTTTCACACAAAGCACAGTGCAAGAAACGCTGAATTGCTCTGAACATCAGCAGCGACTTTCCCCCCTTATTCTGCTTGCGAAGAACAATGAAGAATTGTCATTACAGGAAGCAGAGGAAGATCAGTCTGAGACATTAAGAGCCAGACCCTGCTCCTCTGTGTGGGCTGTGAAGCTTTCAGTGGATTTTTCCATAAGAGAGATTGCACAGGTGTCTTGATTAAACCACCTCAAACTGCTTCTCCTGTCTGAGCTTCAAAAGCAGCTTCAAAAGCATCAGAGGAATCAGTTAGTATTCATATCTTCCCCTGGCACTGCAGATTCACTTTTTTTTTTTTCATTTTAAATTATGAATTGTTTAGCTATCGACCCATTACTGCTCTCTCTTCTTTTCCCTTCCATTGTCTGAATTGCATAAATCTGTCTTCTAAAAGAAAGTTGGAAGACCCAATCGAACACTAACCTCACCATTCCATGGGTTAAATCCCCTGTTTGCAGCATTCTTGCCCAAATAGACAAAAGAAGGAAAAAAAGACATTTGTGAAGGAGAGAGAGCATTAATTACGGATGGGTTTTGGCACCGTCAAACGAAACATCAGTTTATTCTGTTACTCGAAGTATTGGGACTGGGGTTTCTACAACTTCCAGACTTGACCCTTTCCTGCTCCCTGACTCATGGGTCTCTCATGGGCTATGGTCTGTAGGTATTTATGAGCCAAGCGTGCTTCAAACAACTCAAAACATTTCAGAAAAAAACAGTACCTCTGGAGAGCTTCAGTTCAGTAGTCAGTAACGACCATCGCACTGCCAATTTTGAAAGCAGAATGATTAGTTCTCTTAAAAACACAGTTAAACTTGTCAGTGGCTCCTTTATTTACCCAGAAGAGATATGGGTGGGGAATAGGGGGAAGAGTTTCTTTGGTGCAGCCAGATGGAATGCCAAATCCAGACAGGGAGCTAAGGGGAAGATGTCAAAACGTGCTTTCCATTAACATAACAGCAGAAAACACAACTGGTTTAAAATACTACATACAAACAATTACTGTTCTGCTAACAGACCCTTTGCCAATACAAGGGATTTTATAACCATAGTTAGTTTAAACCAACAGCAACAGAGTTGTAAGTCAGCAATATGTTATTTTATTCGGAAATATTTGCTCAGGATGCTACTTGACATCAGACTTCAGTCAAAATAAACTTTAGCAAATTATATGTTAAATGATCCCATCTGCCTGTTTCAAAGGCAAAAAAGTAGATTTTTTTAATCCTGAATTTCCAGTTCTATATTCCAAAACAGAAGGGTCAGTTTCTGTTCTCATTTAGCACATTGTAGATCAAAAGTGAATGGGTTTAGTTCAGTGCTATAGGTCAGAGGAGTACAATCAAGACATTAACAGCAGTTTTAAAAAAATAAAAAAAATACGACATTAATTTTCTTAGTGGAGAAATTCTACTTTTTGCAGATGGAGGGAGAAAAAGAAAACACCATCATCTCCTTCTCTGCATCTGCACTTAGGTTGCCCAGGCAAAAAGCACTCCACTAGAAATATTGCACATTGTTCAGCTGAGCGTTCACATAATTATTTTTTTTTCTCCCACAATCACTAGATGCCAAAAAAGTCAGCCAGCTCTCCCTCCAACACCGACATGAAGCTACAGAGGGATCTTTCAAAGATACAATTCAAGAAATGGACTCAAAGGAGTACTACGAACAATTTATATTAAGTTCACAAGAGACCTTGCTGTCTCGAGGAAAGAGGCAGTTACAGCAATGATGCCAGAAGCCATTTGCAAAGAGGGGAGGGGAAAAAAAAAAAAAAAAAAAAAAAAAAGGAGGGTGGGGTTTTTTAGAAAAATGGTGTTTGCGGCCTTTATCTCCAGTTCCACAAGTGCATGCACATGTGTGTCCAAGGGAGAATGCTGTTTGTGCTTCTGCAGTGGGAAAACAGCCACTGGTGTTATAAACTCACAAAACGCTAACAGTACAGAGATGAGTTTACCTTCCAAAATAGGTTTTCAATGCACTATTGTCTCAAAAGAATAATACAGCCAACTCGCTGTACCCAGCTGAGTAAGATTTCTGGGGGTAGAGAGGGGGCAGATTTTTAGAATTAAAATCCCCTCTTATTACATTATTGGACCATAAGATTGCATACCTTCTTCAACTGATCAGCATATGCTCCTGCTGATCTGGGGGGTAAATGTGAATTCCAGGGAACAGGCAGGAGCTCAACCCTTATCTTAAATTTCTGAGGCAAGAAAATTAGTGATTTTTTTTATAAACCTGATAGAGAAAAAGGTATAAAAATCCTTGCAGAGAGACCACAGGCTGTCAGTTCTTACCAATGTTCAATTTACCTCTAGCCTAGGATGGCTGTAAGCCAAAAGTGTAAAGTAGAAATTCACCCCTAGACTATTTACTTTTCTCCAGCAGAAATACTGCATGATGTTCTGGCTAATCCCGTAATTCAATCCCCGTATAGGAAGAAAGCAGTTAGAAACCAGGAGATGCATTCAAAATGTTCACCACGGAACATTTTGTTGCCCAACATTGAAATATAAGTTCAACCAAGTAGCTGCCAAAACAAAAGCTATCACAAAAATTCCGTAATGATAGACTAATAAGAGACTCATCACCAAAGCATTAAGTAATTCTTTGGGGAACATGAATAAGAACTGCAATGTATGATGTATTAATGTAGTTATTTGGTGGCATTTAAGACAACAAAGCTTGAGTTTAAAGGATGAGGTTAGAATACTGCTGGAAAAATTCAATCCATGACATAAATTGTCTCTCAAAATGTGCAAAGAGAGGGAGTGTCACCAAAATTACCCTGTGTTTCTCATCAGGTGCTGCAAACAGAGCAACACATAACAACAGAGTTTAGCTTGTCTACAGTTCATCCTCCCAAAGATTTTTGTTGCAAAATTCACTTTTTGAGAGCAGTCTACATGTGGGTTCATTTAAATTGTAAAACAGCCTGAACAATGATACTGGAGTCACTGCAGCAAGGAATGCCCCAATCATTCTTTTCCCCAAAAGAATTTCTCTAATGAAATAATTTCTCCAGGGGTCAGTCTGATGTTTTCCTTCTCTTGTTTTTTTTTAGGACCATAACATGGCTCTGAGCACGGTCTCTGCATCTCCACCAGCAAGCACGCTGCAAGATTGCCAGCAGAAGGGAGAGCAAACTGGGGGAGTAACATCCTCCGAGTGGGTGCTTCTCCCAGGGGACTGTCCCCAAGCGCACCCAGAGGAGCAGAGGGGAGCAGCCACAGCACCGGGTGCTGCTCTTAGAGGGCACGGAGCAGCCCCAGCCGTGCAGCCTGTGTCCCTGTTCTCAGCATCCTGAGGGTCAAAGGCAAGTGCCTCTGCACCCAGTGTTCTCAGAGGGCACGAAGATGCCTGTGTGATTTTGCTCAGTGAGTAAAGCAGCACTAACGTGAGGATTTCAAAGCACTTTACAAATATTACAAGCCTACCCATCTCAACTCTCTGGCTCCTGGCAAAGGCAGGTATTGAATTTTTCCCTAACAGAAAATGGAAATGAAAGCACAGAGCAAATAAAGCTCGGTTTCCCAGACAGGCTGAGAATCTCAGTACCAATAGATGTGGGTTCTGGATCAGAAAGAGATGGGACTTGCTAGATCAGAGACTAATTTATACCTCAGAGCAGTCCCATGGGAGGTCTATGGTGGCACGGAAACCCCAGCAAGGACAGGGTCTGGCGGCTATGAGGTGCATCAGAAACATGGAATAAAGATCGTTCAGCGTGGTGTCCTCTTGGAACTACACTCTTTTATAATGTACATATATGTAGATATACAGGTATATTTTCATACTTACGTGTTTGCAGGTATCTAAAATATATGTGTATCTCCACATACACAGATATAGCCTCAGGGCCTGCATAAACATACAGAGAGATGTTATTGTGATGGACACACCCTCAGATGTCTCAATATTAAAATGTCTCCTTTCAGTCTCCACCTAAGGAAGTGATGACTAGTGTTTTTTACAACTGAGATAGGGAGACAGCGCTTGCATGGTACCTGTGGAGCTAAACACAAAACACATTGCCCTGCAGGGCAGCAGCCGGGGACTTAAAAATTCCTGAGCATTAATTACAATAAGGTGGATCATGATTTTATGAGCGATTGCATCCATGAGAAAGATGCAGAAAAGTACCCAGTCCACAGTTTGCATTCAGGTCAGACTTACCCTGCAATCCACCACCCTGCTCGGCTGTAATCCACCATGACAATAGATACAGTGAAATAAACAGAAAGGCACTGCCTGGCCCATACTTGCATACACTCTGTCCTCACACCGCGTTAAGAACCAGAATACTGACCCCCAAAAATCAACTCTAAAAATTAGGTGCTTGTAGCTTATCAAGCACCAACATGATAGCTCACCTTGTGCATTTCCTCCGCAAAGGCAGAGAAGGGTGCCTGCTCTCATGGAAGCTGATACCTAGAAGGGTTACATCTCTTAAATAGCCTAAAGATCCTTTACTTGAAGGGTTACATCTCTTAAATAGCCTAAAGATCCTTTACTTGAAGGTGCTGGGGCTCTTCCCTAGTAACAACAAGCTGTGGCGACAGCTCTTCCCAACAGTTCGGGGATGACGCAGCAGCAGCTGATGAGGCATCACACTGGAATGTCTTGGATGGGGACTGCAGAGGAGGTTTCTGTGACGGATAAACCACAAGTAACTAATCCCCATCCTTGTGCCAGCCTTGGCTCTGCCTCTCCCGTGAAGCCACTGTGAGCACCCTGGGGCAGAGACCGAGCCCCGCTGCACCCAGGATAATGTGCTGTCGGGGTGGGCTGGGGCTTCCTGGCGCTGCAACAGCTCAAACATCTGTGGGTTTTAACAGATACTACATAATCGGTCTAAAAGAAGCTGTTTCTGTCTACTGCCTCTACCTCAAGAAAGTTTAAATAATGAACTGACTCAAAACTTCAGTAGCCAGGTAAACCTCTGGCAACACATCGTTTATGAAATGTTACAGAAATGTTGACTGCACTTTTTAGCTAAAAGCAAGGGGGGGGGGGGGGGTGTTGTTGTTTTGTTGTTTGTTTGGGGTTTTTAAAAAGATTTTTAAGTTCTGAGCAGCACCTAGATTGAGAAGAATGAAAACCTGGAAAACAGCAAGAATCAAAAAAGCACTTTTACTGCTCCAGTATGTTTTGAAACATGAATTATCTTGCTTACAACTCCTTATCTTACACAATTACCTCTAACGGTTGCAGCATACAAGACAATACTCTGAAATTTAAATACTCCCATTTATTAGCACAGCAAGCAGCAGTTATAACCACCTCAGTGGTCCTGCTGCCAGCGGCTCCGATCTGGTGATTATTGTCTGATCCTGGTGTTGGGAGCAATCTTATGGAAAGTACCATAGTCAATGCTATTCCTTGAAGGAAAACACCAACAGATGTCCTGGCTAAGGCAGGAGTAGGAACAACCTGAGCTTTCACAACGCCCAAGCTGTGAAAACGCCCAAGTCAGCCTCAGCAAGGGAATGCCACAGAGCTGGTGCCTAAAACACCAAAGGTGAATCTTGGATTTGTGCTTCGGAGGACAGGTAATTAATTCTGAGTTCAAACAGCTGTGGAGGACAGGCAGCCTGCAGGCAAGCCCCAGTTTCTTCAAGGGTTTTAGGACCAGGGTGGAGGATACTTCAAATTCCTGGTGGGTGCAAGTCTACTAAACAATGGTGCACATCCATCATACTAAGAAGAATAAATACTTGCCAGGAAGAAGGAAGCTCTGAAGATTAGCTTGGTCACCAGAAGCCATTGTTTCTCTTATTATCTGTAGCTACTAAAGAAAAATTTCCTGCCATGATTGGCCATTTAAGTCCACGAACATTTGAAAATATCTGCATTTCATCTTTCATCTGAAAGAGGGGGGGGTTAGATTAGATCTAAGGAAGAAATTCTCACTGTGAGGGGGGTGAGGCTGGCACAGGCTGCCCAGAGCAGCTGTGGGTGCCCCATCCCTGGAAGTGTTCAAGGGCAGGTTGGACGGGGCTCGGAGCAACCTGGGCTGGTGGAAATGTCCCTGCCCATGGCAGGGAGGTGGAACTAGATGATCTTTAATGTCCCTTTCAACACAATCTGTTCTGTGATTCTTTGGAGAGAGGAAGCGGTGGGGGTTGAAACAGCACGTAAAATATTTTGTTTAAATGCAAGGACTGAAGATAAATTAGACAGAACTAGTTCACACACACTTACGCACATCTACCCCCACATTTCACAGCCCAGAGGTGGATTTCAAGTTGTTTTTTTGACTGTACCATCCAAGACAGCTCGGGGGAGGAGAAAGGAGGGGAAAGATATCCTTGCCCAGGCCAGGGAGGTGACAGCACTGACAAACAGCGTACCTACAGCACATGAGAGGTTGGTCTTATCTCAGAACTCGCTTCCTCCCAGCTTTCTGCAAGCTTAAACTTATCAGAGGCAAGAAAACGTGCAAATTCCCTTTACTGCCCAAACACCACAGCCTGGGTAAAAGAAAAGGCTAGACTACTGCCTGTGCCAGAAATGCCCCAGATCTGGCTGAACTAACCAGAATATCCAGCTCTGTGCCTTGCTTCCCATGAGCATCCCCTAGCCGCATGGAGACAGGCCATTTGTCCACCTAGTCCCAAATCTCCAGGTACCTCCTTTTGCTTCCCTCCTCCAGCCGTAGCCTGGGTTGCCACAGACCAGCAAGGTTTGGGGGATCAGCGCAGAACGAGCGGGCTGTCCCGTGGGAAGCAGCGATACCCTGCTGGGTGAGGACAGGCTGCCTTCTCCACCCTTCCCAGCAAAGCCCTGCTTTGTCCAGGTGGAGACTCGGTTCTGCCCTTGGGCACAGGTGAAACCCTCTCCCCACCATGGCCAGGAGGCGATAGGGAGAGGAATACCATTCGTGTTCGGAGTTACTGTCCCTGTGCCTTGTTAGCCAGTCCCGCAGCCTCACTTACACACCCGGTGAAGGGTACTTTATTGTCTAATTGTGAAATTGTCTGTTACCAACCAGTAAAGCCTTCTGAACCTGTCCTAAGCACAAGAAGCACTAACCCAACCCACACATCATCAAGCACTGGCTCAGCTCAGGATCAGATCTTGGAGAAAGCCAGGCAGGGAACAGAAAAAGGCCTTTTCACACAAACTGATTAGAGCTCCCCTATGCCGGCATCTAGTCCTGAGAGCAACGAAACAGGGGAAATCCTCTGTGCAAAAGCTATCATCAGATGCACCATGCTCTGACCACTGAGACTGTACCACTCTAGAAGACATATGCATCCACCATGAATAACCTTTCCAAATCAAGTGAGCAGAATAACTCCAACCAGTGTAGCACTGAGGCCATCACTGCATCGCAGTGTAGGGCTGTGGGATGTCTATTCAAGATAATAATAAAAAATAAATGCTGAGGACTGGAGGCAGGTCTCTTGCTCAAAACATGGAGCTTGCTGCCATGTACCACAGTACAACACAAATCCTTTCCTATGAGGGCAGCCGAGCAGGCAACGTTTTGGAAACCCTGACCCACACTGCAGATTTCTCACAGCAGAACAGCCTCAGCTGGCAAAGGCGCAGAAAGGAAACACACCCCTTCGGCACCATGCGTGGCAGCAAAATTTATGGCACAGATGCAGCAAGCGACAGAAAAGTGCTTTTGTCAGCTCAGCTTGGGCTGCCCCAAAGGCAGGACAACTCCTGAAGAGCGTGGAGATGCTGTTACAGGCATCTCGGACACGGTGGAACCCACAGAAGCCTTCTTGCCTCCTGCTTTCACCTTGCTCCCGGTTGTGTCCTTCATTTTCTTTATAAGAACTAGAGACTTGGAAAAACTAGAGATGCCCTGGAGTCTCCTGAGTGTGAAGCTGCTCTGCCACAGAAGACAGGGATGTGTTTCAAACTGCTGGACCTCATCATAGCCTACACACAGGTACCTGCTGTCATTTGTCCTTACACAGATATGTTCCTGCACATAAAGCCGGAAAAGCAGCACCTCAAACAGAAAAAAAAAGATTTGTGGAGACTGGACAGTCATAATATGCATCAGTGAACTGAGTGATGCATCAGTGAGGAATATGGCTGCAGTCAATGCAATTATTATTTCCTTCAGCTTCTTGCTAGAGACATTGAAGATTTCCTTCAATGCAGTAAGGATTTGTGACAAGAAAACGAATCTGGGGGTTTTTTGCATTTGCTTTTATATAAAGTCATCATTGGCATAGCATTCTGTGGCCTCTGTTACTTTGAAAGCAACTGCAATGGTCAACTTAATCTCTTGCAAAGCTTCAGCGCTACAACACATTTGTACTCTTGCTGAGACTTCTTTGGAATTTATTAAGCTCAGGAAGATAAATTCTTAATAGAAATCTAATTTAGGAAAAAAACCAAGCTTCTCAATTGCCTTTGAATTACTTTTCAGACACCTTCATTTGGCGTTTGTACAGCTCTGAACTCTTGTGTAATACCAGATCAACAAAACAAAACAGTTGATAAAAGTTCTGGTTGGGAAGACTTGCCTCTGTTGCAATTTAAAATACTCCTTGTAGATGCAATGCTGGAGAGATACTGCCTAACCCACCAGTGTCCTAAGCAAGGAGGAATATCATCGGCAGATTTTTGCATTCATTGACATGAAAACACATGCCTATACATACCATTTTAACATGTCAGGTGAATTCAGGAAATTTAAACTTTTCTAGTCCTGGTTTAGCTGGGTGAAAGGCAGCCATCTTTCACAAAAACATGACCCAAAGCTGAAGGTGGGTTTGTGGGTTGTCTTTTTTTTTCCTTCCCTCCCCCCCCCCCCCCCCCCAATTGGAGACAGTTTGTGTACTGATGTGCCCCAAAATAATTTCTTCTATGCTTTCTGGGTTAAGAAAAGTGATTGTCTGTAGGTAGTGCCCACTATGAAAGGATTCCTCTTTGTTCAGCGTATTAAGAGGTACATGGCTGGTGCTGCAGAAATGTTTTGTCGTCTATTTATGTATTTACAGCATAATTAGTACATATGTTACTTAGATGGAAACAGCCTAACATGAAAAAGCCAGCACATTCTTAGACAATAAGGTGGATTTGTGAATGTTTGAATGCAGGAACGAAGAAGTGCCAGTCCAAATAAGACAAAATACCGAGCCTCAAAGAACAGATTACAGAAAGAAACCTCGCATATGTTTCAAATATCAGGAACATAATCCCGGCTCGCCGTGCGCTGACACGGGGAGGATAGGCGCTCCTCGCCGCAGCACCCACGGCAAGCCCTGGCACGCTGGTCGGGGCAGCGCTTTGCTCCAGCTGGCCGGCAGCCAGACGTTAACTGCGCTGGCATTTGTTTCGAGGGAGGGAAAGAAGGGAAAACTGGGTTTAAATATAACTCGGCAGCCTCCAGCAGAAACTTTGGCTGAGAAGCCGAGTGGTAAGAGACGCCTGTTGAATCAGCACTGCCCTCCCTGCGCTGTGACTCCGCACACCGAGGACGCTTTTAACTCTAGAGTACTAAAACTGAACAAGGAAAATATGCTAGAATACATTAAAACAGCTATGTTTACAGGCCTGTATTAAAAGCAAAAACATGTTGCGATTAAATAGAACAGCTGTCAATGCTCTGAGGTGTTACAAGCATGAGACTATTTAAAGACAATGACTGGCGCCGTCTATTTTACTGCGATCGAGCTAGGAAAAGCTACAGTTATTAACCGCTGACAGAGGCTTTGCATTCATGGCTGCCCTGAAGGAGTTTTGTGACAGGCAGGGTGTAACAAGTACAGAGGTGACTTTTAGTGGCAATGAATTCCCTCAGCTGGAGAATTTACCCCAACAAATAGCCCAGACACGCAACATCAACATCGTCGGAGGTGCTGGCTGCTCGGGTCTTCGATGATTACGCCCTTAAGTTACCATCTCACGTTAACACACACAGACGTATACAGAAAGTGTATTTCTTACATATATAACACACGACTTAACAACAACTCTCTCTACACCATGCTCAGCCTTAAGTCTTGAGATAGGCGACCCTGTCCCTCCCCCCAACCCTGCTGCAGGGACTCCATGGGACACACAGTGCCTAGCCTCCCGATTAAGACCAGCCTCCATTTATATGCCAAACCTACAAATTTATATGCCAAACCTTCAAAACACTTTGAGAGCATGGGTCTGACGCTAAGGGAGAATCTGCTGTGTCGGGCCATGGCCACAGCACCCAGCGCGTTGCCTGCACGTCTTGCACCCTCTCCGGTTGCTGCAGCGCAGCGTTGGGATTTCTCACCCTCTCGGACCCTTCCACAGCAAACGGAGCTGGCACGCAGGGCCCCAGGACAGGGACACGGTACTGTGAGAGGAATTCATGAGATGCAAATGACACAGCAGGGAAATGCAAAGCAGGGACTGTCCTGGGAGTCCCATGTGAAGGCTGAGGGACCTGGCTCCTGCACTCCTCTGTGGTGGTGGATGCTCTCATCACCATCCACCAATGCACGCATTCGGATCATTCCTGGGTTTGCAGAAAACAGGGGGGACAAGGCAATTCCAGTTGTCAGCCCCTCAGGGACAAAGCAGTTCCAGCCACCAACCCCTCACTTGCTTTTGGATCCTGTAGTTACCCCAGAACCCAGATTCCATTTAAAAAGATGAGTATTTCCCAACCTCACCTTATGGGGAACAGCTTTGAGAACATGTACTTAAAACAAAAAACACCAGAGCATGCCCACATCTGTATACGCCGTAAGGCAAATGCAAAGCATCTCACAACATTTAAATAAATTTCACGTCCCTTGGGACGGCAATATTGAGCAGTAAAGAACCAGCTGGATGTGTGCTTTTTTGTAAAACCATGAACTAAGATTTTCAAAATGAAACAACGAGCACCCAATGTTGGAGCTACCGCATCCCAGTCCCGATGTCAGATATCCAGCACCCCACAAGTGTGGGCTTTTTTCCTCACCTGACTTCAGCCATCTAGAAGTCAAAACTTTGCCCATCCTAAATTCCCACAAAAGGTACCTCCAGAGGCTGCTTCAACCCATCCTGGAACAGGTAACCACGAGGGCATTCCAAGATGCCTTGCCATCCGTAGATTGACTGCCACTAGACACGTAACTTTAAAATCAAACCTGAGATAAGACCAAATTAATCTTAAACTGACTGAAGCAAACTCACACCAAAAAAGTCAAACAGCAGAGGCAAAAAGCAATCCCCAGTCTTTGGGCACTGAAGGTTTGTATTTGGAGACTGATTTTTTTTTTTTTCTTTTTTAAGCCAGCAATACTCTATGTTCTCAAGCGATTTGTAACTGAGATAGAGAGCTGAAAAGTTTGGGCAGCAGCAGATGGAAAAAAGCCTCAACTATCAAATGAATCTGAAGCTGAGTGCGGTCAGTTTATGGATATTTCAAGCGCAAAACCATAAAGGAGATGTAATAAAGTTATTATTTATTCCCCTGTTTGCTTCTTTCAATAGCAAAACCAAAATAAAGACTTCAGAACAGGACCTAAGTAAAAAGAATGGAAAGATTTAATCAGGCTGCAGGAACTCACGCTTGAAATAGGCACATGCACAAACTCCTCCTGAAGAGGGGCCGAGCCGCGGTTCGCAACGCACTTTATTCAAACCGAGCAGAGAAACCAAGTCGGGAATTGACGGCGGATGCTTAAAAATAGGTCTGATCGAAGTTTGCGCCCGCTCCTAAGCCCGACAGGAGCAAGCGCCGGGGCGCAGCGCCCGGGGAGCGGGGGATGAGCCGGCACTGAAGCCCCCCCGCCCCCCGCCCGCGGCCCCGGGGAGCGCGGCCGGCACCAGCGCCGGGCGGGAGCCGCGACCTCCAGCGCTGCCGGCCCGGTGCCCCCCGCAGCCGCCTCCGACCCGGCCCCGGCGGCCGGAGCCGGCGCTCGCCGGGACAACAGGAGCCGGGCTGAGGAGCCGGTCGCGGCGGAGCGGCCCCCTCGGCCAGGGGGCGGTGTGGGGCCCGGGGGGCGAGGAGCGGGGCAGGCCGCGCCCCGGGCAGCGGCCCCCGGGGGGTGTGTGTGCCGCCTCCCCCGCTCCGCCCGGGGCCGCCGCCGCTCCCAACTTTCCGGGGGCGGCGCGAGGAGCTCCCTCAGCCCTGCGGGAACAAGCCGAGGCGCGAAGCCGCTGCAGCCGGACCGGGGCGGGGGGGGTGGGTGTCCCCGCGACCCTCCGCGACCCCCCGCCTCACCGGCCCCCGCGGCAGCCGCGAAGCGCCTCACACACACACACCCCGCCACATCCACCCCGCCGCGGGCCCCCTCCGCGGGCGGGCCCCCTCCGCGGGCGGCCCCGGCGGGGCGCCGCGCCCCCGCTCACCTGCCCTCCCCGCCGGGCGCCGCGGGCTGCGCTGGGCTCCGGCCGCCGGGGCCGCGCGTTGCTCCCGTTGGCAAGTAACAGTCTCCAGGGCTACGGTCACTATGGCGCCTGGCGCCGGGTCTCGAGGCAACTGTTGCTAGCCTCTACCCTCACGTCACCGCCCGGCCCCGCCCACTCCACCGCCCGGGGGGGCGTGTCCCGCGCGGCGCCGCCGGCAGTTGGCGGGACGGCTGTCTGTCAGGGGAGGGGCGGGACGCGGCGGATATGGGCCAATAGCGGCGGGAAAGGGGTGGGGCGGAGAGTTGGCGCGCGGTTTGGCGCTTCTGAGCGGGGCGGGGCGGGGCGAGAGGCCGCCGTGGGCGGAGCCAGGGCGCCTTGTGGGCGGGACAGGGGCCCTCTGTGGGCGGGACAGGGGCCCTCTGTGGGCGTGGCCAGTGCGCTCCGTGGACGGGACCAGGCTCTTTGGGCGGGGCCACACGGTCCGTGGGCGGGGCCAGACGCTCCGTGGTGGGGCTAGGGCGCTCTGTGGGCGGGGCCAGGGCGGGGGCGCTGCTGTAGAGCCAAGAAAATGTTTTTTCCTCTATTAAAACACTAAAAAGTTCCCGTTGCATTCCCGGCAACAGCACAAATCCGGCCGCTCCCGGGGGACCTCGGGGTTTCTCCCAGTTGCCGCTGGTTTCTCCCTACCTGAGCTCCCAGCTCCCCATGACATCAAACCGTTTCTATAGTGACCGGCTGTGAAGTCACAGACAACAAAGCGGGGGGGGGGGGGGGGGGGCGGGGGGGCGTGCTAATGGCGGAACAGGGGCCCGGGACGCTGGTGTAGCGCAAACTCTAGAAAGAGAACGCAAACTCTAGAAAGAGAAGTGGATGGGCGTGCAGCATCCCTGGGCATGGGTACTGGCTCCTGCATCCTGCATCCCACATCCCGCATCCCGCATCCCGCCCCAACGCAGGCAAGCGGCACCGGCAGTGCCTGAAATTTGCCTGGGGGATGCAGTGGGTAAGGACAGAAGCTGAATCATCGTCCCATCACACAAAATTATCCAACAGTGAACGCTTCCTGATGGAGCATCCATCACGGGTTTTAAAGAACAGGCCAAGTCCATGGAATGCTGGGCTCAAGCCCCGATCGGCTGCAGCAGCAGGTGTGTTTGCGGGTGAGCTCCACGCCAAGCTGCCGTGAATCCAGAGGAGACCGTCTGCCAGCTGATGGCAACTCGGGAACGGCTCCCAGCACCCGCGCTCGGCCAGCACGTGTGCAGAATGCGAGCACCCCACAGATACAGATATTTGCACATGTGCAGCGGGGCAAGGCTTTGGGGTGCTGCACCGGGGAAAACTCACGTAGCACCTGCTTATGGGTGGGAAGATGTAGCTGATGTTTTTATGTTGGTGATGGAAGAAAAATGAAGCCTAAACTGTACTCCCTGCAGTCAGAGAACTGCAAAAGCAGCAGCTACCTCAGCCCTACACTTTCTCCTCATGAACATCCCCGCTATGCCCACGGTAAGGATTGGTGTGATCCAGCACAGACCTTCTCTGCCCTCCTAGAAGCGGTTCAGGCTGGAAACTCAGCAGATTTCAGGTGGGATTTCCTTGAAATCCCTCCCCTGAGTGACCAGGAGAGACTTGGAAGCTCGTGCTGTGTGAAGAAGGGGATTTCCAGAAATTAGGCATTTCCAGTTTGGACATGACTGCCTGGCCTCGCCAGCAAGGCAGTGGCAGGTGTCCTGAACGTGTACAGACTAAAATCTATCCATGAAGATGGCCTTTATTCCTTCATTTGGGGGGGGGGGGGGGGGGGGGGGGCGGAGCAGGCTTTTTATAGCAGGCATGACAAGTTCTGCGCCTGCAGGGTTGGGAAGCTCCTCTGGATACAGATTCCTATAAAAACAAATCAGCATGTACAAACCTTTCCAGATAGTTAAAGTAACTCCCTTGGAAATTAATATTAGAGTAGTTGCAAGAACCGCAACTCATGCTGAGCCACCTTGTCCCAGTCAAAAAAGAAAAAAAAAAAGCCTTTGCAAAAAGCAAAGAACAACCAATCTCTCTTGTTTTCTGGCATTTCATGCAGGCTGTTTTGTGCCTGTGCCTAAGAGATGGTGAAGGAAACACTGCTGCTTCTGTTAATATGATTTTTCTCTTTTTCACCTTGCATTTGTAATAGGTAACAAATTTAAACATATTTGAAAGTTAAGATAGTTCCGTTGTTCAAATTCTAAGAGGCTTCTCTTTGCAATCAAAGGGTCTTGACAGTATTGCGATGCTGATGAACCTGGTCATGGCTTTGCGGTTAAGGTTAAATACAGTTTCGCTCCTAAAGAAGAAACTAGGAATGGAGGGATAGTTTTAAAAACCAGTGGGGATGTGTCCTTCCTCTTAGTGCGGGTAATCACATCTCCCACCAACACACATCAACCTCGTTGCTTCCGAGTTGGCATGACCAGTGCAGCCCAGTCCTACATCCTGGGCATTTCTCTTAAGTTTAAAATGACCGATAGATCTGGGGTGGCCAAGACACTTGCTTTAATCACAGGAGAAGGAGGTGCTCCACTCCCCACAGCCTCTCCTGTTTACTTTAATTCTGGCAGTAAGGGCTGCATAATGAAAACCAGTACATGCTCTAGGTCGGTCTCTGTTCTTCTCTGTGGTTTCTGAAGGCAGGTGCTGCCAATGAAAGCAACACTTTTTATAAAGCTTTACAGAATACTTGTGTTTGTGGGGGTTTTGTTTGGGTTTTTTCCCCCAGTTACACCCAGCAGAATCACCATGTGCGCTTTTCAGTTGCTTTTGAAAAATGCCCATCAGACATTTCAAGATTTCAAGGATCACCTTATTGACATGCAATATAAAGCTTTTATGATGTATTTTTCTTTAACGTTTTCTGAAAAGTATGTCCCAGCCTAAGCCAAGGAAGTGTGTGGAATTTGTACCCATGGAGACTCCAATAACACAGTCAGCTCCAAAGGCCGCAGGGTTATTAGTTTTCTTACCTAACATATCAGGAAAGGAGTTACTGGAAAAGGGAGAGATGGAGAGAACGGAACTGAGTGAGGCAATATAAATAGGAGAGACTGGACTTGCTGGTCAGCATTTCATATGTCTGCAGACCTGGGGTTGGTGTACCTGCTTTCCATAGATTACTACAACTTATATTGGAAAAATTCAGAGTTGTGTGAGCACCAAGGACACGGGTGAGATTTTGAGAAGCTCCAAAGAAAAATAAGTCACTCTCTTAATGGGCTGTGGACCCTTAAGCCAAGATTATTTAAAAAGATCAACTTTTAGTGAGGGTGTCGTTGCTTAATAAACAGTAAAACAGAAAATAGGGATGGAATGGTTTTTGAGAAGACATCTAATGCACATAAATATCCACCTTTACCATGGGAAATGGAGATCAGATTAATTTCTTAATAGCTCCTTCGGATGTGTTTGAAGATTGTTCTCTAAATCAGACAACCCTCTGTTTTTTCTTGAAGAAAACTCCAGGCCTTTCCTACAGAAGTGCCATGTAAAATAGTTATTTTTGAACCTGCAATACTGTGGACACTTATTCCTGCTTAAGCACTGCACTTTGCATCTGGCCATATTGAATTGCATCGTGTTTATTTTGAGTCACTACTCAAATTTACTAATAGCTTAATGAAATCCTTCAGAAGTGCCTGCGGTCCTTCCCCGTTTGGTATCACTTGCAATGTGGTGTTGCAGGTCTGTTATCACTTTAATTTTTATGGCACAATTTTCCACTGTACAGCATCCATACCTCTGCAAATGAAATGTAAACCACATTCAGCTGTGCTCTTATTCTTTCCAAAGAGGGATTACTGTATGAAACCCAAAGCAGAGGTTCCTTGTCTTCTTGTACCCTGCCAGCAATATCATGAAATTCTTGATAATACCTTTGATAAAGTCCTACAAACCTTGGAAGTTGGCCGGTTTCCTCCTGGGAACCCAGGGAGTAATGACAAGGCTGTTATTTTTAATTAGGGATCTGTCTGTCACCTCTTGTGTCAAGCTGATCACTGGAATTAATTTTCCCTTGTTTCTTGCAACCTGTTGCATAAGCCACATCTCACCTCACTCAGCCCCGACAGTATCGGGGTGGGTCTGGGCAAAGGAGCCTTATTTAAGAAAGCTGCTGGTAAAGAATGAGAAGAAACGAAGCCTGCTGGCAAAGGAGCACGCTTGCTGCAGCTGTAACAGCCACCCACAGGAGGGCACATTCCTCAAAGCAAACCGGAGTTCAGCTAAAATCCAATCCGACTCAAAGCATCTGTCTGACTCGATTTCACTAAAGGGAGATTTTGACAGAAACTAGCGTTTTGATGGAAGCAAATGCCCTGCAAAGGTAGTGGGATCCTTTGACATTCAATGTTTATCCATCACAAATACTGTTGTTTCAGTTGCTGGTAATGAAACCTGAAATGAAGCTATTCCCTTGAACTGTTATACGGAAAAAAATGAAAAAAATCCCAGAGGATTAAACCCAAACCAGAACAAAAAGTTGCCTTTGGGGTTTTTCATTTCCAAAGAAAGGTTTGATTGTGTTCAGCCAGTTTGAATGGGGAGAATCACAAGTACTAACCCAGACAGGACTTTCCACCTCCAAGCTTTCTGTGCCGCGTTCCCCCCGTCCGTGCTGTATTTTACTGCTGAGTGATCTCAGTGATCTGGTGCAGTGTGTAAGGAGCCAGAACCGGTGGCTCTCTGCGTCCGCTCTGCCACAGTATAAACAGCATCACCCCATGCAGACTAAGACTGGCTAAACAGCAATAACGGATTTTCTTTCAATATACCAGCAATAAAACTTAACTTCACAATCATTTTAATGCAGATGGGACAGGGTCTGCTTTTGTAGGCACGTAGTTGCTCGAGAGATGCACTTGAGATCTCTGCACCAGCTGCTACTGAGGAAGCTTCTTCAGAGGGACTGAAGCAAACTGAAGCGACAGCTTTTCCTGCGTGGAGCTGCCACATCCCTCGTGCACTGCAGGTGGATAATGCCAGGTGAAAGCCTGCTCCAACCACAGCCCCAGGAGTGTTGTCTCCTGCATCACACATTTCTAAATTTTCTGCTGGTCAGACAGCCACCCTCCTCAGGGCTTTTGGCTGGGCTTAGGAGGATAAATCTGTTGAGCGCGGTTGTGCCAAGGCCACGCTGGAATTTCTTAGTGGCATTGTGGCACGTCCTCCCCTGCCCACATGTCTCTTCAGCGGGAAAATCCAGGCTGTCACTGCTCCAGTGTTATGGGATGCTCCATCCTGCCCTGACAGCACAGCAGAGTCCTGCTTTCCCTCCAGCCTTCCTCTGACAGCAAACAGTGAGTGCTGAAGGTGGCAGAAAGAAGAAATGGTGTTTAGCCTTTCCCTTGCCCTTTCTTCTATGTCCCTTGGGTGGCAGCAAGTATCGCAGCAGTCCCTGGCAAGGGCTTCCCAATTTGAGGATGTGGGCTTTGAAGAGGTTACTCTTCTCAACGTTCTTCCCCATAACAAGGTTTTAGCACAGCTGGAAACCCAAATGCTCCTTCCTAGCCTTGAAATCTCATTTCAGCAGAGTTAAAGGACCGAGCGTTTATCTGGTGTGTTATCTGTTTGGTTTGGCTGTAGCTGTCTGGAAAACACGGCTGTAGCTGGCTGCAAAAAACACGGTGTATGGTCATGGAAAAAACAGTGTATGTGGGTTTTGTGTGCTACTCCTTGCAGGGAGCTGTAGCTTTCTCAGCTCACAGAAGCTAGAGGAGGATGTGTCCACAACCTGGATGTAATCAAAGACAGTCATGTTGATATAACTAAATTAATACAGCTTATGTCAACATAACTTCTGTATGGAGGCAACGTCTGTGTAATTAAACTCTCAGTGACTGAATAGCTCTGGCATAAGGTTTCAATGGAATTTCTGTACAATGCAGAACTTCTTTTCTAGTGCAGTGAGTTTGAAAAATGGGGCTACAAGAAAGCCGGAGAGGAGCTTTTTACAAGGGCATGTAGCCATAGGACAGGCTTTAAACTGAATGAGGGTAGATTTAGATGAGATATTAGGAAGAAATTCTTTACTGTGAGAGTGTTGAGGTGCTGGCACAGGGTGCCCAGAGCAGCTGTGGATGCCCCATCCCTGGAAGTGTTCAAGGCCAGGCTGGACGGGGCTCAGATCAACCTGGTCTAGTGGAAGATTCACACCACCTTCTCGTGCATTTTGGAGGTGAATGTTACCAGCGGTGTAGCTGAGAAACAATTGCTGAAATTGCCATCAGGCAAAATCAGCTACCCTAACTTAGACAAGTTATTTATATGATTTCAGCTGTATCAGTTGCTTTTGCCTGCAATAATTTAGCAAACATTTGTGCAGCAATAAATCTACGGGGCTGATAATCAGCAGGGGTGAGACTGAAGTCACACACACACTTAAACAGCAGTGTGATGTGCAGTTTAAGACACTTGACTGCACTCAGGCAGGTGGGAAGAGCTGCTGGGTTTCTGCACCAGAAGGATCACAGCAAACAGCTTCAACTGGATGTAAGGGAGGTGTAACTGAGTCTCTAAGGTTTTGACGGACAGGCTGCAGTGAAATGCTGTGTCTGTCCTCACCTTTCCATGCCAGCCCTCTGCCAAAAGCCATCAACTGCCCAGAAGCACCAAGAGAAAGGTAGGTATGCTTTTGCTTTGGCCACCTCCACGCCAAGCCTAGCTTTGCAGCCTCACCCAGCAGCAAAGTGAGTCCGAGCTGCAACGCTGTGAACTGCAGCAGCTAAGGTAAGGGGTGACAATGACAGGCAGTAACTACTTCAACTGCTACAGAGTGATTTCCTCGAGCCAGCAGATGAGGGACAATTTTCTTCTACAAAGAAGAAAAAATCACCATCGGGAATCGTGCTGCAGTGGCCGTATGGGCATAGATGGCTGGCCTGCGGGACAGACCGCAACAGGGCAAAGACCACACGGCTGGATATAGCAGAACGTGTGTGCTGACCGGATAAGCTGGGGCAGAATTATTCCGAAAACGGGACTGTGGAAGGCCAGCCTTATCTGCCTACCCTGTGAACGTTCCCAATGTTTCAGGTCACTTCTTCCATCCTGAACAGGGACAAAAAAAGTCTTATGGAAGTTCAGAGCATGAATATTAAACAGGAACAGCTTGTTCATATGGGGAGGTTCATGCTCATGACTGATCATTTTACAGTTCTGTAACTTTTTTACTACAGTGAGTTTATGTTTAAAAAACATGGAAAAATATTAAGTAGCCCTGTGCATTATTAACATTTCAGACTGAATTACAGGTGCAAAGGCCTTGCACTGCACTCCCAGCTACAGTCAACCATCCCCAGCCACTTCTCCGCCTGTATTGTCTCACAGCACACTGAACGGGATCCGCACTCTGTGTGATCAAGTTACAGACCATGTTTCCGTGTTGTGATCTCTTAACTCTGGTCACACGTTCATCACTTTCCTGGTTACAACACAGTTTAAATGGGGAGGGCAGACAGGGCATAGCCTTGTTCTGCTTTGGGCTAGACCGGTAAACACTGGGACATTGCAACAAAGTCCCTTGGTTTGGGAACCTGGAAGCAGCCCACCTTTCTCCTACAGAGCAAAAGATAGAAATCTTTTGTTTACTGAAGTTCCAGAGATGCAATTAGGGGTTTTTTTCCAGAGCTGCTGGAAACAACTCTTCTACACCTAACTTCTGTATGCATCTCATTTTAGAGCAAAGGGCTTTCTGTCAAATTCTTTTTCAAAAGTGGAATTACCTGTGGGCATAAATAGCATTGCAATTTGGTTTTAGCTTTAATGTTCAGAGTACATAGACAAGACCTCCAGAGGTAGGTGATATATGGCATCAAACTAAATTATTATATAGGTTAGAAATTTGAATTCTCCACTGCCTTTCACATTTTATGGATGTGTGTGCCACATACTATACTTTGCATGTTGCATAAAACAATGGACAGCCTTTGCCTATACTGTGTTGTTTCAACATCCACTAGTGTGCAGGTTTGAATGAGTATTTAAAAAAAAAAAAAAAAGTGTTTGTGCCTATGACAGACAGGGCAGACACTTTCTCCTCCAGTTTTATTTAGAAGAACAAAGCTGCGAAAGAGTCACATTATTACAGACAGGCAGGTAAGTATCAGCTGGTGTGTCCTGGTGAAGACTCCTTGGTTTTGTTAAAGCTATGTTGATTTGTGACAGCTGAGAGTTGGGTATGAATCTAGAACTTAATTTGGTCTGGGATTTTAGTGTGTGTGTGTGTTTGTGTGCACATGTCTTTTTTGTTGTGTGTTTTTTGGGTATGTTGTTTTTTTTCCAGAGACCTACGCCTATTTACTGTAGACACTTTCATATGACCAGAAAGATGTTGCAAGTCCTTGGTGGGAAAGACAACATGATCTATTTAAGTTTAGAAATAACTATGCTATAAACAGACTTTTTTGTCTCCCTTCCTTCCTTGTGACAGCATGTTTACCAGCATATTTCCCCAGTGCATTCGTTCTCCTCTTGAAAAGCTTCATATGGAAATTGCTGAAACAGAGTATTGCCCACCCCCCACACCCCCACCCCCGTTATCTTTCAAGTCAATGTCCTGAAGTGCAACTACATCTCGGGTTGAGTCACTTGCTACCAGTCACTCTGAGTTGGAAATTTGTAAGCGTTATCAGAGGAATACTAGCCCAGAATAGCTTACAGATCCAATGCCAGTGCTGGACGGGAAGGGTGACAAAAGTGAAAAGTTGTGTAAACTGTCTTGGGTCATTTAGGTGGGCATAGGAGAAATGATTAAACTGAAGAATAAACTTATTTCTACACTCTCTCTCTGTGTCCACAGCTGTATGAAATGATTCTTTGCTTAAGGTAGGAAAGAACTTGCAAATGGAATTTCTTCTGTTTTACCAGAAAGCAGGGTGATGTTCTGTCAGTCACAGGAAACCTGTGGCCGAGATGAAGAACTCAGCTCTTGGCAGCAGCCAGCCTATGTCTCACTGACTAACTAACCCCCGTCAGGAAGGAGTGTGCTGTCCGTACACCAGTGTTTCTAACCACAGTTGGGTGACTTGTCATACATGAGCTTAAAGTACCATGGCCCCCATCTGCATTTACCCTGAGCCCTGTCAAGGCACTTACCCTACCACTCTTGTCTTGTGAGGGACACCCCTGTCTCTGATGACATCTTCCTCCACCTTGGTCTTCTGCTGCACCATGTTAAATACCTGCAAATGTCAAGACAGGACAGAAACATGAAGGCATCATAGAATCATTTAGGTTGGAAAAGACCCTTAAGATCAGAGTCCAACCATTAATCCAGCACTGCCAAGGCCACCACTAAACCATGGCCCTGAGTGCCACGTCTACACATGTTAATTAACTGCTCAAGTTAACTGCTGGTAAATACAGAGTCAGCAAAGGTGATAGTCTGCGAAGAGTGCAGTCATTCTGGTGCATTTGCTAGTTCAAGCTTAACTAAGGGCTGTGCTGTGCTATCACCAGTCACTAATGACAGCTCTTGTAGTTGTTATACAGAGGTATAAGCTGATCCCTTGCAGGCAGCAAGAGCAGCCCCTTTCCGGCCTGTGGCAGAGCTGCCTGAGCACAACCTGCACTTATCTTTGCTCCTATCTAGTCCTTCACCAGTAACCGGGTCCCCTTTGGTCCCAGAACCAACGGGACTTTTGCAAACACCAGGGCATCTGCCTCAGTAGTGATGCAACCTCAGCTTGATAGACAAGGACACTGGGAGCACAAAAAAGCAGCTTGGCCAAGGTAATTTGTTGGCTTAGGGCATCGCCAAAAATAGAAGTGGTTACCCCTGCCACTTCAGCTAACCTTTGGGCTGTGAATCTTTTTTTGGTTCACTGAGAACTATGTGCCCCTTGTCAGCACAGCAGGTACTGGCTAACGACCAAGGCATCCCTGGAATAAGAGGGTTAGTAGACCACCAAGTTTACAGATCTCACCAATTTTCTGGATGCTGTTTGTATTCTTGCGCTTCAGATTAAATTTGCCAGCCGAATCAGAACGGGAGTCACGTGAGGGATTTGGCCAGGCTGCAGTGGAGCTGCAAGGGAAGGCTCAAACTGCAGGAGATGGTAAACAGTCAAGAAAGCAAGAACTCCTGGGTGCCTGGACCCGCTGACACACAGTGCTGGACTCCCGGGGCTGGCTTGGCAGTCCCTGTCCCACTGTGCCGTTGCTGTTTCGCAGCTGCAATATCCTCAGCGCTGTTCTGTCCTCTGGGCCTGCTGCTGCTCCAGCTGTGGCCCTGACCTTCTGGCAGGAGCTTCTCTCATGACATATTCCTTAGGTTTGCTCATCAACTAAATGGTGTGAACCATGCCCTCCCCCACCGCAAGGGAGCGGGAAGTATCTCTGGGCACAGGGGGGAGGGAGAGAAAAAGTCTCAGGAGAAAAAACAACATTTAGGAATTTTTGATCTGCGCTGGCAAAAGAGCAGCAATAATTAATTTGACAGATACAGCTGTTTTGTTACCAGGATAAACAAATTTCTGGCTTTTCTGCAACTTTATCAGCTAGGAACAACTGAGAACAGTGCAACGATCTACCTGACCGTAACTTAAAAAAAAAAAAAATCAATTTAAAAACGTGCCGCTGGACGTTAAGAGGACGTTAAGGGCACTAGGCCGCGGCCTGCGCCCCAGGCCCGGTGGCGGGTGCCCGATACTGTGCTGCAAATCCAGCCCGTTCCCCTCGTCTGTGCCTCGGAGCCCGGGGCCAGGCTGCTCGGGGCCGGCCTCCCTTTTGCTGCCGCCGGCCGCCGTGCCACTCCCCCGCCGCTCCTCCCGCCCGGCTCCCCGCGCTGCCGCCCGGGCAGGCCAGGCCGCGCCGCCCGCCCATCGCCTCACGCAACCGCGTTACCCGGCTCTGAGGCGCGGTCCGCGCGCGCCGCGCTGGGGGTGACTGCGGGGCGCCTTCGCGCCGCCTTCGCGCCCGGCTGCCGCCGCCCTGGTTCAGCCCGTCCCGCCCTCAGCCTGCGGGGCCTGGGCTCAGGGTCGGGCTCAGGCTCGGGCTCAGGGTCGGGCTCAGGCTCAGGCTCAGGCTCGGCTCCAGGGCGCGGCGGCGGGACAACGACCGCGGGTGACCTCGGCGGCGGGAGGGGGCGGGACCTCGTCGCCTTCCGACAGCCGCGTCACCCAATGGCGCGACAGCGCGGGTCACGGGGAGGCGGGAGGACACGCCCTTTCTGGGCAATGGCCCCGCCCTCCGGAGCGCCTTAAAGGGGCCTCGCGTGGCCACGCGCGGTAGCAGCCCGCGTGGGGAGGGGGGGTGTCATCGCGCTCCCGCCGGCTCCTGAGGTAACGGCGCGCGGGGCTCCGCGTCCCACGGGGTGGCGGGGGCAGCTCCAGTCCCGCGGGCCTTCGTGGTACGGGAAACTTGTGGGAAGCGACAGGGTGTCCCGGGTGGGCTGCGGGGCTGGGGCGAGTGTTGAGCCCACGCGTGAGCCTGCCCGCCCCGGAGGTCTCACTCCTTCGCTGTGAGATCAGCCTGCAGCTGCCGGGCCAGCAGCTCGTTTCACGCGTGGGGTGGCCTGGCCAGGGGTCCAGAATAGCTTTGAGGTTTTGGTTCCACAAGCCCACGGTTTGGCCCATCTGGGGCCCGTGGTGCTGTGAGGGGGTCCCGTACTGTGAGAGGGGCCCATGGCCCTGTGAGGGGGTGATGGGGGCCGTGCTGTGAGGGGAACCATGCTGTGAGGGGTTGATGGGGGCTCATGGCCCTCTGAGGGGGTGATGGGAGCCATGCTGTGAGGGGCTGAGGGGGTCCGGTGCTGTGAGGGGGTCCGGTGCTGTGAGGGGGTCTGGTGCTGTGAGGGGTTCCATGGTGCTGTGAGGGGGTGAGGGTGTCCCATGCTGTGAGGGGGGCCCATGGCGCTGTGAGGGGGTGATGGGGGCCACGCTGCCGGGGGGGGGGGGGGGCGGGGCACGCTGCGAGGGGAGCCATGCTGTGAGGGGCTGAGGGGGGCCCATGGCGCTGTGGGGGGGTGATGGGGGCTGTGCTGTGAGGGGGGGCCCACACAGTGAGGGGAGCCATGCTGTGAGGGGCTGAGGGGGCCCATGGCGCTGTGAGGGGGTGATGGGGGCCGTGCTGTAAGGGGAGCCATGCTGTGAGGGGAGCCATGCTGTGAGGGGCTGAGGGGGCCTGTGCTGTGGGCTGGGGCTGGTGGGCCATCGCAGGGCTGCCACCCCCCAGTCCCAGCCGGAGCAGGTGGTGAAACACCGTCGAGGCCATCAGGGATGCACCAGTACCGGCTCCAAGCCTGGCTGGGCTTGATGTGATGAAGACCTGGGTGGTGTGGAAGTTGGCAGAAACACGTGTGATGTGTCTTGGAAAAATCTGTCCCTGTGCTTTCTTACTTGGCGTGAGGGGGTTTCCCGCCCAGATGGTACAGTAAAATGAACAGCAGTTTAGGCAACTTAAACCAGCCTCCTGGTGAGTCACTTTGCTGGGGAATTCACCTAAAATATCCCGGTGTCCTGGAGAAGCAATCTGCGTAAAATTCAGAATGGCAAGTTGCACAGTGGCTGGCGTGGCTGAGGAAATACGTGGTGACAGTGCCCCCAGCCCTCGGTGGCTGCCCGCGCTGGTGCTGTTTCACGTGGGCAAGCCCCAGGTGCCGCCGAGGGTGACGTTCTGTGGCAGTTTCGTTCCACCAAAGCTCAGCTCAGAAGGAGCTGCCATGGAGTCAAATGTCTGCCTGCTGTTGTGTCTATCATTCAAGATCCTTGGCGTGATACCATCTTTATAATGGGGCTTGGAGCTGTTTTCCCTCGTGTGCCCTCTGCTCCTGCATCAGGCAATTTCCCAGCACAGCTGTAGGCTGACCCGTGGTCGTGGTACTGCTGAGGAGAAAACCTTTAGGGCTTAGCAAGTTTTTGTCACTGCCCTTTTTAAAAATAGACTTCATCTAAAAGAGGAAGAGGAGGTTGCTCAGCTACCGTTTCCTCACTTAATAAATCTTTAAAGAAAACAAGGGAACAAAAAGGCTAAGTTTCAGTTTTGGTGGAAATGTGGACAGGCAGTAAGATAATGTGGCAATCTCCTAAAGCTGATCTGCACGTGATAAAAATGGACCAGGTCAGCCATGGTGTCTTTACCAATAAAAAGAAATCAGCAACAGGAAGCAAAGTGGGATGTGCGGGAAAATGTGAAGATGGCTGATGAACTATGCATTAATTTGAATTTGAACCAGTATTTTTGAAGGTCTGTGTGTGTTTTAAGTGAACACATGTTCAGAGCCCGTTATAAATGAAACCTTCGCTCCTGTCCTGTTGACCCTCACGATTTTACATATAGTCAAGCTTTTAAATTGTTTGTCAGTGAAGCTCTGCAGCAGTTTCAATGAAACCATTCACTAACTTCCAGTTCTTCTAGGACACAACGCTCCCTTCAAGCAGAAGATTCTTTGTATTTAAATTACTTAAGTTGTCACACAGATTTAATTAAAAGGGAGATTTCTTTCAGCAGGTTTTTGTTTGGGTGCATGTTCCTCATGTTCCTGAACATCTGTGGTACATCATGGTGTGTTAACTCCTCTGGAAACAGTGTGGGGTAGGTGAGGATCATTTGTGATCCCGTCCACCCCCGGTGAGCTACTGGGAGTGTTAAGCCTGGCTCTGGTGAGCATGTGTGTGTTCTCCAGCAGCTGGTGTAGCAGAGCTGTGTTTCTAACTCAGCATCAGCAGAGGAAGGGGCAAGCGGCAGTGCTTAGCCAAGCCAGTGAGAGTATATATGCACAAATTTTTGTTTGTAACCAAGATTTGTTATATAAAATGCATGACTGACTTGGGATTCCTGTGGTCTGTGCTCACAAGGAAACTTGCACAACCAGGTTGCATTTCAGCTCTTTTTCATGGTTCAGGTGTACCTGGGCACTCCAGAAGTTCTGTGTCTGCTTATGCGGGGAGGTGCAGCTGCTCTCCAGGTGCTGAGGGCCATGTGGCATTAATATCTAGATTCTCCTAGATGAACCCATCCTGTTGGATGTGATAGTGACGTCCTGCTGTGTCCCACTGGACTTTGCAGTTGTGCAGCCTTGTGTCCTTGATCTTTGTGCCATACCTGGTGTGCCCACACTTGGGAACCAAGCACCCATCAGCAGGGGACCCTGCATCAGGGTTGTGCCCCCGTACAGGGGGTCGTGGTGAGCAGCATGTACGCAGTGCAGCAAGGGGAGAATGCAGCTATGGTCCCCACTGTGAAGCGTTTTTTCCTCTTGAGTGACTGGGGACACACACAGAAACCCACAATTGGTTTTCAGCCAACCTCTGCCACCCAGGAGCTTGCTGGGTTGTCCTGCAAGACAGCTGGCATGAGGACATCTCCACCCTTCCACTTGAAACTTTCTTGCTGCATTAAAGAGCAGATGGCAAGAGAAACACTGTAATTAGTGCAGAGAGAAAAGCTTCCTTCAGGGGTGCAGGGGAGCCTTAAACCCCTCCTTGTGGGGCGCTGGGAAGGCATGTGGGTACAGTACTGTGAAAGGGGGTCAGGCCTGATGGCAGCTGCTGCAGTACGTTCCTCCTCGCCTTGCACCTGGGTCTGTCTTTGAGCCAGAGGGGTGGTGGTGGTGGCACCTCCAGTGGGCACCGTGCAGTCTGGTAACCACCATGCTCTCCTAGGTGTGGGTTTGAGTTCCTCCAGGCTGGGGAGGGAGTGCAACCCAGGTTTCACAGGTCTGGGTGGCTGCTCCTAGGACTGGGTGCTCTGTAGAGCTAATGCCCCTTTTCTTATAGCTGTCTTACAGAAAAACCCACACACATATAAAAAAAAAAGCAAAAAACAAGTAATAAAAAAACCAAACCTCAAAATAAACTTCTTTGGTGTTTTGGTGTGGAATGGGGTGTTGGGTGATGTCTGGCATTTATCATGGAGCTTCAGAGATGGGATTTTTTGAGGCATCCCTTTCTCAGCTGCTTGTGAATTAAACTATTTTTTGTATCATGAATTGCAGCGTGTGGTGTGAGCAGCAACGTGTCCTTGCGTAGATGAGGGAGGGAAGGTGCTTGCCTGGGCTGGAGGCAGGCTGGCCTGCTGGCGCTGTGGCTGGCCCTGGCTTTCCCCACCCATCAGAGGCAGAAGGCTGCAGTTAGATAAAAGGGCTTTTTCCTTGTCCTCCTGTCTGTCCTCGTTGAAACAAATATGCTCTTCACCTTGCCGGCTTGAAATTGCGTCTGTCTGATGTTGGTACAAGATAGCATGCTAAAATCCCACTTTTTAAAAAGATCAAGGTTAATGAGATTCATCTCAAATCAGTTAGAAATGCCTTGAAACAATTAAAGCTCAGCCTGTCAAGTCGTAAGCATCAAAGGCTTTTAATGAATGTAAACCTTAACTAAAATCAACGTAGCTTTCAGCCTGAGATGATGAAACCCCCTAACGACAAAGTACTGAAAGAAAGCAGCGTTGGGCTGCCAAAAACAACAGCTGCAAAAGCGCTGATTTTTGTGAGAACAGATTAAATCTCTGTGGTGTCCCAGGGCTGTGTCGCCTGAAAGGGACCCTAAAGCCCCAGTGTCCCCGAGGCTGGCGGCAGGCGTGGGGCGAGAGCTTCCTTAAGAGGTGGTAGTGTGGGGTGACGAGCTGCTTCCAATTGCAAGGCAGGCAGCACATGACATAAGATGCTCCAGATCTGCCTCCTGGGCGCTAGTTTAAAAATAAAGGATATTACACATCCTCCTCAGCGTTGGTGCGGAGCAGCTGCGGGAGGAGAGGACGCACAAAGGCGATGCGTTGTAAGGCTGGACCTGGAGCCCTGTGGTGGCGGGTTTGGGGGGAGTCTGAGAGCTGAGGGGGAACGTTTGGGACAAAGGGAGTGTAAAATTTGAATTGTTAGGTTCATGGTGCTCTTTCAGAGCTGTAATTGTCACGCTTGGTTTTGGATGCGGGAATGGATGTATCATCTACTGCTGATCAGGTTTTTCAAATGAACCGAGCATGATGTGGGGTGCGCTGCATCCGGTTAGAATTTGCTGTACTTCATGCAAATACAGCAGCCTTGAGTCATGCCTGCTTTGGGCTTGCCTTGGTCAGATAGCTACACCAATGGAAGCCGATTTTACTGTAGCATTCATTTGTATTTTGATTTTTAAAACCTGTTTTTACAGGGACAATGCTGTGTGAGTCAGATGCGCGTACGGCACTTGCAGAACCAGTCCCTGCGGCTTATTTTAATTCGGATCCTCAAGGGAACTGTGAGGTGTCACTGGATGATGTACTGCTCAACTCTTCAGCCAGGTTTGTCTAATTTAAGATTTTATTTTCTCTGTGGTACCTGTTTACGTAGGATGTAGTTTGTATTCTCTCATGTTTACTTAGATTAATTATGATATGTTCTTTTGGAAGAAATTTCAAGCATGTGTTACTACTTCCAAAATCCAAAAGCTGAATCTCTACTCTCTCCCTCTCAAAAGAAGAAGAACAGAATTAAATTTCCTGTACATAGCTACCATGCAGAGTGTAGAGCTTGAAGTAGTGTGCATTTAATATAAACTTAGAGCGCAGGAATGGTAGAATGTTCTGTGTAGTCAGAAGGATCACCTTTTATAAAGGAACTTTGCATAATTGTTAGTTCTATGTGATTGGGAGGGCACTGATCAAATACTTGGAATACCTAGTAAGTACTTCTTTGTTGGTGACGTGTTGCAGTACTGTACACAGAGGTGTGCCTCTGTAGGGGATAGCTTGTGTGCAGTAGCAGTGCTGATTTTCATCAGACTCCTGTTAGTCTCTCTGTAAATCTAAGCAGTCTCTCACTAAAGAGCAGATTAGGCTTTAAGGGTCTGTGTCTCACCACAGTGTAATGGGATATAGCTGACAAAAACCTCTGCTTAATTTTTTTCAGGCTGCATTTGAATTATATGTAGTAAGGGGGAGAAAAAGATGACTTGATTCACTGAAGGGGATTTTGGGGGCCTTTTTTGCTCGTATTACTGGGTCATTTGCATGCTTTGATCATAAAAGCTGGTGGAGAAATAGTGCAGAACTGTTGCAACTGAGGATTAATTTGTGCTGAAAAATGCTCTCAATAATGAGGAGGAAACGCGTAGTAGGGAACATCTCGTAATCCCTTTAGGGGAAATAAAGGGGGAAAAAAATGTACTTCCCTCTAGTTTCCGGCTTGCGGATTAGTTAGGAGAAGCAGTTCTGCTTTTGGACAGAACATAGGAGTAGCCATGTCAAATGTTCTCTGTGCCTTAAACCTTACCATATGCCCAAAGCAGTAATAGTTGACTGTCCCCTAGAAATCCAGAGAAAATGTAAACCAGAGGGAAGCGATTTACCCCTTACACCGAAATTCACACGGTGCCTTGTGCCGTCTTGTCCTCTCTGTGGTCTAGTAGAAAGGGAAGAAAATCTGGGGCTCGGTGGGAACCCTGCCTGGGTTGGGGGGGAGGGTTGCCTGGGACCGATTTGCTCCTGCCTGTGTGCAGGTGTGGTCTGATTGTGACAGGCAGAGGTGTCAGGGCTGCTTTTTGTCCCCAGGCTGCCCCTGCAGAGGGCAGGGGCTATTGTGATGTCAGGGCCTTGCAGCCCTTCTAGAAGGCCTGGGAGTTGGTGCTAGAGAAGAAACCTTGCACAAGCATTGCCATGGGGCAGAGTAAACACCTAGCACTGGCATGAAGAAACAAACACCTTTGTAATGGCCTGGAGCAAAGGGCCCTGGGAGGGCTGTTTGGCAAGGCAAGATGGAAGTTTTGGTCCTCTGGAATATAATCTTGGGTTGATTGAAAGTTGACTTCAGCGCTGCGCTGATGGTCCGAGCAGGGTATTACCCAGGGCAGGGGGACAAGCATCATCTGCCTGTAGGTTGGAGGGTGGGATGTCCTTTGAGGGAACAGAGCACAGGGACTCGAATACCAAATCTCACAGGGTCTGGCTTCCAACTCATTGTCTGAAGTGGGAATGGGACTTGATTATTCCTTATCCTCTTCATTTATGGTTGTGCAAGAGCCCGTCTTGGAAAGGGATGGAGGAATAACACTGACAGCTACAGGCAGGTGGTGTTTCACCACGTCTTCCAAGGCCTAAAGTAAAAGGGGCAACTTTCAGCTGGCCCCGCAGGACCAGCTCCTGGTGAGGAGCGTGGCTGAGGTAGACGAGGGAGGTGCCTGTTTCCGTTTCTTCACAAACATCTGGTGGGAGCCCTGTGCACTAACTTTATTGGGAATACCTAAGAGTGAGATTTCCTGTTAAATCAATTTCCTGCTCTTCAGCTGGCCTGGCCTTCTGCAGGAAATCTCTGTGGGTTTCCCCACAGGGCGACGAGCCGGGGGATTGCTGTACGGCTCAGGAGAGGGGCTCACAGGCCTTCCCTTCGTTAGGCTTGCATGTTGCAGACAGGAGATAAGCACCAGATCCACATGCTCCTTCCTGCCTGCCATCTCCTCACTGCTGTAGGCTCTTTGTTTTGGGCACCTAGAGCAGACCTCTGGTATTAAATTATCGCTGTTTTCTGGATGATGTGTTTATGGATTCTTCTGCAGCTTATCTGGAAGGATAGCTACCATTAGGGCAACATATATGTGTTTAAGAGCAGTTCAGGCAAAACTTGCACACTCTCTGAGAGGGACCTGTTGCGTTGCCATAGCCATGCAGGCTAATGAAATGAACAGTCACCTGCAGAACATCAGGAACCACTTTGACATCCAAGGACTAATATAATTAAGGGATAGAGCAAGCAAGCCCCAGGTGTTCTTCAGCCAGTGTGCTGAAGCCTCTCCAGGGCTAACTGCTTGTGCTTTGCAGAACCGTTGAGGTCCACAGTGCTGAGACAGTTGAAGATACTAAGATGGAGGGACATCAGATAGACACGCTTGGGTTCAAAGGTAAGTGGAAAGAACTTCTAGTTACTGTATTGTGCATAAAATTATTATTGAAATGAGGGAGGAATTTATCAAACCATAACAATGGAAGAAGAAACGCAAACTGAGGGATGGTCTGCCCAGAAGTGTCTTGAACTTAGACTTTAAACCTAAGTAGAATGCACTTCCAGGAGTGAAATACGTAGTGTCACTGCCTAATGCTTATCTACCAGGTAATAATGTACTGCTTTCAGTCCTCCTTAAAAAAAAAAAAAAAAAAGCAAAGGGGAAAAAAAGCACACAGCATATATCGTGGGAAGCTGCCACCTTACCAGTACAAGAGCTTTAGGGCTTTTGTTAAACATTTGGGAAATGTTTAACAAAATTTTGAAAGTGCTTTAGAAGCTTCATCTGTTAACCCTGGTCTAAGATACTGGGAGTCGTATGGCAAACTTGCTGGGAATACAAAGTCAAAAAAGAGGTGTGGGAGCAGGTGCAGTAGCATTTGCTTTCATATGTTTGATACTTGGCTTTATATTTTTGTTATGGTAACAAGCAATTTCTAAGTATAGGATGCTGAACACTTTTCTTTCAAACCAGCCTCTTCACCTCCTACCTCCAGTGTGTGGACAACACGACGAGATGGAGAAGTCAGGCTGAGGATGGATGAACAGGGCATAGGCAGCCAGGCACCAAAGACTGTTCATGAACTATTCCAGGAAGCTGCTAGTAAATACGGTGATTATTATGCCCTTGCATCCAAAAAGGGTGGCCAGTGGATAAAACTAACATATAAGATGTACTATGATGAGTGCTGGAAAGCAGCAAAAAGTTTTCTGAAGGTAAGCTTTTGTTGAATTCCTCTCATTCCTGCTCAGTCAATTTAACTGCTAAAATGGCTCTAGTCAACTGCATCTTAAACCTGCAAATTCTCTGAGTGTAGGTGAGTCTTAAAGTGACAGGGAAATACCTGAACATGCCATGAACAGCTTGGTAATGACCGCAGTGTCTTTGTTTGAATTTCTTGCAAGTTGTTTCCACATTTAACTAAAAAGTAAGGGAACATTTAAAGTGAGGTGTTTGAGGTATATGGCAAACCTGGACAACGCTCTTCATGAGGCGTGTAAATTTTAATCTTTCTAAGAAAAAACTTGAAGGGATGCTTATCGGTCAGACTTAAATGTCCACACTGGCTGAGTCTTTTGTTGGGAGTACTGCTGGGAGTTAAGATGCTCAAAGAGAGAAACCAATGTTACATGCACTTACTGTTATCATTATGAAGTCTTATTTCTTGAAGTTAAAGCCATTCTGCTTTTATTCTTACGGTGGGATCTTCCACGCTATATACTTCCACTCTGGGACAAAGCCAGAGAATGGCTGAAGGAGATTTAAAGACTGGGACTTCAACAGCTGGAATTTCATAGCAAGGTGCCTCTGACTGTCATTGGAGCTTGTTGCTCTTGTAATTTTTGATATCTGACATACCTAACCTATACTAAATGACTAAATGTCTCAGTAGGTCATGCCTAACTTAAGCCCTTACCTTCTCATTCCCAGTCCAAAGGGAATGGGTAACTACCTGGATTGCAGTTTTACAATACAATTAGTGTCAGTGAGCTGGTCATACTGACTGCAGACCTAAGCAAATCCTTTTTTTTTTCTGCCTACTGATAAAGTGGGCCAGTGTCTGATGTAAAACTTAACTGGTTCCATATTAGGTCTTTGGAAGTTTTTCAGTGTGAATTACAGTATATGATAGCATGAACTTTTCCCTTGATGTTGTGCTCACAGCAGAGGTCTTTAAATTAACTCTCAGCATTCTTCAAAGGAAAACCAAGATTGCTGTAATCTCATCTCTTGTTTACAGCTGGGACTAGAGCGTTTCCATGGAGTGTGCATTTTGGGATTTAATTCTGCAGAGTGGTTTATTGCTGATATTGGAGCTATCCTTGCAGGGTAAGAATGAGTGTTGTCTCTTGACATGCGTTTTGCTTTAGCATTCAGATAGTAATTTCAGTATTCATGTGAGAAGTAGTTTTTTGATTGCAAATAACACAACAAAACAAACCACACACAAAAAAATGCAGAACAAAACCAATTGCCTTCATTTGAATTTAATGAAGATGGCTAGAACCTAAACCCTTTACTTCATTATGAACTAATGAGACAAAAACTATTTTTTTTTTAGCTAGCTGGTACTCTCAAAATAAGATAACAGTCGGTTAATCCAAGAGCATGCTTGCTTACACTGTGATTGAAAATATGATGGGAAGTGCTAGAGAATCACAGCACAGCCTTTTTCCACCTGAGGCATTTTGGTCCCTCATACCATTCTGACATTTCCCATGCCCCAAAACAGAGCCTTTGTTCTTGCAGTTAAGCTGTCCACTTTTTGTTGTTGTTTTATGGGAAATGCTTCCTGAAGTTTTTCCTCTGTTAAAGTCTGAAAATGGTCTGAATTTTGCCAGCAACTCTGCTTATCCTCTAATTCTGTGTTTTGCCTTTCTATTTTTCTTTTTTCCCTTTTCTTTTGTAGTGGATTTGCTGTTGGTATCTACACTACAAACTCTCCTGAGGCCTGTCATTATGTAGCAGAGAACTGCAGTGCTAACATTGTGGTTGTGGAAAACCATAAACAACTGCAGAAAATCTTAGAAGTAAATATACTTTTTTAAATGGCTGGGGGCTGCAGCATCCTGTTGGCAGATGTGGGAGGGTAGATGCCATGGGAGGGTAATACCTGAGGGAAACACTGGGTGTAAAAGCAGAGGGTGAACTGATTGAGCCTACTTTGCGTGCTCCCTGCTCAAGCCAGATGAGTAGTCACCAGTGCTAAATCTTAGAGGTGTTAAACGGTGGTTCTGTAGCTTAGCAAAGCCTTGAGCTTAAAATACAAGAAGCCAAAATGAACAGTGGAGCGTCCCCTAAGGTTGTCTGGCAACGTCCCAGTCCAAATGATTATTGTCTCTAGTGAGGCTTCTCCGTCCTCTGTCAATAACACAGGTGAGATTCTCTTAGCTTCACTTACAGTGGCAAATAGCAATAGCACGGTCAGTGGTGGGTTACTTAGGCCTAAAAGGGACAGGCAGGATTTGCTTCTGCTCATTCATCTCGCTTCTTAACACAGATTCAGCATGAACTACCTCATCTGAAAGCTATTATCCAGTATGGGGAAGAGCTAAAAGAGAAGAGACCAAATCTGTACTCTGTAAGTACTGAGCATCTTGATGGCTTGTAAATACTGGCTGTGTTTAGCTGATGGTTTGCAACCGTCACCTTCCACGGGACCATGTGAGCTTAGTGAGGGATTTCTTGCCTTGCTGAAGCACTAGATGTCTACTGTTGTTGAAACCTCGATAATCCATGTTGTAAGGGAGAGTGTTGGTGTACAGACCTCTGCAAGGCAGCCTCGGGTCCCACAGTTACCTCAGCTCTGCACTCCCACTGAACACCAGGCTTGCTGCAGAGCTAGTAAGCTTCTTCGGGGTGGATCAGTCTCCTTCTCTGCTTCTTGCCATGCCAGTTGTGGCAGCCAGAAGACAACATTGTGGGGCTGCAGTGCGTATTTACAGCCTCTTCCAGATTCTGGCAGAGGTTTGGATGTAGGAAAGAGTTTCCTTCCCTTTATAGCAGAGGGTTTAATTTTGCATGTGAATGACAGCCTACAAAGTGATCCAGCCCTTCTCTTCTCTATACAGTGGAGTGAGTTCATGGACCTTGGCAAAGATGTTCCAGATACTCAGCTCCGTGAAATCATTGCGTCACAGAAGCCTAATCAGTGCTGTACGCTAATATATACCTCAGGGACCACCGGACAGCCAAAGGGAGTAATGCTCAGCCATGACAATGTAAGTATCATTTGTAAAGCTGCCCATTCCAAGAACGGTGACCTTGGGTGGGTGCTCAGGGAGGGCAGGGGTCAGCTGAAGAACGTGCCTGATGTTAAGAACACAGGACGTGGTAGAGCTGTTGTGTGAGCTGTGTGTTCTGTGTTGCGCCAGCTCATAAGTGCTGACACTTCATACTGATGTGGGTTCTTGTTACAGTTGACGTGGACGGCATCGGCAGCAGGGCGCTTCATAATGCTGACAGATGCTAAAGAAAAGCAAGAGCTGGTGGTTAGCTATCTGCCCCTCAGTCATATTGCTGCACAGATGTCAGATATTTGGTCGGCAATGACATTCGGTGTACAAGTCTTTTTTGCTCAGCCTGATGCATTAAAGGTAAAAATGTAAGATTATAAAAAACCTACAGCCATCCACCTGCTTGTGGCTGGGGTGGGTGCTTTAAAACAAACATGGATGGCTTATCTCAGGATTCCGAAAGCTGTGCTAACTCGGTTTGTTTGCTCTGTGACTGACTGCTCCCATTTAAGGGTCTGTTGATCTGAGAATATAGCCACTCTGACCTTTGCCTTCTGACTCTGTAGTGCAAGCTGGGCTAAGCTGATCAAGCACTTCACAACTAGGAGCTTCTTGGTGTCCCACCTGACACCAGTTCTCTGCCCTGACAGCTTGGTTGAGCAATGGCTTTGTATTTGCTCTGTCCATGTTGCAAAACACCACCACCATTAAATCTATGTCCTGAGAAAAGAACGGTTCTTCTCTCAGCACTGTATCACATTGGCACTGAAAGCGTTGGCCCTTGCTGTCTTCTCAAAACCTGGGTTCCTTTCTTTTGGTGGCACTGCAGCTGGAAATGAGCAATTCCTCAAAATAGATGGCAGAGTCCTAAGCTTTGGCTATTGACAGTGTTGACCTGAAGCCAACAGTGAGGCGCTTCTGAAAGCTGTATTAAATTCTGCTTTGCTCAGGGCACCTTGGTGGACACCCTGCGGGAGGTGAGGCCAACCGCTTTTTTGGGAGTTCCTCGTGTCTGGGAAAAAATGGAAGAAAAAATGAAATCCATAGGTGCAAAATCATCAGCACTCAGGAGAAAAGTGGCATCGTGGGCCAAGGGAGTCGGGCTGCAGACAAACCTGAAGCGGATGAATGGGTAATTCTGAACTACACTTAAGTTACAAATTATGTTAACTTAAGTTACAAATACTAGAACTTTACTATCAGATCAGGAATTATATTCCATGGTAACCAGCCAGACTTACAGACAGTAAAAGCCAGATGCAGTCCTTGAACCAGAGGGTGAGCAGCAAGGGCTGGCAGGGGAAATTAATTCTTTTACTGATTAAACTAAAATAGGATGAAGGTGAAGGGAGGAAGGGGGAGAAGTTCTGCTTGGTGACCGAGATCTTGTGACCATTTTTCTCCTACAGGTATTCAGAAGTCCCGGTGAACTTCCGCCTTGCCAGGCACTTGGTGTACAAGAAAGTGCGAAAGGCCATTGGGCTGGACCAGTGCACAAAGTGCTACACGGGGGCTGCTCCCATTACCAGAGAGACACTGGAATTTTTTTTAAGCCTGAACATTCCCGTGTTTGAGCTATATGGCATGAGCGAGAGCTCTGGACCTCACACAATGTCTCTACCTCACGCATTCAAGCTTACCAGGTAAATGCCTCTCTGTGAGCGGGGCACTGCTGCCTGCGGGGAGGAGCTGCTTTCGGGTTTCTCCTGATCTGGTGTGTCTGTCTCACCTGGTGCAGCTCATCCCCAGAGTCTTGCTGCCAGTAAAAAGTTGCTAGGGAGCCAGTTCCTTCGGCCACATCTTGCAGATGAAGAGATGTGCCAAGGGCAACAGCAGTGTTACTTAAATTTAACTTGGCCTGGATCCTCTAGGAGCTGAGGAGGAAGCAAAGGACTGATGAGAAGAAGGAGGAATTAGTAATTCTAGCCTACAGTTCACTTGAATGTCAAATGAATAAATGCAGTAAGACTGTGGTTGTTACGTTGAATGGCTTGTTCAGTCCCCACAGGTTCAGTCTGCAGAGTAAATACCACCATCAGTAAAAGTTCGCTGCCAAGGACATAAATAATCTAACTCAAAGCTCAGGTGTTTGGGACAGTAAGTGGAAAACACCAGGTGTTGTGTGTGAGTGCTGATCTTTTGGCAACAACAGCTTTTTTCTGAAGTTCCCCTTACATAAGCTGATGCCTTTTAAGTTTCTAAGCTCTTCGCTGAAGCAGCTGTAAGAGAAGCTGCCTGACTTTGTTCAGGCACTTCAGCTTGAGAGGGTACTGCTAGAATCTCACTCTGCTGCTTAGCTATTGAATTATTAAAAAAATACAACAACAAAAGCCATGGGTTTGTGTTCTCTTTAAGCTGTGGAAAGGAAATCACAGGCTGCCGGACACTGATCCATAAGCCAGATAGAGATGGCAACGGGGAGATCTGCTTCTCAGGAAGGCACATCTTCATGGGCTACTTGAACATGGAAGAAAAAACCAAAGAGGCAATCGATGAAGATGGCTGGCTGCATTCGGGTGACCTTGGCAAGCATGATAAAGATGGATTCCTCTACATCACTGGCAGAATCAAAGGTAACACGTCCCCTGACTTGAGTGTCTTGAGGCTGTGAAGTACTGTGACAGGATGCATCACGCTAGTTCTGTGGGCGTGAGTTGCACAGAAGAATATCTAAATACTTGTGAAGTTCTGAATGCGCATGTGGCTGCAGGGCATCCTGCTGCTGGGAAGGCGAGGGATGGCCTCTGAAACCAGTGTGCATTTGCAGAGTAAGGAAGAAACCTTCTGACTTCAGAAGCAGGAGTTAGAGCTTGGCTGGCTTTGAGGTGCTGGAGCCACCCAGCTGCGTGTGCTACCAGCTGCCTCCAGTATCAGCTGGCTCTGCCAGTTACCCTCTTAAACAACAGCTTAACACTGCTGTGACAACGGCTTGCAGCAATGTAGTTCTTGAGACACCGCTTTGCCCAACCCCAAATAAATCCAATTTCATGTGAGTCTTCAGTCATCAGAAAGGTCATGCAAAGCTTTAAGGAGCTGCTTTAAGAAATAGAAGACAGCTGAGAAAGACAGACTGTCCCCTGCTCGGCATCAGCTGTGTAACCTCAAACACCCTGCCCCAGCAAAACTCTTGCTTCACTTTGTGAACCACTTGGGTACCAGCTCACACGCCGTAGAGCCGCAGGTGCCTGTGGCGGTGTACTGAGGTGCTCAGACACCACACCCCGTGTTCCCAAACTGCAAACATCTCTGGACATTAAAGCAGCTTTTGCAATGCTGTTTGTGTGCACACAGCTGTGCTGTCTCCTCTCCCTGAGCCTGGCTGGTGTCCTTCTGGTTCGCTGCCTTCTCCAGCTGTTGGGACACAGACTCACTCTCTGATCCAGCAGATGCAAAGGAGCGGTCAAGTTATTTCAGATTGTGAAGGAAGGGGGGAAAGCTCCAAGTGTTAATAAAGATTTGACTGTTTTCCAGAGCTCATCATCACTGCAGGAGGTGAGAATGTTCCTCCCGTTCCAATTGAGGATGCTGTAAAAGATGCTGTTCCCATCATCAGCAATGCAATGTTGGTTGGAGACAAAGCAAAATTCCTTGCTATGCTTCTAACGCTAAAGGTAATGGAAAACAGCATGGGAATCCACCTGTGTTGCTGAATGCATTTAATTCGAGCGAGGAGGGTAACTGTTATGCGTTTTCACAGCATCCTGTAGAGACAGGAGGCATCGTGGGGTCTGACTTGTAGCTGAGTGGCAAACAGCAGTTGTAACTACAGGCAAATGAACGTTGCCACTTGATTGGGTTCTTCTGTTGTTCAGGACAACTGTTTCCCTCTGTGCCACGCAGGTCAGAAAGAAACAAGCAAAAGCCCTAAAAGTAAGACTGAAAACAGAAACCCTTCTGCTTTTCTCGCACGTTGTCCCTGTCCCCTGAAGCAGCCTGGGCAGTAACAAGCTGTCTGTGGTTTCTTTTTAAGACCCTGGCTTTAAACTCCATGGTGATGCATCTGTGGTGGCCTGCACGGGCTTCCCTCGAGCCCCGCGGGCTGGGGGGCTCAGGACCACGGCGTCACTCATTAGCGAGAGCAGCACCGGCCTCCTTGCCCCTGTGCAGAGGCACCGACCCAGGCCCTGGGGGCGGCAGTGCCGTCCTGCTCTTGGCCAGGTGTCACTGTTCTGCTGCTGTGGGATGTAGGGAAGTAAACTGGGGTCCCCAGAAAAAGGTCAAGCAAAAAAGCGATCAACTCGGGATAGCGCAGGAGGGATTTGGAAGACAAGCTGCGTGCCCGGCTGGCTGCGTGGGCAGAGGCCTGCAGGGGCCTCACCTGCAGTTTGCCCCAGTGAGCTCTCGTTCGAAGCGGTGGTTTGCGTCAAGCGTATGAAAACCGCAGAGGCTGGTGGGTGGGCCCTTGTCCCCGGGGTGGGGAAGGGGAGGGGGTGGCTTCCCCCGGCTGTAAGGCTCGTGAGGACGAAGGGAACCATGTTGGGCAATAGTTACCTGCTCCGACCTCTCCTGCAGTGCAACGTGGATGTGGAAACCGGCGAGCCAGGAGATGATCTGACTGCGGAAGCTATTGAATACTGCCGGAAACTGGGCAGCAAGGCTACCAAAGTCTCCGAAATTATCAGCAGCAAAGACAAGGCTATCTATGCGGCTATCCAGAAGGGAATTTCAGCAGTCAACGAGGGAGCTGTCTCAAATGCCCAGAAAGTCCAGAAGTGGGTCCTTCTGGAGAAGGATTTTTCTGTCCTTGGTGGAGAGCTTGGTGAGTGGCGGGTGGGGCTATCAGGGCGACCCTGTCACCCTTCCCTTGGGTACGGAACAGACCCCAGTACACAGAGGTGCTACCCCGGCCTCTCCTCGCTGGGGCTTTTCCTTACCGTTGTGGGAAGGGCGGGCTGAATTCCTTCTCCTGCCGGGCAGAGCTGAGCCCTGCGCACCCCAGTTCTGCGCTGTCGCTGGCAGGAGGGCTGCGCCCTTCCTGTTCGCAGGGGAAGGCAGGCAGGTGTATCGATCGCGCAGAGCAGCGCAGAAGTCCGTGCGTGCTCTGGCTCTTGCTCTGGGCTCGCTTCGCTCAAATATGGATTTGTGGCTCTCAGTGGTGCCATCACCATTAAAACCTTGTGCCATGTTTTTTCCCACAGGCCCAACAATGAAGCTGAAGAGACCAGTGGTGGCGCAGAAGTACAAAGACCAAATCGCTCAGTTCTACGCAGATGCGGATAAACCTGCCGCCGCAGGGAACACCCTCCGGCAGTAGCCTGGAGGCACATTGCCCCACTGGGAAGGATCCCCTGGGTGCCCTTGAAATAAAGGAGGCTGGGTCAGTGCACAGCCCTCCCGCATCGCTTACCTGTGCATTTCTTGGCCCTCGTACTGCAGCGTGTTGGGTGTGTTCGTGCCCAGTGTTCCCCCATCTCTGTTCTACCGCTGAGGTACTCCTGAGTGTCTCTGCTTTGTATTTTTTGTCCTGCCACTTTTAGAAGGGCAGTGCAATGTTTACCTTCAGTCCATATTACATGTTCTGTTTTAACCAAAGTTTCCTTTTCCTGAGCCAAATGTAAAACAATCGGGAACTGCCCTTTTCCTGCTGGGGGAGAAATGCAGGTTTCTTTTTATAGTGGTGTATGTCCCTCCCTCCTGCTGCATGTTTAACTGCATGCTGATGACATTGGAATTATTTTAAGTCTCTTTACTCACTATCTTCTGTCAAAGATGACGTCAAAGATGATGAATGCCACATGCCTGCACACGCTGGCTAAGTGCGTATGGGGAACCTCGTGTATATCAGATTTGTCTGTGCAATATTTTGAGTCCTTTTTATATTTGAGTTATATGAAGCCATAAATTGTATTGTTAAAATAGTACATGCGACCCGTGTTCTGAGAAGCCTCTTATAAATAGTCCCTTGTGTGAGGCGCTGTAAAAACATGTGTGAAATCTGTCTGTAGTCTTATAATCGGAGAGGTGCTGGCGGGAGCATCCTGGAACGGGGCGGGTGGCTGAGGCTTTGTGCCAGGGGGAGGCAACGGCACTGGGGGCGCAGCCGCCCAGGGCCGGTGCTGTTGAAGGCCTGCCAGCAGCCACGCCAGGGACCGTGAAGGCCCTTCGCATTGAATTCATCAAACGCAGGACACTGGCTCGCCGCAGTGGTTGCGCGAGGCATATTACATCCTGCCCAGTTCTGCGAGGCTGGTTAAGCCCAAGAGGCAGTGAAGGATTGCTTGTCAGTGGCTTATTTTGAACTAGAAATCACTGGCCAGAACCAAGTGGAACAGCCTCGCTCCTGGATTCCAAGGAGTATTTCTCACAGCCGCAGGAGGAGCAGGAGGCGATGCCAGGTGATGCACGCTGCCATGCTGTGGGGGGCAGCTATGCTACTAAGTAACACAAACGGCTCAAGTACGGAGCTGCACCTCCGGCTCTACTTGCACCCCAGCCCGGCTGCGGTGGGTGTTAGCGGGACCTGGGGGGGTTATGGGGGGGTTAAACCTGAACTTTGTCTTTGATTGGGCTCGGTGAAATTCCACATGCACATATGCTGATGGCACCCGCCTGGAAGTAACATGCGATTGTAACTGCTGCTGCTCTTGTGCAATTCTCAGCTGTCTGCATTTGCAGTGTCTCCAGCACTCTGAGGAATGCCTAATAAACTGCTGCTCCTGCCTGAACGCTCCCGTGATTTCTGCCCACCGAGGCTCAGTTGAGGTCAGGGGCTGAGGTGCCAGGGTGGCAAAAAGGTTCATTTGCCTTATGGCAGGGAGCTTCAGGCGGACCAGCTCCTTGCAAGGCTGAAGGTGCTCCCGTCGGCACCAGGGAGGAGGCCGATGTGCACAGGCACTGCGACACTGCCGAGGGGCACTGAGCTCCTGCCCCGCACCTTTGCTCACAGGCAGGGTGAGGGACACCTGTGCCCAAGCTTGGCCTTGCTGTTGGGGTGCGTGGGAACCTCTCCCCACCTGCAGAAGGTGAGAGGCAGCGCCTGGCCCGCCCTGGGCAAAGCTTGCTGGGCACTCGCTGCTCCTTCCTGCTGTGGTGAGCAGTGGGGAACCCGCCACAAAGAGCATTTAACCAACTGACTTAACTTGGAAGCATTCCCGGGCACAGAGGCCTCCACAGCCATCCTGCGCCCAAAACAAGCCCCCTTCTCCTTCGCTTTCCAGCAGCCATGCCCCAGCGCTGCCCGCAGGCGAGGGGCTGGCAGAGCTGAAGGGCGGGCGGCGGCGCTTCAGGGAAGCCTCATCGCTGTCCCTGGAGAAGCAAATACAACAAACGAAAAATGCTTGCAGTTTTACTTTTCCATCTTACTTTATTTCACTTTTTCTAGAAAATTCCTCCATAGTTCCACAAATTTAACAAAAAGTTTAAAATTCAGGACAAACAATCCTGTAACGTATTACAAACATGATTATTTTTTTTTTTTAATCTTGAAGTTAGTCTTGGGCCAGCTGAATTTCTTACAGCTGAGTGAAGAATTCATTTCCCAACACAACTTTTAAAATCCTCAAGTGACAAGGTATTTAATACCTCGGCTCTAGGCAGAAATACAATTAAAAATTATCTAGAAGTTGAAGTACTTACATTTTTCTTTTAGGAGTGCAAACTCATCTTGTCAGTTTTTGATGGCTATTTCGCGCCCCCGGGGAAAGCAACACCGATCAATTTCCTTGTTTTGGAAGTAATACTCGTGCAAGGTGCACAAGGGCTGGCGCCAGCAGCGCTCCAGCCAGTGAGTGCCAGGCGCTGGGGCCAGGAGAGAGAAGCTCCCAGTATCCCCACCATGCTCCAGTGCATTCGCCAACACGGCAGCTGAAATTTTGCAGAACCAGAGCAACTCGGGTCTCTGCTTGCAGAGAACGTGACGGGGCAAGCTCCGTAAGGGAAGTTTCAACCTCTCTCACCATCAAATACCTTCAAGATCTGACAAAAACTGCTTCTGGATTGTTGCATCAATTGCTTTGCTAGTTCTGATGCTACCACCGCACACTGCAATAGAACTGGTGGCAAAATCATTGCACTTCCATGTATTCAGCCTGACCGCAGCACAGCCAGTCTCGTTACCTACGTGTCCAATACTCCTCAGCTGGTCTGTTGGAATCCAGCCAGCCTTACTATCCCTTTTTTTTTCTTTTTTCATTTTTTTTTTCTTTTTAACAGTAAATGTCAGTAATCAAAGCCTCAAGGCTTAATACATACGCAGACCAAGACAGCAGGAAAACACTCCTGACCCCTCTTTTGCCCTTTAATACAAAGGCCAAGGACAAAGGAGAAGCTGTATCCTGATCTCACCTCCAACACGACTCAATTCAGCACGACTCTGAAAGCCTTCAGGCTGCTCAGCACTTGTTCACGCCTTCAGTAACAAGACGAAGGACACTGAAAAGTAACAGAGTTCTGTCCATTTTCCTTGGAAAAACCATTATGGCTAGAAGTCAATTTTGGATAATTTTTTTTTTTCCTTTTTTTAACAACGCAAGCTACTACACATCCTCGAAGACCTGAAGCAATGCTGACAGCAGCACTGCCACCTCCTTCCTAGAGTACAATAATCCATCCATGCTCTCAAGAGTGACACAAGAACAAACACTTTATCCACAAATACCTGTACACGGCATGTTCAGAACAGCATTCAGCCAGCCTATAGAGAATCTACACAGGGAACTCGTTCATATGTAACTAGAGGGGGACACAAGACGAGGCCCAAACATGACCGTTCTTTTTTGCAGAGTCATTCCTCCTGTGGTCCCCGACGCTACCACATACCCCAAAAAACAACAACTCTGTAGAACAACTAAGTACTTGCAAGAAACCTTTTAGTAACAAATCAGCATGTGCACACAATGGAAAAGAACTATTGCTGGGGGAACAATCCTATTTCAGGTTTTCAAGGAGACTATAAACAGTCTAAAAAAATCCATGTGTAAAATACTTCTTATAAAAACCAAACAAAATTCTTATCAATGCTCATTAGACTTCACGAATAAAGTCGGTTCCAGGACAGGTGATGCCACGGCCGCGGGCGGCCCCTTCCAGCGGAGTTCAGGAACACCCTCCCACGCGTGTTCTTGGACTGGCTGGGAGCAGCGCGACCGTTCGGAGCGTTACAGGAGAAGGGGGCAGAAGGGAGGTGGCACCTCCAATCCCTCGTGGGTGACTCTGGAAGCTACTGAGAGTCCCAGGAGAAATGAAGTGCTGCCAGGATGGGCGAGACCGATGCAATAGCTGTGGGAGCAGGTCGCCCGGGTGGAAAGAGGAGGCAAAGACCTCGGGAGATCTTGGGCTCAGGCTGGCTACCACCGCCGCTCCTACTGCTTCGGGGACCACATCACCAACACCCCTGCTTCACTGGGGGCAGCGGACATGAGGCACCACGTGCCAGGGGCCCCTGCACGCCCAGGGAGCAGAGGTTGGGGCTGTAGTGACCGCACAAGGCTTGCCTCCTCCACGCCACAGGCCCAACAGAGACCGTGAGTAGCTTGCACGTACCCACCACACCTAACGCAGAACACGGGCGAGTCTGTGACACTCGTGGGCTGCGTCTGCCGTCCTCCGTCCTCCACCGCTGTGCATCCCACTGCCAACCAGGACAGAACTGCAGCTCCTCCTCCTCTTCCCACTGTCCTCCACCTTCTCAGTGTACATTTTTGCACAGGATTTCTATCCAGGCTTGGCATTGTCCATCAAGAAAGAAAACAGCTGAGATCACTGTCGAGACAGGGTTTGCACCTGGCATGAGCTTGATTTTTTTTTTATATATATATATACACACACACACGACACATGAAAGATGGTACAAAGACAAAATTAATGGGAATCGGGTCAACATGACCCAACTCAAACAAGCTTATCATCATATTGCCACTTAAGTTGATTAGTTGCAACATTTCCATGATAAAGAAAGGGATAACCCAAAACAAGGGACCGCAATTTCGTAATGGAGAAGGGACAGCAAACCCTGGCGTGATGCAACCCCCCTGCTCCCACACCGGGCTTTCACAGGTACGGAGGGCCGCTCACGAGCAGGAGGCTCCTCGGGACTGCTGCTCCCCTCCTCGCTGCCTGCAGCCCACTGAACATTTGGCAAAAGCTTACACACTGATTGGGGAAACCGAGCAATTCTTAAAAAAAAAAAAAAAAAAGAGAGAGAGAAAAAAACCCACACAAAAACCAACCCCTGACTGAATTTAGGGAACGGGAGTGTAATGCAGTCTTGATGAAAGCTATGGGACTTCCGTCACACCCACCTAGACAACACGTGGAAGTCAATACTAGTTTTAACTAGGAACGTAGGAAAGATTCCGGATTAGTGTTTACTGTTTCCTGCCGCTTCTTGGCCAGGCAGCAGGGCGAGAAAGGGAGGAGGAAGCAAACCTGACTTCACTTGGTTTTTTACATCAGCGTTTTCCAGGTGCGTCCAAAGATAAAAATTCTCCCTTGTTTTGGTTTTCCCAAAGTACAGCCACTACTATAGGGGCCACTGTAGGAGATTCCTCTTTGAGAACATAGAACAAAACCAATCACGTATTTTGGCAAAGTTATTAAACACTGACAAATGAGAAGACGACAGGTGAGCCCCTTCCAGAGCACGAAATGCTTTGAAGATTGCTGTTCAGCTTCCACACACTAGAAATTGTCCACAAGAGGCATTTTAACAAACAAGTCAAATCTTATTAAGCGCCCTTCCCCTGCCATAGCCATTAAAAAACATAACAGAAAAACACACCCTTAAGATCATAAGACCCAACTAGGCCCTTCTTATACATACAGTACATACATATATATAATATATATATAAAATATACAGCTTACAGTTTCGTAGTCCTATTACAGTTAAAGCAGACTGAAAGGAGTGAGACTTTGTTTAGGAGCTCAGATCAACAAACAAGACATCTCAAAACCCCAGCAGGAGACAGCAGATTCTAGAGGCCTCTTCAAAGAGCACAAACTGTCTCTGCAGGAGGCTGAAGGTCCTGCGCGTGGAACGATGCCCTGTAGGAATCGGGAGCCAAATTACAGCAGTGCTCTGTACCGAACCGTGGCAGAACTAACTGGCAAGTGATCAAAACTGGGATCTGTCCCCTTTCCTCTGCAGCAGACCAGCAGGACCCCGGGAGGCCTCCTCTGTCATCAGTCTCTCGGCTAGCTTTGTAAAAGCCAATCTTACTTACACAGCACGAACGCTTCTTCACAGAGCTGGAGGGAACGGGACTCACTAGAGCTCTCCGCAGGCAGGCTGGTCCCTAGATTTGATGAAGAAAACATCATCCACACTTCTTCAGATCTCAGAGACGCCTGAAAATGTGCTCTTAAAACACAGTTGCTTGAAGTAAAACCAAAAAGTTCACACTGTGCGGCTAAGTGCAGCACATCTTTTGCTCTACTCAGGACCTGTGCCCAAGCATACTTATGAAGCTAGGGAGGACAGACTCAGCAATATGGGTGCTTGTTTGAAGCCTACAAGAAAGTGCAGCTGGCTGTGCATTCATCGAGCATGGCTGTTCTCTAAGGCAGTGCTTCGGGTGAATCGAGAGAATAAGAAGGCCTAGTTCCATGGGTTCGTTTCCTGGTACCAATAAACGGGATTTCTGGTTTCAAAAGCAGCCTACTTCTAAGGCCAAGCGTCATGTCGCTACTGCTTCCAAGTAGCTCTGCAGCTTACGGACGGTTGTCTCATCCAAGGAGAAGAGGTCAAAGTCAAAGGTTGTGTTGGTAACATTAAAATGCCCGGTTTCCTCAATGAGATTTACAATCTGTACAGAAAGGAGACAAGCAACGATGTATACAGAGACCCCATAAAGATTAACTACAGCAGAAAGGCCAGCAGATACCAAGCAACCCATCCAGTCTTTCTCATCCCTTTAGAATAGCCTGAGAGATGAGAACGTCTCGCAACAGGAAGGGAATACTCTCCCCAAAAAATAAACCAGCTCCTCCTGCACGCCTGACTAGCTCGGTGCTGAATGTGACACGGGCACACTTCTTTCCTTCTGAATTAGCCAAGGGAGCCCAGCTTTGGGCCCGCTGGCAAAGGAAAGATGCACAAACCACACTTCTCTATCTTTTCCAACAAAAACATTGCATGCAGATCTGGTTTTGTGGGGTTTTTTTTTTTCTACGTATCTTTGCTTTCAAAGCGAACCAGACGCTCTCGTGAAGGAGAGGCAAGTGAAAGGTTAAGCATCACAGGGGTCCGGCTGAGACTCTTGGACACAAAGATTACCAGAGTACAACAGCTTGCCAGAAAGCTGACAAATGATCTCTACCTGCTGTAGCACATTGCGCTCTCGTAGTGCCATTAGTCGCCTGTGAAGCTCCACTAATTCATCAGTGTAGGCCTGTAAAGGAGGCATGAACAGAAACAGTGACATACGTGGCGTGTTTGTACGACTGCCAAAGCGACTTTCCTAGCGAGGATCAGAGGAACTTGAGGCCCTTGCAGACATGTTCCTATTCCCAGTTTTTCCCTAAATTTTTTTACTGCCTCCTCCATCCTTATATCAAGTACTGGGAGATTAAAGCCTTCACATAAATACGGATGGTCTGAAGACCATCAGCAAGACTATTTAACACCACCATTAAGCAAACACCTGTAACCAGCTTTTACAAGTGGTCAGAACCTTTTGAGTTTAGAGGACCTCGTTCACCAAGGTGTACTTCAGTGCGAGTTCTTCATCAGCAGGTTGTACTAATAAACTACTCACTACCTGAAAATACCTGCATCGGTGACCAACACCCCAGCAATCTGCTGAACAATGACTTGTGTGCAGGGAAGGAAAAGCTCTTTGAGTGCACCATATACCCAAGGTAGTTTCACAGACACCACAATGGAAAATGCAGGATTGTTTACAAGCTCAACATGTTAATTGCTCTTATATAAGATTGGTTTGTTTTTTCTTTATGTTTTGTATTACTTAGGCAGCCAACAAGGCAAGTTTCTGTTGGCACGCTATTGTTCACGGCATAGAATCTTAATCCATAAAGCTGCCCCAGAGTTGCTCAGGCCCTATCAGCAAACCTGAACTCATCTAAGTAATTGTGTCAAGGCAAAACAAAAACCAAAGGGCCCCCCACCCCCTGGGTACAGTCACGCAGAGAAAAGCATTTTTCCCCCCAAACACCCCAGCAGTACTGAGTGCTACGCTTGCTGGGACAGCTAGTGTCTTTTATAAAACCTCTGAAAAAGGCTGGAAAAGCTGATGGCATTTCAGGCACTCTCTTCAATGGCTCTCAACGGTGTCCTCTCCTATCTGCGTTAAGTAGTCTAATAAAATATACCATTATCTACAAACCTTGCCCCAGATAAGCCATCTCAGCTATGATGAACAGTGGAAGATGCTGTAGCTAACAGGAAACTCACGCGAGTATCTCCATGATCACACTTACACCTAACGTTAAGTGATTAACCTGTGTGATATTCTCCTGCTAACAAAGAAAAGTGAGAGCTACAGACTGATTCTTTGATTACTGTAAGGACCTCAATGATTAGACCAAGGAAAAATACTCAGCTCCCACTTGATTGATTTCTTTAAGGAAAAAACCAGTAGGAGAACTTTCTGGACAATTTGGGGTTTGGCAATTTGCTTGCAAGTTAGCCACGCTTTCTCTAGAAGCATGTACACTGCTCCGCTTTCCTTGGAGGCAAGAAGGAAGGGAATTTCATTGAACAAACAAAGGTTTTAACTAAACCAGCAAAGCAGAGCATCAAACAGTCCTTCATTTGTAAGATCAAAGACAGATGAAAACTGCCTTTTAATGAAGAGGCACTCGCCACTGCAGCAGTGGCTAGATCACTGGTTCAGACAAAGGGCAAACAAATAAAACAATTTTAACGTTTTGCATATTGAAATGACTTGGGGGTCTATCTATTTAATATACACAATTTCTGCAGTGTCACTCTCCAAAGTCTGTCCTTTCCACATCTGTTTTTCATTACACTCAGGCTTTTAACCTGCCGAGACAGAACAATGTGAACAGGCTAGGCTGATTTATACTGTTTTCTACACAGAAATGTTAGGGAGCACCCAACAGTTCTATGACATGCAAACCCTCAAATGTACCTTGTCGTATGTTCCCTTCTTCAGGATCTTCTCTGGCTTGTTACAGGACTCTGGGCTTTTTCTTCCAGATGCCTGAGGGTAAAAGAAATCAACATTAGAGACTAGTATTACTTAGGACAACACGGTTGTTTAATGGGTTGGATGCACAGCACTGAACAGAAATTACCTGCCTGATGAAGACAGTGAAATAGGGAAAATTTGGTGCAAGTGAGAACTAACACCACGGACTGAACACAACAGGAACCAAGAGTGATGGAAAGCAGCACTGTGCGGGCAGGTAGGATGCAATACCTTGTTATTTGCTGGGGGCAGTTTCTGGCCAGGAGGTGGCTCTCGACTCGGCAGGCAGGAATCTGCACTGTTATCACTGTCGCTGTCACTAAGGCTCAGTCTGAAAAACAAGCAGCAGAGAATTAGCATCACCAGGCAATAGGAAACTTACCTGGCTGTCAACTAAACCACGCAGAGTTAAGTGACGTTCTCTTCTTTATTACAGACTACTGAACTGTCTGGGAGAAACGGTCAATCTGCAACTTCCAAGAATCCCTTTTTTTCCCAGGCTGTATTGCCTCTGCCATCTTCCATTCTCTGGGCAGGCAGAGCAGTGAGTTTTAGTTTGCACATTACAGCTGGCAGTTCAACTCTTTCATACACAAGTCCCCTTAGAACAACTGAGTGAGGACCACCAAATTTTCACAAATGGCAACTGTTCATTTTGGTGATTCATTCCAAGGTCACCGAGTACCCGCATGAGAGGCTTACTAACACTTCCACTGAGAACACAGGCAACAGAGAGAGAGAGAAAAAAAAAAGGGGGGGCATTTAGTGTTTCTGCTGCGATCTTTGAGATTTCTTATTTATACTCATTCTTCTCGTGGCCTTACAGATGTATTATAGCAGGTGTCCTACTTTTGATGGGCTTGGAAAACCGTTTTATTAACTTTCTCCTAAAGGTCTAAAAAATATCCTTCGAAGTCTCTCTAATCCTGTTTAGCTGATAATGACAGAGCGCAACAGATTTTTTTTGTTGTGTTTGGTGAACACAAGCATAATTTCAAATTTGCAGCTGTTATCTGGGCCAGGCATTGCATTTCAAATATTCAGCCTGAGACTCCAGGTCTTGGCTACAACAGCGTTTCCTGAGGGGAGAAGGATGAAATTCAACTATTTCCAGTGACTAAAGCAGGAAACAGCTGGTAAGCAAATCTCATAGGAGTCAAGTAACGAACTGTCAGCACGCACTATCAGCAAAGACTAAGACTTCTCAGTTTTGTACCAGTCACATGCAGGAAGAAGCACCACACATGCTGACAGCCTCCATAACACTTCTCTAATCTCTGCAGATCAAAGGTGTCACACGCCATTCAGCTCAGCAGAGATCTGAAGATGACAATTAGGTGACTATTTTAAGGGGCTCAGTCACTAACACCTGCAAGCTCAACACATACCACTTCCCAGTGGCTTCCTCTCTTTGAGCTCCAGTGATCTCTCCTCATCCAATTCTGTTCTCATCCTGCTGTTTTCATCAACTGTGTCCTCGCCCCGTGTGAAGTACTCCACACATCTGCCCTTTCTCTCCTCCTCTCACACTTCCCTCTCATGCATAGCCCCATCACTTTGATTTCTCCCTCCAAATGGAGGGCACTCAAAAATACCAAACATGGAAGGCAAAAAGACAACAAACATTTTTCCTCCTGATTTTTTACCACCTGGAATCCCGGCTGACTGGGTTTGCTTTGACTGCTGCCTCTTCTCCAGAGGAGCTGTCATCATCATCTGACTCCTCTGACTGCAGATCTTCCACCATCGAGCGCAGCGGGCCTGGGATCAGAGGGAGAAAGCAATTCAACACCAGGACACATGCGGCAGAACTCCATCCGAGCTATCTGATCTAAACTGGACTAGTTATTATTAAGATACATGACAATTTTCCAATAAGATGTCACTGCTATTTTCTTCTTGCACAAAGATCTTGCTAAAAGACAATTTTATTCCAGTCTCAAAGCTAAAGCAGAGTTGATAAAACTTTACAACTGCTATAAAGCCACCCTAGCCTTCCCCCAAACCCTCCCGCTCTCCTCTGAAACGAAAACAAAGGGACACATTTTTCCTGCATTTGGGGACTATTTTATATGCCACTCAAGGGACAGTACTTGTAGCAACAGAGCATTTGCTAAGGTTAGAACGTTTACTATTGCCACAGTATATCTCTTTGGATTATCAGTGGAGGAATGTGAAAAGCTATGGTATGCACTGGCAAAGTGATGAATGTCACACAATTTTTAATAAAACATATGAGATTGGAGGAGAAATATTCTGGTGACGCTATAGATCAAGCAGCAGCAAACACATTTATAAACAGAGGCAGAAGCCAAAGTCAACAGGGAAAGAACCAAATCCAGAGAGACATCCTACGCATAAATTGACTGCCAAAAGAAGAAAAATAGTTGTTCCTGATTACGCTATGACATTATTGCCTTTTCTTGCTGAAGTGTCACAGCTTCAACACATGGTTGCATACAAGAAACATATTAGCCTTATATATGGTGCTGGGGAAACAGATTTAATTCTCATGAGCCTTTTAAGGTTACGCAAGGAAGATTCTAACAAATTTTATTTCTTGCAACACACCTTGACTGTGGTTCTGAGATGGCTCGAAATCAGAGTCAGAGCTGGAGTCGGAGCTGGAGCTGGAGTTGGAAGGGCTGGACTGGACAGACTTAACCCCCCATAAAAGGGAAAAAAAAAGAAAAAGAATCTTAACCTTTCTAATACAGAAAACCAGTGCAGAGCACAAAGCACAGTGAGACAGAAGCATTTGAGCACTCTACAACATCATACATCACTGAATGCAGTTCTTGGAATTACAGACAATATACAAAATGCAAGGTGAATAGAAACAACATTTATGAAAACTTTGGCACGCTGTAACTCAGCACTCCTGGGCAGCAGCATCAACAGCTTCCACCAACACCCTTCATGCCACTAGTTTCAAATAGCCTCAAGTGATGAAATATAGCATCTGAAAAATGTCTAAGAAAAAAATCCCTTACTTTCCAATGTGAAAGATGACTGGCGTATCACCTAGACACTTTTTAAGACTGCTTTGAAAATTGTATTTATTGCAACCCACCAACATTCCTGCTGAACACCCCATACTGATCATTAAAGACGGAAAGGATGCCTACCCTCACTAGCTCACTCAACTCCAAAATTAGTTCCAATTTATTAGTATACCCTCAAAACAGTTGTTTCTACACCAGTTTGAGTGATCCTCTGTACTGTTTCCACTTTATTGTGAAAGCATAACGGAAACCAGATAAACTCTAGCGAAACCAGCTCTGCTGACTGTCAGTATTCAGCAGAAATGCCAGAAGCATACTATGCAGTAAAGAGTGACTAAAAAGATATGATGAGCTACTGCTAGTAACAGCATCCAGCAGCAATATTTTACTGCTACATATGTTTTTAACATAAAACCAAATATTGTACAACAATCATAGGCTGTAGCTTAAAGGACCACGAGGTGGCAGTGAAGGCTAAAGCAACTATTTCATCCCCAATAGCAGCAGCAACTATTACAACCATCCTAAAGATATTTTTTTTTGTAATTAGCAGGACCTAGTTTGTACTGTAATATTATTTTGCCTTTCTGAAAGTAATTCCCTAGAAATGCAGCATTTCAACTTCATTGCACCATTTCTGAGACTCCACCTATTACTTCCACTACCAAATCCTGGTGCTAGAAAAAACATACCTTCCCACTGAACAATAACTTTTATTACAAAACGTCATTATTATAAAAACATCATACACAGGTAGAAAGAGGCACAGCAGCAGCTTTGGGCATTAATAAGTGAAAGCGGTGAAAGTGGTGGCAGGACTTTCATCCCACTACCACCCTCCCCTATAATTTATCACTGAGTATTGTTAAGAATCTCATTTATTCAACTATTTTCTCTGCCTTTTTACAATGTCAAAAAGGGAGATTACAACCCTTGTCAATTATTCAGCAGCAAAGAAGAATAATTTAACAATCCCGATATCTGCTATATTGGCACACCGCAGCAGCCCTATTTGTTTAGAAAAATTACAACATGAAAGTAAAGAGCAGTATTTTCAAGATAAGGGAGCACTGTTCTTGTGCCTCACCCACGGATTCAACCCTAACATCCTTCATTCTGAAAATCCAACAGGTGTTCCCTTAAAATGACCGAATGGACTGAAGTCAGGAGCTGTACAGACCCCATCTCTCCTTCTGCCATTAACCCTATCAGCTATTCCAGCCGCTGAGGAGGCCTCCAGCTGGACATGCTCTGCATGCTCAGGCTGCAGTTGCTGTCACCATGATATGACAAAAGCACATGCCGACAATGGAAAAAAGCAATCCTGTCCTCACATCTCAGCCTCTCCCTTTTGTCAGCACTAGCATTTAGGCAGCCAAGCATGAGGCCAGTTCAGGGAACTGGACTTGACGGGGGAAGGAAAAAGAAAAAATAAAAGAAAAAAAATAAAAGAAAAAAAAGAAAGGACAACTAACTTTCAGCAGAGACTGAAATGGAAGGAGAAACTCCTCCAGCCTCCTGCAAGTCACATGAGCTCTCATGCCAGCAGCACAAATGAGAGCAAGACTGTTCCTTTCAACAGCAGCCTGCAAAGATGTCAACTCAAAGCAATCGTGGAGTTGCAGCCTCAGAGCATGTTGCACAATATGTTGGCTGCAGCAGCAAAGCTGATTTAAGAGTTTCCGGGCCCTAGTCCACCTCCAGCTGCTCATTCGCTTTAGTGATGTGGCTTACCACACAGATCCACAAACAGCTGTACCAGTACAAACGATGGAGTAGCAAACTGCAGCGTTGGGACCAAAAAGAACCCCCCAGGGCGGAAAAGGAACTCAAAGAGCCTGCTCTGCCGATGCCAATGCATTATGCAGTTATACCCTTAAGCTTCAAGTTCCACGGAAACCTAAGCTGATCTGACTGGCAGCTGCCATGGTTCCCCCTCCACCACACTCTTGAGTATTCCTACCCTCCTTCTGGGCTAGCACTCAAATACCTCTGTCAAGCATCCAACAGACACAAGAGCTGGTGCAAGAGAGGACACAGAAGCATACAAAGCTTGGTGGGGGCAGGACAGGACTGCAGCAGACGCTGTGGACCCACAACCACAGTTTGTGGTTTCACGGAACAGTCTAAACAGCACTATCAGCTTACAGATGCATGGTGAGTCCCAAGGGGATGGATGACACCTAAGAAATAATGAAGTACAAGACACTCAGGACTTAACAGAGATCAACAGAGTACAGAAGCTCGCAGTGAGGGCCATGTATCTGGTACAGAAATGACGGGCTTGCTACGCTCTGATGTGCTTCAGGTATAAGGCCAAAGTGGAGAGGAGCTGCCTCTTTTTAATGTACAAGCTATACATTTAATCAATCTGGAAAAAAAATATCTTTTCAGAGTAACTTGAATTATCACTTCCCCAATAAACTCTTCTGCTGGGAATCCTTTGCAAAAAAATCCTTTCTGAAATAAACACATCACTACTTACTTTATCATGGTGCTGATTAAATCATAATATGAATTGTCCCTAGAAGACTTATTCTAGTCAAACAAATCTTTCTAAAAGTGGTCAGTAGGAAGCTGTTCAGAAATTCCTGTGACATTATCTGGCTTCTTTATAGCAAATACAAAATATACAGGCGAAAAGTAGAGAGAGTATGGACTTAAGTTGTCTTTCCCCTCCCACGTTTCTTTTTGCCTTCTTTAGGAAAATGATTTTTAGAAGACAGAGGATGAGTAATGTTCATAGTTGTAAAAAGAGAAAAATATTTAGACAGCTTTTAAAAATAGTAGTACAATAACAATTTCTTTTATGTTTTACAACACAACTTATTTAGGTTTAGTGGCATGTGGTTGTATTTTGAGCTGTAGCCAATAGCACATTTCTCACAAGCCACGTCAGGAATAGGGGGTTTTATTTACATTTTAATACCTTTTTTTTTTCCAGAAACAAAACTGAAATTATTTTCTCCTTTTCGGAATTAAGCTCACGTTCAAAAACATTATGTTATCATAGGCAGACAGAAAGTGTATCTATGCCTACTATACCCTAGCTCTATAAATGTCACTGCAAGGGATGAATGAGAGACCATAACCTTAAACTCTGGCTTTTAGAAAACTGCCTGCAGATAAACCTTAATAGAACTGCGTATCTAAACGGGAGGTAAACCAGGTAGCAGTAACGATTAATACTGATAGGATTTTCAAAGAAGAGTTATTTGAGATACAACCCAGCCTAAGCATTTGCCAATCTGGTTCCCTATCTTGACTGAGGGAAGATTTTTGAACACCTTTTTCATGCAGGGATTTAAAAAGCATGCTTAAAATTTCTGGTAAAGGACAAATCCCTACTCACCTCTGACTTGAAAGAAGTTTCATCCTCTGAATTCGACTCCTCCATTTCCACAGGCTTTTTGATCTCCTTGGCCTCACTTTCTGATTTTACCTTTTCCACTTTGGCATTCTTCATCTCCTTGGTTTGTTTCTTCTCTGGATATGAGGAAGACGAGGTTCTGGGAGATGTCCCAAGGATATTCTTTACCCCTTTGGAGCTACTCTTTTTTTGTTTTTTGGCACTAGGCTTTGGTGACTCCACATTGGAGGGCCTCTTGCTGGAAGACTTTAACTCCGGCTGCGGCCCACCCTTTGGAGAAGTGTTCTCCAGTTTGGTCTCCTTCACGGCCAGTTTTGGTTCCTTGAAAGCAGCTTTTGGAGGTGCCTTCTCCTCCTTAGGCAGTTTGTTCTCAGTTGGTTTTCTGGAGGAGTCCTTCAAAGGCTTGTTCTGTTCTCTTTCAAGGTCTTTGGAGGAGTTTTTGCTCTCAGAGTCTTTTCTTGGCCTTTCTCTGTGCTCCTTGGTTACTTTGTGTGGCTTGGATGCCTTGCTGCTTTCCTTGTTTGCATCCTAAAATTCAGCAGCAGAAACACGCAAGGTAGGTACAAAACTGAAGCTCCATGAAGAATTATAAAACACATTCTCATAAATCACTGAAGCATTTGTCTCATGTAGACATCCACCCACAGATGCATAACGTACTTATCTACCTCTGAGGTAAACATCTAGAATTCCCTAAAGCTGATGGACAGAAATTGACAGTAGGCACTTAAACATCTACATTATGACAGGACAAAACATGTTTCACAAACGCCTCTTCCTTTCCATGGTCTATAAACAGAAGTCTATAAACATCTATAATATCTTTTAGGTTGGAAAAGACCTTAAAGATCATCAAGTCCAACCGTTAACCCAGGACTGCCAAGTCCATCACTACAGATGTTTAGTTCAGATTTAATCTGCAGGATTAATATCTGAAGCCAGATAAGGGGAAACTCAGTCTAGCAGTGTTAACACAAAGTTATACCTCACGCCACATTTGAGGGGGGGGGGGGGGGGGGGGGGGGGGAAGAAAGAAAGAGGTTTCTTTAAGGTTATATCACATCCATGTCAAATGCAAGCTATGTTTGCAGCCTAGGCCCCAACTCACCACATCAACCCCACTGCAGCCTGGCAAAAATACCAGAAGTCCCCACAACCACAAGAGAGCCAAAGTCTCTGATATCAGCAGGCATTTTATCACCTTTATTAAGAGCTTTAAGACACCAATCATTAGGACCCTGCCCACCCCAGCAGTCAGGGGTGCACGAAGGCAAAGGAGTACTTCCTTTGCAATTTCTAAGTGAATTTAAAACACTTACAGAAGTGGGTCTTGTAGGGAGACACTGACACACGAACTGGACACCCTGAGATGCAAACACACGTGCACATGAAGGAAGAGAAGCAGGACACCACTGTCTCTTTAGCTACTGGCAATTTTCACCAGAGCTTGTGTCAGAGCCCTTTGTTTCTCTTCTGTGTTTTCTAATGCTTAATTCCTGACCAAAATTAAATCAGCCACTAACGGGAAAGCAGTCTTTATTCCATTTCATAACATCAACATCAGAAAGCATGACTGAAGTGCCCAAAGTGTTTAGAGCCCTGAAGAAAATGAATATCAAAATTGAATTATACTATAAAATTAAATGCTCTTAATATTTGTGACTGTTCAGGCTGATAAAGTGTATGTAATCTGCTTCAAAACACATTGCTTGTGGATTGTTTCTCCTATGTAGAATTATACAAAAATAGCTTCCTCACATAAGTGAAAGAAGAAAACCTAAGGTGCTCCTGAAGTCTCAGGAACTAGATACTGCTGGATGCAAACGTCAAATCTTGAAATCACTTGTTTGATGAAGTGCAGCATGTTTTATGTTCTTTACACCACTACCCCAAGCAGTCCTAACAACAGAGGAAGCACTGACTCCATCTCTAAGCAGCAAGGCTGAGTAGGCAAGGACTCAGGAGTACAGCTTTACATGACTGGCACGGAAAGATGCACATAATTCATCCTCAGCATCAAGTATACAAGTCAGAGTAATCGGAAAGGACTTCATTCAACTTTATCTGCTATAGCATAGCAAATCAGGAGAAAGATACGGTTCACCAAAAATTCTGTCTTGGACATTTAATTTTCTTTTCAATATTTCCCTGGAGAGAAGTCTAGCAAATCATAAAAAGGCCTCCTAAATTATGGTAAGTTCCAGACCATTAGCTAGTGAACTACAGAGTACAAGCAAGAAGGTTTCAGAATCAGAAGTAGCTGGAAAGAGCTGCTAAACAAGTTCTTAATAGCAAGTCCTGAAAGGCTTCTTCACCTCAGGATGACACAAAAACATGAGTCACTGACCTTTGACCCATGGGATGGTTTGGTCTTTTTGGGATCAGAGAAGGCAGAAAGCGGTATTGTGGGTAACATCGGATAATCAGGACTTGGCCTTGAAACAGTTTCTGCTCCTTCTGGCATTACCATTACCTAGTAATAAAGAAGAGAAAAATTATGTATGAGTAAAGTTGCATGGACTATTAACACATGATTATGTTAAGTCACTCGCTCAATTAAGCCACTATTATTCATCTTTTGAATGTTTTTTCCCCTGCTTAAAGGCCATAAAAAAATATTGTCTAGGTAATGCTCAGTTTCAAGGCAACTCCTCAAACACAGAACATTAAAACCACACAAAAAAAAAAGGCAACATGCAGTATCAAGTATCTTTCCCAAAGGGAACGCCAATATTCTGAGCACAAGCAGGCAATAAAGCACTGGACAAGAACTGTGTGTTCTGCTGCTAATGCTCTTATCCTGCAAAAGGGTAGCAATATAGATCTGGAAGGAATGAACAAGACTTCATCAACTTAGTAGAAGCTGAATTCCCTCATTCAGGGAAAAAAAAAAAAAAAAAAAGAGAGAACAAAAAGAACAAACTAGGCCCTGAGTCTCTCCCCTGACAAGATCTTAACACCAAGCACTGAGCTCCATGAAACACATTCCCTCTTACTTCCCCTGTGTTCTGTCAGAATAATCCTGACAAAAATTTTCACTGGACAGATGGCATCAAAAGTGATTCACAGATGAAACACCTTCATACGTAAGGAATGCAATAATGTAGTGTGAAACTCCTAGAAAGCAAGTGATGTTCCAGCCATCCTATGGCTGAAATAAGCACCTTCCTCTGTGCCCAATACAGAAAAACACCAGCACACTAAGGAAGTTCCAGACAGATCAGCTTGGAATACTTGCCACTCCTGAGATCTACTATCAACAAACTTCCCCACAACATTTTTACTTTTTCAGGCTAGAAAGATGTTTTTTCAGAAGTAAATTTAGTCAGCAATTAAGATCAACTTAAATAAAATCCTTGAAGAGAACACTACCATATTTGGGGGTGTCACAGAATACAGTCAAGACATCCTCTGTGTAGTTAAAAATTTCATGTACTTTGTGGCTTGTACCCATTTACCTTGTAGTTATTTGAAGATCATTTCTTTAGTCTATCACTGCATATTACTTTCCCAGAAGTAAGAGTCCATCCGCTGTGGCAACCCGTATCTTCAAGAGTACTTTTTTTTTCCTCCCACACCCATTTTCACTGTATATTCCAACACTTTTTCTTACTTTTTTATTATCTAAGCCACAAGGAGTTGACCTTGGGTTCAGAGGACATTTATTGACTAGGAAGCACTAAGTATTAAGCTTTCCTGTGGCAAAAATGAGTAAGGAATAGATTAGAAGCCTCTCCCTTTTCTTAAGCTTTTCTACACTGATACAGCTCACAACACTAGGAAGGTCACAGATAACTGTAACTGCCTGATGGACAGTGTGCCACATCCACAGATCTCCATTTCCAGAGGGGTTTTACTGCTCTGATATTAATGGTCACATTTAAATTGAAAAATGAAGTGCCACCAATCACACTAGCAATGGTTTAGTTCTGCTTCAAGTGCTTCAGTCGTATAACCAGGAGTAAAAATTGGCTGGGTCATCCTTTAGATGAACACAGAAAATTGTAGCCTGCTGGGCTGCAGCTAAAAAGAAACCTCAGAGCAAAACGAGATCACTACACATTTCAGCAGAACCTCTTCAGATCTCCAATCCCTTTGGCACTTACCCCTCCAGCCTTAATGAGTTTGCGTCTGAATTCCTTGGTGGGGTTGTTGAAAGTCAGTTTCTCACAACGAAGGTGGTTCACAGGTGGATTCCCCTCCAAATTTAAGAACAGGTCGTATGTGAAACAAACCTTTTTTGGCTCCTCCTAAAAACAAGACAGACTTTGGGAAAACGGAAGAAATCTGGCAAGCACCCTATGTCAGAGGAATCAAACAGTCATGTCTGAAAATCCCAAATAAACCACTCAGTGTTGCATTCACAGTTTTTCATCATGAGATCAGAGAGCCAGAAATTAAACTGTTGGTGCCTGAAGTTAACGTACTGTTCATCAGAAACTCAGGCATGGCTTTTCACTGCAAAAGCAACACACAGACAAGGATACTGATTGACAATTGCCTGTTTAAAGCTGTTCAAGTCTTCCTAGGAAAGCAGATTCACAAGCTTTATCCACTATCCTGTTTTCACCGAAATTCAGATCTTATCTCCTCTGGGAAGCAACTGAACTATAAGCATCAATATTAAGAAAAGCATAATCCTTTACCCAGAGAAAGAACAACTTCTGAACTCACAGGATCTCTGTGGGTACTGAGAAAAGATTAAATGCAATGGTAAAAGGATGACTTGTTTTGTAAAATCCTTTTCAATATGCATATTGCAGAGGCTGAATGGGAAGATATCCTAGGCTTTTGAACTTTCCAAGGGCACTTTCACCGAAGAAATCCCGAGTTTGTATGCATATTGGGGATCATCTGCGCCTCACTGGTTTTGTTCCACCTGCTGCAGAAGCACAGGAAACACTCTGCATTTGCAGTACAGAATGGAAGAAACCTCTTTTTTTTTCTCCCAAAATCGCAAATATTGCATACTGCTTGTGTATAACAAATATCAATAGCACATTTCCTGGCATTATCTCACACTCTGCATTTCAAGATGAAAACTCAAAAATGTGGCAAAAGAGACTCTCCTGAAAACCACACAGATCCTTACAGTACATTCAGTATTTACATGAATGCATCCCACATGCCTCATTCAATGCGCAACATCAAGCAGCTGCACAGCAGTCTTCTCCACAATTCATATCCAGCAGCTTGATTTCCTGGTGTAGTTGCATTGTTGTATGGGAACAGACGCCGCAGGCTTCTAGGCCAAGCCATTAGATTTGCTGAAAATAGGTTGAAGCGTCAAATGGCTTCAGACCACACTGATTCCTGCTGTTCGCTTGGTGGATACTAACATCGCTAAAGAAGCCATTTCTTGTACAAACTATAGCTCTAATAATAAAAAGTGTGGTAACCACACCTGGTTTACATCAAAATCAGTGCCCTAAGCTCAGCCAGGAGCCAAGGTTTTGGGTTCTAACTCCCCAAACAGGGAAAGGCAGAAATCTAAGCAGACACGTACAATAGAAGAGTCTCACATTAACAAGGAAGAACATGCTACCAACAGGAGGGTCTTCAGACCCTCTTTTGGAAAAGTCCTGAAGAATCCACACAGCCTTGAAAGGGTTCAACGTCTACTGAAACTGATGAATGGGAAGAAAAAGAAAAATACTTGCAAAATACACTGCCTTGTCATTTTCCTCTTTTCTATGACCATTCTCATTAACTGAATCATTAGCGAGCTCTGCATGTGCATGCTTACACTGGAGTTCAAACAGCAGCTGTAGAGGGTCCCTCAATGTCTAATAAACTTAAATGAAGGATGAATAGAAATCCAAATGTGGCCTAAGAACAGTTTCAAAAATGCTCTTTCTAGTTTACAACACAGAGTAAATTGATCTTGGGGTGTATTAGCAAAAGCAGACTTTACTCATAGTGTTACACCATCACATTATCAGACCTCTGCTTTGGCATTTGCCTATTTGCTTTCAGAGCAGAAGGGCAGCAGATTCCTGTTCCTTTTATCTTACATATCCCATTTTTTATATGGATTCAAAAGCAGAGAACCTCCCAAATATTTATCATAACTACTGAAGAGCTTCCACTTTCTGTAAAATTAAGACAGTTTTTCAACGTGATTTTTTTGCCAACTCAGAGATCACGACTGCCCTGGGAACCCAGCCCTAGCCAAGTACCCTGATCATTAAAATATCCTTTGTATTGCCTCAGGCCATCAGAAGCCCCCCACCCAAGTGAATAGTTAAGATTACAGCACTCCTAAAAGAATGAGTACAAAAGTCTCAAAGCAAAAAGCTGCAAATAAACATTCTTTCCTTTACTGCCTTCACTGACCAGCTAATGATTACAGCTCAAGACACTCCAAAGCTTAATCCATCCGGTCCTCCCTAAAAGGTTCTTCCCTCCAAACAACCACCAAGGGGGGTGGAGGGGTGGGAAAGAAGCCAGGGGGGTGGGAAAGAGGAAAACCAAGGAAAATATCTCAGTTGACCTGAACCTACACATCCTCTCACTTTAAATGGAAAGCTACACTGAATTCACAGTGCCACACTTCAAAGCTTTTCTAAACAACACGGGATCCACACATCCTGCGCTTGGAGTTGTGATAAAGCACAGGTACTTTTTCACCCACGAACTCGGGGCCAGGGAGTCTGATCGCATACTGCAACACCACTTTACGTACTCCTGCTAGAGCAGCAACTATACTCACAAGCCAGGGTTTATTCTTAGATGATTCCACTTTGTGATATTCAACCCTTGACGTCAGCAAGTACAACTGAAGAGGGGACTTTCTGTGGATATTTTGTTGCTCTCTGAGACCACAAGCTTTTCTAAAGGGCCTTACACCCAGGAAAGGCTTTAGAAAGGATGGATCATACCCATTTCTAACCGGTAGATATTGCGGCTATTCAGATTAAAATGCAATTTTTAATTGGTCGATTTTGACATGAAATGGTTAACCTGGTATGGGATCTCTCAGCACGCCACCTTAGAACCTGAATTTGTATCTGCCCCTTAAACCTCAGGATGCCAGAGAAGTAAACTGGAAGCGCATACAACAAAGCTAGGGATGAGCTTTTATTTGCAGCTGCTGTAAATTCCCCTCCCTCCAGTGAATCCCCCTACTCCGCCTCCTATCTCTAAAGCCGAGGACATTACACTTCATTTCTACTGTTTTCCAGCTTCCTGTCTGCACTGACTACCACTGCACTGTTACAAACACTGGAGTGGCTTTATTTTTCTCCTGAGTTCTGAAGCAATGGGTTAAAGTTCTTTTGGCACTTTTTGTAATATGAGGAATTTTTCAAAGTCTTTTGTTAAAATTTCCTTGTCCTGTTTTTAAGGCAGGGTGTGCCCTTTGCCACTTAACACGAATCAAAAGAATTTCACTGGTAGCGTGCGCATAAAGCTCATACATCACTTTTAGAAAGCCATAAAATAAAATTATCTACAAAAATCTAGCACACCAAGGAAGCAGACTCATGGTTATTCAATAACTATAACATCTAACACTACTTCCCTTTTGCCATAGATCCAGCCTGACAGAGTCATTTATCCACAACTGGTCCATAATGTCTGTATAAATGAAACCCCCTTTCCAGGCTTGTACAACCCGTTTGACTAGTCTTCCACCCGGCTTCCACACAGGACATTTATAAGTGAATAGCCCAATATTACTTTTTTTTTTTTTTGAAGTAGCCTTACGTTACACTCTGCTAACAAGTCCATGAAGCACCCCTTATCTTTTTTGAGATTCCACAGCGTTAAGTAAAAACAGAGAACAGCATTTTGGGACTTTCCTCCATCTGAAACCTATTACTTAGTTTGGAAAGTTAGGAAAATATACTCATTGCTCAAAGACAAGCATTTAATAACCTACCAGCTCTTACACACGGTATGATGCTGTCGTGGCCAGTAAAGCTGCTATGTTTGACAATGCTTCCTTGCCAGGCACTGCAATCTATTCAGCATATGGAGATGCCTATTGATATGCCACACTGAATGGCTACTGAAACACACACAGCCTAGGTGTTTTGGCCAGGAAAGCACTCTGCTCAGATAGATGAATGGGTAAACGGGTAATATGTATTAATTTATGACAGAAAAAGGTAAGAAAAGATTCACCACAGCAGCAGCAGCGCAAGAGAAAGTGCAGCAGTTTTGGTAAGTAAAGTGACACAGAGCAGATCTAAAAAATGTGAGCAACAAATGCTTCCGCTTAAAGGCCAGACAAAACGACAAGTTTTACTCCTTCCACAACTTTCTGCAACACTGAATAAATGCTAACAGGTTAAATTACTCCCCTTTTTCTCAAACATGTGCAGACCCTGCCCCAAAACCACAGCAACTTGTAAAGTAAATTCAAATGCCTCATGCAAACACGGGCTCTTCAGCAGCCTTCCTGAGGCATATTTCACAAGCCAATACCTCCCTGATGGCACAGTCCTGACACACAGTTCTAATTGATCTCCAGTTTCACCTATCCTGCCATATGTGCAACCCACATACAATGTCTCCACCGAGCCCCTACTTTGATACACAAATAGTTTTTCCCTTCTCCAATATTTTTCTTTGTATTTTATATATCTCACACCTACAAATATTGCAGAAAGGGTAAAATAAACATGTCTTTATTTTGAACCTAACTGGAAAAATCAAACCAATCTTTCTGCTTTCTTTGCTTATCTCCCTTTTCACTAACAGAAAAAGCCCAAGTTACATGTATCCATTATGTAAATACTGGAAGCCTTTTATCTCTAGCACTGAAATTGGGAGGCAGTATCTGTAAAGAGACTTTAATACAACATCTTATCCATGTTACATTAATGTCATCTGCCTTATATCAGAATAGCATGAAAGTATACTGGACCTTTTGTTGGGGGGGTGCGCGTGTGATCTAGTTTGATTAGGATGTAAAAAATGTAACAGGGGATGAATACCAAAGTCATACCTGTATTACAGCCTCCAGATTACAACATACACCACTATGAGAGACGTATTTGGAGACAACAATGAGGCCATGAAAAAACCCTCGAGACTGTAGAAATCAAGAGGGGAGAGGGAAGGGGAAGAGCAGTAGAAAAACAGCAATGCATTTATTGTACCCAGTTTGTATTGATTCAAGCACCAGAAGCCACTAACAGCAGCCCTCATTACAGGAACACAAAGGATTTAAAAATAAAAATAGCCTACTAACATTCTCAGTCCAACAATGCCAAATGATCCACTATCATTAGTCAACTCTGCTTTCAAAAGCTTTATCATTGAACCTGCTGAGACCCTGCCATTTGTTTTTCAGGTTCAGTTGCAGAGGCAAAGGCTCTAGCAGACCACCAATATCTAAAGAGACTGCAAGTCCTGTGGCCTGCGCAGACCACTGCAACTCTCTAGAAAGCCTGGAGATACAAACTGTCCAGGCTCACAGCAACACTCAAAATGCATATTCTGTGATTCAAATGACAAGACTGAGAAAGCACCTACTTACTGAGGAACTGAATTACAGCACTGGAAGGACAAACACGTACCAACAAGGCATAACTATGTTCACAGAAGAACAAGCTCTTGCACCTTTTTTTTAATATTCTGCTGACACTTCCCTGTCTGACAGAAAGGCACCAAAAGCTTCAGTGGGGCCAAGAGCACTGACTCTCCTACTCCAAACAGGCAACAACAATAACAAAAAGAGAGTACTCCAACACAAAGAGTTAATGGGCAGTTTTATGCAAAGTTGCCAAAAAAAATAATAATAATCCCTGATGAAGCCCATTAAAACCATTTTTAAGCCATTCTTAGTAAAACTGTTCCTTAGCACTGAACAGGCCCGTGTTTCTTTAGCCAAAGCAAAGAGTACACTGGCTCCGACAACCACTATTTATCATCCTAGTAACAAATTAGAACAGGGAAAGGAAACTACAAAGAAAGAAGCCTTAAACTGTGGGGGGAAAAAAAATTCCAGCCAGCCACGGCAAAGATCAACCTTCACCGATCAGTTCACCCCCTCTTTAAATCCTTTCTCTTCTCACCTTTACAAAGCTAAACATGCATCGATAAGCAAATCCCACAGCCTTTGCAACTCGTTTCAACTGAGAGAACACACAACAAAAACGTGCTAGAATGTAGGGAGCATATGGCCAGAAAGACCTACCCGATTCCTCCTGCCCAGCCACCTACGGAACACTGCCTTCCACCCAATCCCAGAATCAATCCATAACATCTACTTGAAAAGAGTTATTCAAGGATGAGTCCCAAATGCTGTAATCAGTTCAGGCAAATTCAGAACAATATATGCTCCACACACAACAGCTGATCCCCACCAGTGTCAACAGGTTTACAGAGATCAGAGTGAACATATGGTCTCAAAGTAGTAAAGACTTTTATTTATTTGGTGCTTTAATGTCACATTCTTTAATGCAGGAAGGAGAAAATAGGCTGTATTCTAAGCCTTTGCCACTCTTCCTCCTCCTCCTCCCCAATATTTTTAATTTCTACTGTATCCCAGTCTTTGCTTATTTGTTTTTGCATTTCTATCTTTGCAGAATAATTTTCCTTTTACATTTCCTTCAACTCCACTTACTGAAAATAATCATAGCTCTTAATATTTCAAGATGGCATTATCACCAGGCAATAGCGGTCAGAGGAGCCAAATTCTTCGCATCGTCAGGCAGCTTCTAAGCTTCCTGCAATCATAAGTACCAAGCTTAACTTCCAAATGTGCAAAGAACATTACATTTGCTGACATAAGGACAGAAAAATTACTTTTAAGGCGTAAAAGCAAATTTCAAACAACTTCAGTATAGCTCATGTATTTGAAGCTCATGGTTGAACCTGGGAATGTGTCTCTGTTCAAATGACACGCTGGAAGACAGAAGCTATCATGTTTTCCCTCAGCCGCTGCCTGCCACAAATTAATAATGGGAGGTGCCATCTGAAACTCCTTAATTAGTCAATTTGTCAATCAGCTTAAAAGTGAAAAAGAACTAGTCTGTAATGCATGCAGCTAAAAAAACAGGGCAAAGATTAGTATTTTGAAGATCTGTAATTTTGAAAACAAGCCTGCAACTAAACCTGTTCTGTTTATTTTTCATGTTTCTGAAGACCAAAATGTCAAAACCAAACCGCCTTCTCCTAGATTAACTGCTACTTCCATTGTTTCCACTAAGAACAGAGACCACCTATTTCCCTTATTTATAAAAGTCATCCTATCCCTAATGCTAGAAAGAACAACTATGCAGTCACGTGTTTATAGAAACAATGAGAAGTGATGACCTCGGTGGGTGTGAAACCAAGTTATATTCAGAAGAGCTGCCAGTTCCATATTCTGCAAGGAGCACAGGAATATAAGGGAGGGAGAGAAAGAGAACCTATGAATGCAGACAGTCAATGCAAACAAGTGCATCCACCAAAAAATACAGGAAAGGCAGAAATGAGACAGAAAGACCTGAGGACTTGCGAAGGTCAAAGCCATCAGAGACCTGCAGGGAAAAGGCAAGTGTGAGAAAAGACTGGGTGAAGACAGGAAGGAAAAATAAAAGGTAAGAGTAGAAACAAAACACAGTTCACCCATCACAGTCATTAGAGATTCCCCGTACAATGAATCAGCATGGAAAATTCACATTTTTTGGTCAGAACATAAGGGTAGATTTTGAACCTGAATTAAGCCAACATACCAGTGCAGATGAAGAGTTTCCTATTTCCATCCAAAACCTCAGAAAAGCCACCAGAAGTCAAACTACTTCTAAACTCTTGAGGGCTTTTTCTGCATTCAAGTAGTAGTTTTCAGTCTTTGCCAAAAAGCTGCTTCTATCAACAACTTTCATCCCCAACCCTCTAACTGCCATTTCTCTTCACATCCTTCTGGCTTACCCCACCCACTCAAAAGAAACTTGTGGGCAAAACGTTCCCAGGTTTAGAAAACAAGTCTTCTTGTGGTTCAGTCTCATTATTTGGCTTATTACTCAGACTCATAAAGCGGGGTTAGAGCAATGCGGTAGGCCAAAAAAACAAACTAAAATGTTAATTATTCACAAAATGACACTACCAGGAGAGTACACTGCGCTAGACTGGGGAGAGAAGGAAACAAGAGACAGGTATGTTTGTGGGAGGTACAATGGAAAGGACGCTGGGAAGCCAGACAGAATTCGGTTGTTATACGTGGTCTGCTGTCAACAAAACCCGGGGTAATGGTTTGTGCTCAGAGGGCTGAGGGTGCTGCGGGTGAGAGCATATGTTACAGTGATGCGGCTTAATGGACAAATTCTTAGTTTATCTAGGTTCCCTCTTAGGGATAATAAGCAAAGCAAATTCTTTTATTATTTAAGTAGTAATCAAAGCCAGAAAGAGTCATTATTCATGTTTAACAAAACAATTTAACTGGATCTGAGTTAATAGGAACACAAGTGCCCAAATCCCTATTTTCATAACCTTCTTCAAGTCATGTAGCACGTGACCTCTGCGGTAAGACTTCAAGCAAGCAATAAATCCCAAATTTTAACCTTCATATACTTGTTGGCAATGCATCTTAAGATTTAAAATATTTAGTGTTTTCTTTTTGGAAGAGTACTGAATGAGAACAACAATCCTTTTAACATAGCTGTAAATACTCGTCCTATGTATGCAAATGTTTGTCTTGGGCCTATACAGATTTTATACCTGTGTAGTAAATTTAATAAGACTGCAAATAAAAAAAAATTTAATATATTGCCAGTTAACACAGTATTTACAAATTTTTACAAATAAGTGTTTTATGTTTTACTTCCCCATTTACATAAAATATCTTAAACCACTTTAATACTATCCATACTAAGGAAGGTTGTTACAAGTGGTACAATCCCTTGTTCAGAATCTCTGTGACCATTGACTGTCCTGATATTACCTTTCTACACAATTCCATTTCTGCCAAAAGCTTTCTTTGAAGTCTGGCAGGAGCTTCCAACTCCCAGTTAAATTCTATTTATTAGACTAATAAAAAACACACACATAAAACAGTCACATAATTTAGAGTCTTTCTGTCAGGCAGTTTCAGGCTCTGGCACAGCTCAAAACAATTAGAAGACCAGAAATCAGATTCTACCTTATTTTTGAAGTGCACTTCAATAGGCATAATGAAGCCTGCGTAGCCAGACTCCTCCACTTTGTAAGGGGGCTCCTTGCACACTGAAAAGAGAACAGACAAATGTTAACTTTGAATATAATGCAGCTTAATTTGAGCCAAAAAGGAATTACAAGATGAGTAATAGGCCTCTGACAACTCAGGACACATTTAAAACACTGACCTTTGTGGGAAAAAGAAAAACCAAAACAAAATAAGATGGTGGTCACAAGCTTAGTTAAGAACATGAAAATCTGTTCTTAGCTCCTCCCATGGAAAGGAAACATAAAACACTCCATGCCAGAGTCTCCCGCAATTCTTCCCCCTCTTTTGCAGTGAGATACAGTTACATTTCTGTGCTGTTCCACAACAATGCAAACCGCCTGCTAAAGCTGTCTTGCGAAAAAAGGGGAAGACCTAAAAGGTGGGAATTGGAACAGTACAGAAAGGTAACGTTTACTTTGATTCTCATATTTATTAATCAAAACACTATATACCATGCAAGCGGATTATTTTTTTTCCTTGAAATGCTCTCCTGCAATGCTCAATCTTCATAATTACGTAACGACCATACTACCAGCCGCTTCATCCAAACATCATAACAAACCTGAAGGGCAGGTAAGCACTGCCATTTATTTAACATACAAGGAAATGAAGAAAGGTTAAACAGTTTGCCACTAAGGTCACAGGGCTGCTTACTGCAGAAACATCAATTACAAAAGTTAATTGCTTTAAGAAATTCATCTGCATGCCTCCTGCCTCAGTTCCCCCTGTCCTACTACCTATGCTACCGAATCCTTCCTGTCACCTACCACTGCATTTCAGTATAGCAACAGCAGAGCTGAAGGATTCTCAAATCATTTATTTGGCCATGGCATACTTCTACATAACAGCTGCCAGAAGAAACATGAGACGAACACAAATATTCTCCCTCTCAGGAACCGGATGCACTTGCTTGTAATTTATGCACTACAATATATGTAAATAAAGTAAATTAAGTAATTAGAGGAATTCAGTGCAAATCTTTTTACTTTCTCTAAAGAATTCCAAGCAATTAACATGACTAGGAAACTACCTCAGACCTAAAAGGCACACAAATTATTTTCCTTTAATGCAGATATATTATCCCCAGCTCTAAATCTACCATCATTAAGGTGCTAGAAAGCAGTATTCAAAATTCAATTGTGAAAAAAGAGCATATCTAAAAATAATAAAAATCTCTAGACTCACTTTAACTTGAACTTCATACAAGAACCCTATCGTTCAGGGGAAAAAGCCCAAAACCAAAGAACAGTGCCAATATGGCAGCAGGAATCTTAAGACTATCTGCCAAGCAGCCTTTGTTCCTTTGCTGCTGTATTCTAACAAATTAAAATTACTACACAAGCAATCTGCTAGTAGCACAAGCCTACCTTCACCCGTAGCTTCTGCTCCAAGTAAGAGCGAACCATCTGAAGAAACCCTTCAAACAAATCTAGAAATAGTATGCATATGTCATACCATTTACGCACAACCCAGACACACTTTGGTCAAAAGCAAGCTGGCATTATGAGCAAGCTTAAGAAAGCATGCAAAACCTAGAGATCAGAAAAAACCTGTCTCTTTAAAGGTAGATGATACGCAATAGACTGCGCAAAGACCACGTACTATCCCAACACAGTTGTTTGTAAGTCAGTAATTGCACCAGATGACAAGAATTACAGCACAGCAGATTGTAACTTTTATCCTATAAATTAGCTTTCAGCTCAGGACTGCACTTGCTTATCATACATCAGTTTTACCACATCAATTTGAAGGAGATGATATTAATACACAGACTAGATTCACATCCTCATGAGCTGAACACCTTTGAGTTGCTTTCCACTGTGGACTCTCATGAACAGCCCATGTAGCAGGTAGTCCTAAGACATCCTGTGTGACCAGCAGATTTCCAGAGAAATATTTCAATTAACATTACACAGTAACTTACAGCAATACTATTAGGCAGCCAGCATTCCTTGTAATGCTACATAACAGTAACACTGCAGATGTAGTTACACAATCTTAAGCAGATCTAACTGTGCTGCTGCCCAAAAGGGCAATTCCTGCTCCTCCACCTCAGCTATGCGTTCCTGCTGCCCCGTGCCAAGAATAAGGTTCACATTGCTGCACAGAGAGCAAAGAACAGACCCAGCAGACAGTAACACTACAATTTGTACACTATCCCCATCCATGCTGACAGCACAGTGCTCACACAGAGACGTGCGGCTGCAATGTACGTATGTATACAAGCCCAGTATTTGAACATCTCTCACCAATCACATGCCTCCAGTCTTTGTTGGGAAATATTAACAAATCAAACCCATCTTTCCCATTTAGTAACCTGAATTATATTCTGCTGTCACTAAATGTCTTGAGAACTTTCATGTACTAGAGCCTAAATAAGAGAAAGCATCTCACCTCCAGCCCTTTCATCAGAAGAAAGGTCCCATTCTCCCTGACCTTCCTCAAACAAAGACAGTAAAGGTTAAAGCTGAAATGCACGCAATGTACATTTTGCTCCTCTTTAAGAAGTTAATTTTACTGAAAAGTGACAGTCCAAGCCAACCTTGACTTGCACAATGCCCTTTCGTACAGAGAAGGCCTAATAACACATCTTCAAAAATGCACTCACCTCGCTTGGGTTTTGGGAAGCTCTCATGTAGCCGAAAGACCACCCTTTCCACAAAATGCTGGATGTCACATTGCTCCGGGCCACGGACAAACACCATCCAGTCATGAGTAAACCCTTCAGTGGTGGGCTTTTTCCGCAGTTGGGCTCGGTGCCCCAGCTCCAATTTCACTTGAACTGTGCACTGTTTTAGGACAGAGGTAAGACCATAAGGAAAATGAAACAGCTTGCGTGTTATGCATAATGCTAAGCCCCACCGACAGAAGACACTGGATCACCGTAGGGGAGGAATACAACAGCCTCCACAGAGAGGTTAACTCATACTGAAAAGTACAATGTTATCAACAGAAAACGTATCATAAAAATAGCTCCTAGCACCACTTCATACCTATTTTCTTCCTAATATTAGCATTGCAGAGAAAACAGCTTTAGAAGAGGGATAGGTTTATCTGCCTCCCTTATCATCTAAATTGTCAGCAAAGTCCCAATTGTGGAATCTTTATTTCTAGAAAGTGTCAGAGACAGAACTTGATGTTCACAGCTTAAAGAATTCACAGCACTGACAGAAAACTGATCTTAAAACTGGAAAAATTAGATCATGAATTGGGGGTTTATGATATTTTCTAGAATATGTAATCCATTAGAATAAAACTACAATGCTCTCTGTATTCTTTTAAATACATTTTATTAACACACTTTCAAAGACCAAGTCAACATACAGCATGCTGGCACAACATCCAAGACTAAAATGACCTAATTCTGCTTTGCACTCCCGAATCCTACTCTCATCATTGAATAACAGAGAAGGTGTATTCAACGTCTCACTCAAAGCACAAAAACCCCATTAAATGTCTTAAAAAACAGATTAAATTAATTGTGAAGATCCACGCATTATTGCGGACTTCACAGTCAGAAGAAAGCAAACAAATTAAACAGATGTAAGAGGAAAGGCAAACATGATTCAGACACAAGTTAAAGCAAGCAAATCTCAGGGCAAGATTTGCAGAGACAGGGAATAACACCTAAGGTATCCAACTAATTACTAATTTTGTGTATATATGTTATACAAACTAGACTAGCACCACAGCTATCTCAAACTCAACCTACCCAAATCCAGCTTCAGCAACTGGAAGCTTATAAAAAAAGGGGCCAGTTTTAGTCCTTACCTCCTTCTTCACCTAAGACTTGAAAACAGGTGTCTTGTTCTTTCTGGCAGGTTTCAATTACCATTGGGAAAGGCAACATTATTTGTCATTACCAGTATTACAGGTGGATACAGAGCCAAACCTGAGGGCATGATGTTAGACAATGAACATGGAAAGAGAAAGCTTCCCAAGCTCTAGACAAATGTTTAGGAAAAATATTATCCTCATTTTCCCACTGAGGAACTGCAACAAGGAGTATGACCATGATTAACGCTCAAAAAAACATTTTGCTTCTCCAACCTGACATTTTATGGGAACGTGGTTTTTTAGAACATCGTTAACACTTTATGAAAAAAACACAAGTCACTCAGTCTCAGTATTCTTTTCTTTGTAAAAAGATCACACAGGAGGTCTAGAGAGTACCAGGCATCAAAGCTCGACCTCCCAAATTGTAGCCCAGTTCCAATTTCAACTATAAGCCTTAACACACTCTTTCAGGCCATTATCTTTGCAGCAAAATACCTTCAGCTGACATCCAACACATCAATTCCAAGACTCAGGGACAAACTCATTTAATTCCTTCACCAGTATTATTACAACATTTCTTTAGGTTACCTTCCTCTTCAAGTTCTCTTGGCAGGCCATTTTTTCCCATTCTGCGCTTCATGGCTTATCTACACTAGCTCCATCTCGCTCCTGCGCTAAAAATGAAGATACACTGCTGTCTGTTCTTTCATGTCGAATTAAGGAATTAGAAAAAAAAATGGCAAGGTGTGCTTCACTCAAAGCACTGCAATCTCTCCTACAGTGGAAGAGCATTATGTGGAGACAGTCTGCCTAAATCCTAAGCCCACATAGGAGGGTGCTCGCAGGCCTGCTTTATCTGGGATACTTCCCACAGTGTTCACGCAAGCATTCACATCAACCGAGCCAGTCTGTTCTGCAGCTTCACGTTATCGATTCCATAATTACCCTTTAAATCATGCTACTGTTGCCAGTTACTACCCCTCTTCAGAGAAGTGCAAATGACTGTCAGTCTACAAAATTTGCCTTTCTAGTTGAAACGGCTGAGAAATTTTAGCTGAGAAACAGATGGGACTATGTGGAAGAGAACAAAATTAAAGATAAAAGAGAACTGTTTAACTGAGAGCAAAAGTTGTACTTGCCATACTCCTCACATACCGGTCCAATTAACGATCGCTATGAATTAAACCCGAAGTTGAAACACATTTGAAAATAAGATCTCCCAACATAACACACGTATAAGTTGCTCCACTGAAAATGGAGGGTTTTTTTTTTTTCCCCAAGCGTGTCTCTCAACAAAGGAAAATCAGGATCCTATTCAAACAATTTGTAATAATACAAAGGAGTCTGCTTTTCAACTTCTCAATAAACATTCTGAAGGCTGCTCTGGTTTTTTGTTTGATGTGCTAATTGCCTGAAAGCCGTAACCAGTTTCCATTCACTCTCCTTTGGATAGTTATTCAAAGGATAGTGGGGCTCACCTCCCGAACCTCAGGCTCATAGGTAACCTGTTACCAACCCGCACGCACCCGCACACAAAAGGCCGGAGCCAGCCTGCTCTGCATCACCTCAGGTAAACTTCCAGCATCCATCCCCGCCCGCTGCAGCGCCGCGGCGACCGGCCGCTACCAGCCGGCTCCCCGCCGCCTCCCCGGAGCGGCAATAACTCTCCCGGTGGCATTAACCCTTTGCACGGCGGCTGATGGAGGCAGTAACGCCGGCACCACCCCTCCCCGTAAATAAGCCCGGGCAGGAATTTGCGGGAAATGCTGCTGCCACCCCCCGCCGCGGGCGAGGCTGCAGCGCGGCCGCCCATGAAGGGGCGAGGACTGAGCAACCCGCCCCCCCCCCAAAAAAAAGGGGGGAGGTGTGCCTCCCAAAGGGGGGCGATGCCCTCAACGCCACCGGAGGGAATCACCTCCCCTCCTTCCTCGAAGACGGGGGTGGCCCCCCCCGATGCAAGGCCCCCTCCCCGGTGCACGGGGAAGGGGGGGCAGCCCCTCCCCACGCGTGCCCCCCGCGCGGGGGGAGGGGCGGCGTCGGGGGCCCCACCCCCACGGCGGCGCGGCGGGGCGGGCGCCGCCGCTCCCCTCACCTGATTGTCCATGGCTGGGCGCAGCGCCGCGGGCCCCGTTCGCTCGCTCGCTCCCGCCGGGGCGGTTTCGCTGGCCGGTCGGCGGGGGGGGTAGTCTGTTTCCCCCCCTCTCTTCCTTCCCTCTACGAGCGAAGCCGCTCTCCGTCCCCCCCCCACCCCCCTCCCCGCCGCCTCGGCCGCCGCCGCCGCCTCCTCGGTCGCGGCCCCTCACGGCCCCGCCGCCGCCGCTCGCCTCATTGTGTGTCACTCACAGGCAGCAGCCCCGCCACCCCCCCGGCGCCCGCCCCGCGGAACCGGAAACCGACCCCACCAGAGAGGCACCCGCCCGCCGCCAATAGCTGCGCCGCCTCACGCCTGCAGGCGGGGCTTCCGCCCGGGAGCCGCCGACCATCCCCGCCTCTGCCTGATGGGCAGTCGCTGTACCCAATCGGCGACGGGCAGGCTACCGAGGGGGCGGAGGCAGGGGCGGGGCCCACGCTGGGTCAAGCGGGGAGTGGGAGGCGGGGCGGGTGGTGGGAGGGAGTGGGGCCTCGCCGCCCCCCCTGCCCCCGAGGCGGGCGCGGCGCTGCGGCGCGCTCCTGCCTTGCGGCGTGGCCGGGCTCGGGCCCGCTCCCCGCTCCCCGGTGTCGCTCCTGAGCCTGTCCACGGCCCCCTGGAGTGGCGCAGCACAGCTGGCACTGGCACCAAGCGCTTGGGCCTCGTGCGCCCTGGCCGCGCCAACCCGCCCCTTTTCCCTCCCTCGGCCCACGCTTCCCCGCCGCTAGCGGCAGCGAATCTCACCCGTTTATTAATTTCCTACACGAATGAGCTGAGAACAAGGGAAACCACAGCTCCCAGTACAGCGGACACGGCAGTCTAGAATGGCTGGGCAGGGCTGAGCCTTGGCTGGGGAGGAAGCTGGCGGCACTGCTCGCCCTCGGTTCTCCTTGTTCTCCTTCAGCCTCTCTCCTTCCTTCTCATATTTTCTCCATCTCTGCCCCTCTCATTTTCCCCTCACTGTTCTTCATTTTCGTTCAATGCCCCCCCTTTTCCCTCTTTAGCCATCATTTCTTCTCAGTTTCTCTCCTTTTTCCTTGTTCTCCTCGTTTCCTCTCGCTTTCCTTCATTCTCCTGCATTTTTTCCTTGCTCTCCCTTGTTTCCTCAGCTGCCTTTAACTCTCCCTCATTTTCTCGCATTTCCCCCTCACTCTCCCTCATTTCCCCGAGTTTCAATTTTTCCCTCAGTCCCCCTTATTCTCCCCAAGTCTCCTACATTTTCCCTGTTTCAATTTTTCCCTCATTTTCCACAGTCCCCCTCAATTTTCCCCTCAGTTTCCCCCATTTCCCCTTTAGTCTCCCTCATTTTCGCCGTTTCCTCATTTTTTCCCCTCAATCCCCCACATTTTCCCTCAGTCTCCCCCATTTCCCCCTTACACCCCCTCATTTTCCCCCTCAGTCCCTCACATTTTCCCTCGGTTTCTCTCTCCCCTCGGTGCGGTGCCCCTCATTTCCCTCTCAGCCCCCCTCATTTTCCCTCAGCCTCTGTTTCCCCCTGCGGCTCCCTCACTCTCCCCTCGGTCTCTCGCCTCCCCCCTTTGTCCCTCACCTTCCCCTCATCCTCCCGCAGCTCCTCTCGCCTTCCCGCGCTTCCCCTCCGCCCGCAGCCCCCGGGCCCGGCCCGCCGCGCTGCCCGCCCGCGGCCGCGCCGCGATGGAGCCGGCGGGGGAGCGGGGTGTTCGCGGCGGGGGAAACAATATCTCGTTTTCTGGTCTGTAGCGGGAGGCATTTGCAATGCAAATGGGCCCAGGGATTCCTTCAGTGAAGCGGTGGCTATCAGCCGCAGGCTCAGCTGGGTGACGAGCCCGGAGGTCACTGTCCTGGCTGAGAAAGGAGCTGCTGGCTGCGGCGGAGGCAGCATTAAAAGCCGCCCGCCCTGCAAACGCGGTTTTCTCAGCACCGCTGCTGACTCGGAGCGTGACAATTTGCATCTGAAAAGTGGGTTTTGTTTACCTTTTCTTCGGGCTCTAAATGACAAGTTATTGCGCTCGATTTTGTGAGCCTTAAATTAACGCGGGACTGTCTTTACAAGTGCGATTTGTGACTGTTTCTGAGCAAATTTTCTTTTAGGTGCAAGGCAGAATTTTTTTCTTCGCGCAACTTTCTTGTTTGAAATAGTTTGTTGATCTCTGTAAGGCAGAAGAAAAATGCGTGTTAGCCAATAACGTGTGTGTTGCTAACTGATAGCCACAGGCAAGGATTAATCGGTTCCCAAATCATTCTAAAGAGCCAGTTTACCTCATCAACCTGATAGAGGATATTAGTAAAGCAAAATGCTTAATCGCTTCAGTTGGCAACAACAACAACAAAAAAGAGCCTGATTTGGATTCTTTTAAGTGCTCCAGTTTTAATTTTCCATGTTTCTGTCTGATGCAGTCCCAAGAGACATCTCCTCGGACAGTCTCTTTTCTTCTCCATTGAGGCAGGGCCTCTTTCTTTGGGAGTTCTCATTGATATCTTTAATTGTGGACATTATTCCCATGCATGCGACTCTTAGATCTAAATCTTTTATTTTCTAACTCCAGTCCTAGCTATTCACTCATAGCCTCATCACAGTCGATGGTCGGTACATGCTCCCAGGCCTGAATCTTTTCTGGAAATGTCTCTTTTCCCAAGTTTGACTCCACTCTTGCTCTGTTGCATTTCCTCCTTGTGCAAGAGATGTTGCTCAGACGCGCAAGACCCTGAACTTTTCCCTTTCCTGAAAAATTGTCTGTAACATCCTCTGAAATAACATCAGAATTTGCTTTTTATTTTAATTCCCATCGGTGACAAGTTTTCTGCGCCTTTATTTTTGCCTCACCTGGTGTTAATGGTTGTTTCCATGCTCTACCAGTGCAGGACTGGGACTGCCCTCCCTCCACAGCACGCCTGTGTTTACTTCTGCTAGTTTGGACCCAAGTTGCTCCTCCAGCTTTCAGCTGTGACCTGGGGTGAGATCTGAACAAGGACTTTGACACTTCCAAGTCAAGGATGGGAAACCCAGAGCAGGCGCCTGAGCTTGCACAGCACCTCAGGTAAGCAGTCTAGTACATGGTCATTAAACTGCATTAGACTGAAGAAGTTGGGATGCCCCATTCAGAGAAAGCACATTATATTGATGCCTGCTCCAAGCCAGCACCCCACGGCTCTGTGCTGGGACGTGAAGTGCAAGTGGATTCGTTTAAAATGTGCTGGGGTAGCTTTTTACATTCAACTGCGAGAATACTCAAGCAGAGAAATTCCTATAACCAGCCTTTGCTCCTCTAGCTGTTCCCAGCTCTGAACAGTTTCCAGCCCAATGACTGATCAAGCTTACCCCTGTTTTTCTTTTCAAGCTCCCCACCCTGCAAAAAAAACAATCACAGCCAAGGGTAGAAAATTTGCCAGGCTCTGTAAGAGTGCGTTGGGGGTTTCAGGTGCTGGGTAGTGCTGGGGAAGGTGTAGCCAGCAGTCATTCAGGCTCCTCCAAACTTCTAATTTTGCAGGGACATCTCAAGCTAACGAGCTGTCAGCTGAGTGCCTTCGCACCCAAGGCAGCCGTGGGCTGAGCTCCTGTTTCTTTATATCTATTCCAGCAACTTCTGGGTTTTGCAATAAGCGTCTGCAAATCCAATTAGCGTCTTTCTTTGTGGCACTGTATGCTGGCAGAGATCTGCTGTGTTGCTGCCATCTACAGTAGGGCCAGTGCCAATGGATAAGAAACAGGTCTTATTTGCATATTCAAATATGCAAATCATCCATGACAGCTCTCCCTAATTTTTGTTTGGACTTTTTTATTTTTCTTTCCAGAGTCTTGCTTCAAAGATCCTTGTCTTGGACTGAAAGGTGTGTGTTTAATCTGGCTTGGCCCACGGTAGGGGACTATGCCAAGAACTGGTTCTGTCTCCTGGGAGTTGGGGATGGTGGAAAATAAAGTGGAAAGAAGACTTTGTGCTGCACTTTTCCTGGTCTTGGCCAGGTAAACGCAGTGATAGGAAAGATTTCTGGGGTGTTTCCCCCAGCACAGGCTAATCTATAGTCCTGGGAAGGTGGAACACATCCTTTCTTTTTCCTGCTGGACCACACCATCCGTGGCTGCTTTAGAGGCCAAACCTGGCTGTTCTTGGGGAGCGTGAGTGAAGGAGGCAACAACCGGAGTGTTTGAGAAGAGCTGCATCCTACTTCTTTGGTGGGAAAAGTCATGTCGTGTATGAGATGGGACAGTGCAGCCCATGCTCGGGTGTCCACAGACACCACCTGGGAGAGATGTCAGAAGTGCTCCTCCAGGCACCTCTCCTCCCTCTTCCTTGGCTCCCCTTCTCTGCAGGAACACAACACTGACACCACACACCCCAAACACACACAGACCCTTACCCCCCCTGGCAGCCCCCTAAGACAATCCCAATTTCCATGCAACCCATGATACCCAAATCACCAGCCTCCAAGCAACTTCTCTCAGTTTGCAGCAAAAGTACTGTCCTGTGGGCATCGCTCGTCGGGATGGTTGACTGTACATCAGCTGTAAGGCTCTATCGTCAATTTATATGTGCACGTCTGTATGTTTGCGGCTTGCCCTCCTTATCCTTGGAGAAACAAGTTTCTTTCACTATTTTTTGCCATGCATTATTATTTTCTCATTACTAATTTAGTTGCATCTTCCTTGTTTCCGCTCTTGAACTGAAGACCACAGCTTCTGTGGTCAGTCTCTGCTTTGAGTGGCTTGGACACCAGCCAGCCAAGAAGCAAGGCTGTCTCCAGCACTTAAAGAGTCAGGCAGTGTAGAAAAATCAGGATCTTGTAATAGTCCCAGAGACTCAGAGATTAAGGCACAAACCCTGCATTTGAGCAGGGTTTCTCTGAGAGAATACGTGCCTCCACTTTGTGTCCATGTGCAGCATGACTGAGTGGAAAGACCCCCAAGTTCTCTCCAGGACGTAAGTCAGCACCACCTTCTCTTATCAGCTGCAAAGGGATTATAGCGGTCTTCACCTACTTCTGTGAAGCACGTCCAATGAGCCAAGTACTCTGTGGCATTTCCAAGGTGAACATACCTGCAGTTAAAACAAAGAACAAACGATATTCTAGGTAATAAGGGGCAGATCCTGTACTTACCGTGGCTTTGCCAACAACGGTGTCATGTCCTTATGTACAGCCTCAGAATACAGCTTAAACCTGAAGTCAAGAGAGGATTCGGTTTCTCTGGTGGCACCGAGAGGTGCTGGGTGTTGCTTTGGTTTGCATACAGCTGTTGGTGGCCTTTGTTGTCTTTAGTTCATGGCACAGGCTCACTGCAGGGCTTGTTTGTGTTGGCTGCCAGGGAGAAAACAGCACAGGTAGTGACAGTGAGAGAAGCCGTGAGTTCGGCAGCAATGCTTGTTCTGGTGTAGCAGGGCTCCTGGTTTGCTAATCAGCATTGGGATCCCTGCAGGGAAGCATGTTCATTTGAATCAGCTGTTAATCCCAGCAATATTTATTCTTCTAAAAATGATTCTCTTTTGCCTGTTCTCTGCCTTCCTCTCCTTCTCCAGTTCATGCTCCACACTACAGTATTCACAACACATATTTAACACCAGGGAAGTATAGCGAAAGTCCAGATTGTTAATGGCCAAAAACTCTGATTGCCAAAAAGATACTCCTAGCAACTACTAGCTGCATCTGGGAAAAATTAGAGACAGCTTGGAAATTCTTTAGTTCCCTTATTAATGAAGGACTTAGTAGAAAAAAAACCCCACACTGTAATACAGTTTAGCTTATCTAAGTTCTTTTGTGCCTGAGGAAAATCTAAATTATAGCGTACTACAGCTACTGAAAAATGCAAAAGGCTTTTAATGTACAATAACCCTGCAAACCAGAAGGAAGAGGGAAAATTTTCTTAGTAAGTGGGAACACAATGACAATTTATTTTATTCTTTCTGTGTATTTAGTGCTGGTGAAAAGAGCCAGATGAATAGTCACAAATACGTCATGTCCCTTGCAGATGCAAGATGGGCAGCGCAAGCGTCCTCAAACTGCCCCGCCAACGTGCTTCAATTCTGAATGAGAAGGACCAGCTTTCTGGGTGAGAAAGGAGTCTGTCTCTATTCAGTCTCTGACCCCTCTGCTCAAGGCTGTTAATGAAGGGGCCTCATTAACACCAAAGGTGAGGTTGGCATTATAATGTAGCTACTGGTCCACTGCAGGCTGAATTGACACCTATCAATTCATTTTGCCTGGCTATTGAGCAGCCGTCGGATGATGGTACCTTTCTCTTGTACTCTACAGACAGGGGTCAAGTTTGGCCAAGTGATGTAATGGTCTGTGCTGTGCCAAACCTGCCAGCCGGCTGGACCTGCCACGGAGAGCATTGCACAAGCTGGATTTGCCCAGCACTGAATACGAGCTGCTGGTAGAAGTGCAGGCTGGAGAAGATGGGCCCAGGCATCTTATGTGCCCATTGAAGCAAACACAATCACAGTACAATAGGAGGGAGTGAAATTCACTGGTGAAATTTGTGTCTGCTTTGCATGGGGCTTCTTTTGCTTGATGCCAAAGTCATTGAAAGGTGCTCATCTGCATGCTCAGAGAGAGGCCACCTTCTGACTGGTGACTGTCACCCTAGACAGGATAACCGTTAGTCCACTGAAAAATACCAGACGGGGGAAAAAATAGCTTGAAAAATAGGACATGACAGGAGGAGATCAGTAGGGGAGTCTGACCAGCACTCAAAAGCCTGTTCTGAATTGTTTTCTGAATTGTTTTCTGGATTGATGAGTCCAAAAAGCAGGTAGAAATTACTATCCCAGACAAATATACTGTCAGATATAACCTCTCCCAAGGTGTTTCCTAGGGCTTTAATGTAGTAGTCCAGTGGCCACACACTCATGCTTGCCATGTTTCTGAGCATCCTGAGCTCTGGCTCACAAGGTGTAGTGCCTTTTCCTCTCAGGACTGGTCTTCCTGCTATTTCCAACCCCAGTAAGTCAGTTTGGTGGGTTTTAGAGCAACTGGCCATTTCCAACATCAGCAGATACCTACCCAGCCTGGTGGTTTGATCCTCTCTGTCCTCAGAGCAGGTTGTGAGACATCCCAGAGCTGGTGAAGCAGTGCTTCAGAGACTGTAACATTCAAATCAGTATGAATTTCTGATTTTTGTGGATTCTGGGTCAGCTGCTCTCATGACAGATTCCAGCAAAACAGCTTAGTTTTGCTGGAATGGTATGAAATGAGCTTTCACCTGTCTACACAGCAACTGGAGGTGGGGATTGCCACATATGTAAATGTATGCAAACCACCTCTAATCTAGCTAGCTCAGGTATGATAGCAGTTCAGATAATCCTCCACACTGCAGTGTGGGCTATGCAAACTTATCTGTGACTCAGGGAATTTGGCTGGCCCTACCGTTTGAAATTTATCCCATTGAAACTTAATCATTATCGCTGATATCGCTACCTGTGAGACAATAGTGCACCTGATTGCAGCAAAGTCATATCTTAGCAGCATGGCATGTCTCAGATGCCTCGGAGCTTGATTTTGTTGCATAAAGGCTCAGCCAGTGCCATTTCAAGGGCGTCAGGTTGGAATATAAAGCAATACACACATGCGACAAATACCATTCTGACCACCACAGGGAGAACTGAGAATTGTGTCTGTAGCTACACTGCAGAGGCAGAGCTGTAACAAATTCTTTCCCTTTGTTACTCAGGCATCAAAATAAGGCATGTAATACATGCTCATGAGTGAATCCATTACACATATATTTTATATGCCATCAATATTTTAGATAGATGAAGAATACAATCAATTTGGGCACATTTCATGCAACTTTGAAATGCATTATGTAAACATTGCAGATGCAGAATGTTTCTTCCATTGCCTCTGCATTTTTATATGCTATGAAATCTATTTTAAATATATGCGTGAAATGTGTCATGAAACATCTGATATATGTGGAAAACATATTAGTGTACCGTATGGGCAGTGTATAAGGTCACTCAGGAACAGCTTGAAAACAGCAATCATTTGCATATGGAGCTGTTTGTATGATGATACCATCACAGGGAAATAAGGGCTATGTCCCTGGTCTGTGTAGGTCGCTGGCAACATTGGTACTGTTGGACTCACGATGAGAACAAATACAAATAGCTGAATTGTTTGGTGCCTGGAAATTTTTATCCATTCCTCATAACAGAGCAATTCATAGAGTTTTGTAGAAGTTAAGGTACAGTAAGCAGGAGAGTAAAATCACATTTTCAGTGACACTTTGCTCTATGATATTTGGATCATTATAAGTCATCTTTGTTCTGCTGCTACAGAGCAGATCCTGTTCTCCCTTTCAAGCATCACCTCAAACTGGACTTGCTCTTTGGGCTGAACAGAGTTAATGTGCATTGGAGATGGTACAAATGGGATCAGACCCTGTCTTTAATCTAGGTGTATGCCTTTCTGTAAGGATGGTAAATGTTACTCAGTGTTACGTGAGTAAATCTTTAAGTCTGATAGGATGATTCATGATGAATAACAAATTCAACTTGTTGCCATTTTTGCTCTATTTCACAGATTTGGTTTTGATTTCACTTGGCAGTGCTCTGGTGAATGTTAATACTTGGCAATATTAGGATAGTAAACAGCAAAATCTCACATACATTAATTTTTGCATTTTCACATTACAGTTCTTCATTGATTAATTTTTAAATTGGTCCCAGAAAGCATTTACAGAAATATTGCAGTTTGCACTTTATTGGCATTACATGGCACTATTTCTGGCTCCAGCCCAGCAAAATATATTCTTAAGTGTAAGTAAGTGCCATTGATATCAATGGAATTATTCATATTCTTAAAATTAAACATATGCTTTAGCATTTTAGTGAACCGAGACAGCTGGTCTCTTATGGAAGGCCTATCTAAATAAATGCAGCATCGATTGCAGATTGCGAATTTTATAACCCGATGCACAACTGAGTGTTGCTTTTGGTGAATACTTCTGCATTTGGGATAAATCTTTGCCTTTTGTTAAATATTTTTGACAGTGAAACTAAGTGTGCCATTTCAGAAAAACCCTATTCAGTTTTACATTTATAAAAAAACATGTGCTTAAAGTGGGCTCATGAATCAGGACCCAAGTGACTGAACGTTCATAGAAAGTGAATAAAGGAAAGTGGACAACAGTCCTAATTGAAACCATGTTTTGAGCTGCAATGTGAAGGCACAGAAAAATTAATCCTTCCATTTTAGGTATTTTGATAGCAGCCATTACTAGAGAATTGAAGTTATTTGAACCACTTTGTCAGATAAATGTGAACTGCTTGTTTTTCTTTGGAAAACAGCAGTGAGAATGTCTTACTAAGTGGAACCAAATCATGGGGTTTTAGAGAAACAGCTGAAGAGATCATTTGATCTTTTGTTTAAAGAACATTTTTGTCAACTGGTTTATTTGGCCATGTAATGGCTGTGCTTCTCCTTACTGAGAAGCACTTCTACACACACCTCCTCTATGATCACTGGTCAAACCCACGCCGATTATGTGTGCAGCCACCATGTGAGCTAATACAGAAGGACATGGGCAGAGGATCTCAAGACCATGCAAACATGGTGACACAGAGTATTTGCTAAAATACGACTTTCAGCTGATCAGGACCTGATGCTTTCATCTGTCCAGAACAGCCATCAATATCTGGAAAATCATGGCATTTTTTTATGTCCCTATGGCTAGTTTTGTCTTAAATGTAAAGGGGATAGCAAGGATGTAGGTAAAACAGTGGGAAAAAAAAAATTAAACATGTTTCCTAGCAGTTGTGAGGTGGGTATAACAGAACTGCCAGCCCCTGGGTTGGAAATCCTGTGGCGAACCTCAAAAGTAGCACTTAGAGTTGAAAGGACAAGACTTTCAGAATTAATAATTCTTGGAGCTTATTTCTTTCCTTCCTGGGTTTCTCAGCCCTTTGAGTTCATGGTTTCAAACTTTTGACTGCAGACCTAGGAGATTAAAACTAAAAAAAAAAATCAAAGCTGAATCAATGTTGTTTTAACATGACTCCAGCAGAGGGTTCTTTAAATCAATCGTAAAGATTGCCAGGCTGGCAATAAAATCCCAGGACCTAGTGACATCCATTCCGTGTTTCAAAACTATTATCTTCCTACTCCTTGAGACAGTTAACAAATAAAGATCTTTTGCAAAAGGCATAAGAGACACTCCAGTGAAGCAGTTTCTTCTCCTGGCATTGTTAAGAGCAGAGACTGGGTTATTATTAATTACTTTTGCATTATTTATGCAGGTCCATGAATGTGCAATGTCTTTTACAGATAAATCACTCTGCCTCAAAAAGTTTCCAGTCTGCGAGCCAAACCCTGCAGTGTAAATCTATAACAGCAGGAGGCAATTCGGTGCAGCAGAACAGGTAAGTGTTAGTCCTTGATTCTGCAGAACTGGTGCGTTATCAACATTATTATTTAATTTGTGTTGCAATTGCACCAAATAGACTCAATTGATGCTGCTGTTTCACAACCTCTTTAATCTGGCATCAGTTGAAAGGAGCAGCCTCTATCCTTTTCCTCATTCCTGCTCCTTCTCTTGCCTCTTTTTTTGTGGTTCAGGCAGCCACATGGGGAACCAAATCAGGGAAATGATCCGGGTTAAGACTCATCTGGCAAAAATACGGAAAGGTTTAATTTTGACCAGTCCTAACTCAGATCCCTGAGTATGCGGGTTTGCAGCTCTTCCTGCCCTGCCTGTTTTCCTGTGTTCCTGTGCTGAGCGAGCTGGGTGGTTACACCCAGAGAGGCGCTCACACAGCCAAGGGTCCTGGTGCAGAAGGTACCATCAGGACTCCCCATGGCCTGGGGGGGTTGAGAAGGGGCCACTGTTGCTTTTTGCCCTCTGAGGGCTCCTAACTTTCTCTGTCCAGCATGCTGGTCATCCCTGCAGGACCCCTTTCAGCTCAAGGCAAAAATGCCCTGACCCATCCCTTTGACAGCCCCCTTCGTTTTTGTGGGAAGTCAGTTCTGCACCCCACAAGCCAGAGCCATGGCTCCCTGACAGGAAGGACAGAGCATCCCCAGCCTCAGATAAACCCATGCAGCCCTGGGGACGGCCAGACCACAGTCACACACTGGTGTCAGGGTTGCTTGGCTTTCTCAGGCTACAGCCCTGCTTGGAGCAGGAGGCCCTGCCTCAGGCGCTGCAGTCCTTTTAAAGCTGCTTTGTGGGTTTCTTTTCTTTTCTCTCTTTCTCCCCCCCCGCCCCCCCCCCCCCCCAGGTTCCCAGGGCTGAGGATTCAGCTTCTGGCTTCATCCAGAAATCCCTGAGGGTTTCAGATCCCCACGAGGCCTCTCAATGTCTTGATCTGCTTGAATAGGCATTTTTAACGTGGCCCCGGCTGTCATCAGGCCCTGTTACAGTCACTCAACTGCAGCAACATTGTTCTCAAGGCAGCAGCGCCCGGGACACCTCCCTTATTACCATACTGCACGGGGGATTTTGCCGCTGGGTTTCTCTGCTGAGCATCACACCAGCTCCATGGCCAGAGACGGCCAATTAGCCCTCCTTGCCCACGCCCCAGCCTCCATCCCTTCGTGGCTCTCAGCATCTCTGGCCTGCAGGGCTGCTGGCGCCTGTCCATCTCTGGCGGTCCTGTCGGAGGTGAAGGTGACCCCCTTTTCCTGTGCCAGGCTCCCTGGCAACGCAGCCTTTCTTTGCGAGCGGCCTCCTCCACCCCCTGACGGGGAGAGGGGCTGTGAAAGCCCCGCTGCACTTTTGAACTTGCTGCTGGCGCGCTCAGTGGCTGCGCAGGGCAGCCACGACGGAGGGGCCGAGCCCAGCGGGGACCCGGTGCAATTGCCCAGAAGTTATTAATAGGCTGTAGAAGAATGTGATGGGCTGGGGAAGGGGTGAGGCGGGGGGAGAGCAAGGAGTAAAACGGGGAGGGTCAGTGAAAGGGAGATGGGGTGATGAGGCAAGAGTGATGGCATGCAGGAAGACAAAGAGGCAAACAGAGGAGGAGATGGGCACCAGCATGGAGAGGCAAGGCCATATAAAGGCTGGAGCTCCAATTCTCCCTTGTCCTGCACCTTGTGCAGGTGTTTTATCGGTGGCTGTGCTGGAGGAGAGGTCTCTGACCCCGTGCTGGGTGATGGAAAGGGCAAGAGGGACCAGGCCTGGGGGTTCAGTCCTTGAGCAAGGCATCCCTTTCCCCAAGATGAAAAATTGCTCGGGGTTACTGAGCCAAATTTGCCATCTAGTGGCTTTGGGGACCATTGCAGAGGGACCCACGAGACAGCAGCAGCCCCGGCACAGGCACTGGGTGGCATGCTGCACAGCACCTTCTACCTCAGTTACACCCAGAGTGCTTTTGCTTTTGCTTTACTCACAGCGGCCCAAAAAGCCTGTGGTCCCTGAAGTGATGTTGCCTTGTTCTGGCTGTGTTGAAGTGAGCCAGTATCAGCGACTCCGCCAGCTTCTCAGTGCTCTCCAGGGACAGCCCCCGCTGATTGTGCGAGGACCCAGACCCACAACATGGTTCAACTCGTCACTGTCATGCAGCAAGGCTCAGAGAACACGAGTGTGTCCTGTGGCTGTGGGAGCACCTTCTTCACTCTTACACTATGGGAAGAACCTGGAAAGCGTCGCTTTGTACTTGTGGCACAGCAGTGGTCTTTCTCTGAGGCTTTACATGTTCTCTTGCTTCTTGAAAGGTACCAACAAGTTTGTCTAATGTACTGGCTCCTTAACTCGTGCTCTGCCACCAGCCAGCCCTCAGCAGGCAGAGGAGTCTCCAAGTTACACATGACCATTGGAGACTGGGGAGGAACAAGGGCAGTTGGGGGTTGAAAGGGTAGAGCATGGGGCACAGCACCCCAGGACCTGGGCCAGCACAGCCTCTTTTGGGCTGTCACCCTGGAGGATTTCTCTTTATAAACAGCTCTTCCTAGGTCAGAGAGCGCTTTGGCCACCCTGTCTGGGGGAGTGACTAACAGATAACAGGAGACATGGTGCAGTCAGGGGAAAGAAAGGGGCTCAGTGCAAGTCAGTGACCACAGCTTTAATGCATAGCTCTCCTGAGCAAGACCAAATACATCAATAAATAAATACATCTATTAATAATAATAATACTTCGAGCAGCCCCAAAAAACCCAACTGTCACCAGTTTAGCTTCTGTGTTCTCGGCTGTGCCCATGTCAGCAAAGGGTGCTGCTGCCTGACTAATGCAGAAGACACAGAAGAAGCACCATCTCCCTCCCCTTCTCAGTGCGGATCTGCTGGAGGAGGAGATCTTCAGCTCCCTGGACACCAGTCTGGGCAGAGTCTTTCGAGGCACCTGTGGGCTCCCACCCTGCTTCATGCCCAGCATCACGAGGCCTCAGCTGCTCCCTGCCCCATCCGCTAGCCACATTGCCCTTGTCCAAGGAACAGGCGCACAACTGAGGTGTTCCCCATGCAGGCGCACACGTGTGCATCACGCACCCCATGCCCAAGGGATGCCTGACGGCAACCAGCAACCGGCTCTAGCACTGCTTGTGGGGTTCCTCCAGGGCAACGTAAGGCACCACAACAGGCCAAGAGTCGCTGGGCCAATATCCAAGCTTTGGCTTGAATGATGGCATCTCGTAGCTGACATCGAAGTAGATGACCAGTGGGCAGCAGTATAGGAGGGACATGGCTATCAGCACATGCCTAGCAAGGAAACCAGAAAGACACGTGTTGGACATGGATAACTCCACCTGCTCCTGCACCTTGTAGTGGTGTGCGGCTGGCATTGTCACCGTGAGGCTAGAGCCAGGGGTTACGGCAATGGCAGGCAAAGGTCCCAGTCCTGTCATGCATGAGGGCTGCAGGGAGCGTGGGTTCTGCAAGCTTTGTACCTATGGGGAAACCCTAGAGTTGCTCTGTGAGCTGGGGCAGGAGCAACTCTTTGTGCAGAGGGGATGGGGTGGTGCAGGGGACTTCAGCCCCAAACCAGCCCACCCATTCTCCACCTTGCCTGGCCCAGCTCAGCAGTGCTGGGTATCCGTCCCTGTCACCCCAGTGATTTGTGAGGATGAATCTGAGAATGCTGCTGTGTGCAGCACTTGCAGCCATGCTTGGCCAGGCACTGAAAGCACCCAAGCAAATCAGTGTCTTTCAGTCTGGCTATTAAAATAACTCAAAGAACACTGCACTTCATGCAGCTTCCTGGGAGCAGATGCAGCTCTTTGAAAGCAAGCTGCTTACCTGGAGGGACTTCTAGAACAATTTCACTTGCAAAACACTGTTTGGCTAGTACATAGGAGGTAAGGGATATTAAGCAGTGATTAGGGCCAAATCCCTGGGCTGGGGCCAGGCTGAGGAGCAGCATCAATGACAGAAGAAAGGGCGAGAGGGTTGAGCAGAGATGTGGCTGCTCCCTGGTTGGGTATCTCATCCCAGCTGCCACTTCTCCATAGCTATGGCCCTTCAGCCCCTGAAACGTTTGGGCTGGGATTCCTGCCCTTATACTGGAGCCCTTACCAGAAGCTGTGGAAGTAGGGGAAGTCGATTGCCTGCCAGAGCCCGCAGAGCCATCTGTCGCTTATCCAGCTGCTGATGGCCAGTACCCACCACACAACCATGACTGTGGCCATCCGATGAACCCTTTTGTCATTGCACCTGGAAGACACAGTGAGGAAGAGGAAGCAATCATGTTGGAAGAAAAGTGAATTTTAAAGAGGGCTGGTTCCTGTCTGCAAATGCTAATGCAACAGGGCAGTTTCTTCTGGAGACTAGTCATCAGACCACAATAACTGAAGAAGTATGGCTCTGTAGAGAGAGTTTCTGACTTTCTGTGGTGAGGATAATGCTAGGAGATGCCAAGGCATTCCTGTCTTTCTCCCCAGATTCTGGTGGGTTCTTCCAACCCCACTCTGGTTCCTAAATCCCCACAAAGGGGAAGGAGCTGCCATAGGTGGTAGCTGGGGAGGAGAAGATACACTTGGATTGTCTCCATTCTGTGTGGCACCTGGTCCAGATTGTCGCCTTGTACCCCACTGCCCACAGTCCTGCCTATGCCTCTTCCTGGTCCTTCCTAGGCTGCCCCAATTCTTTGCAGAGCTGATAATCCAATGTGTGGCTGATGAAGACTTGGGCTCAATTCACTGTTTTGCCCAGTCACTGACACACGTGAGCCTGCCAGGAGCATGCAATGGACCTGCAGATAACCCCTCTCAGCTCTCTCCTTACTTTTTCAGCTCACGCCACGTCAGGTACAGCAGGTGGAAGGCGATGCAGTTGAGTGCGTAGGCATTGAAGGCCGGTTTGATGAAGGACATCAAGGTACTGATCACAGTGGTGACAGCACTCAGCCAGAGAAAATGCTTCCTAAAGGGAGTTGGGAGTGAGTGTCAGTGCCCCCAAGGTTCACAGTATGGAAGGATAAGGATGGGAGAGCTCCTGCTCATTGCCCGGGAGAGGAAACCCTTCTCCAGCACCTCCAATCTGTTTGCACATGGCTGACCTCTGCCTCTGCAGCAGTCCTGGCAGGAAGGCTGAGGTATCTGTTTATATCGGTGCTTTGCCCAAAGCCCCCAGTTAGTCCCTGACTGAGAGGGGACACAGCCCAGAAGGTACCTTGTGCATTTTCATGGTGATGCCAGAGACGCACACTGAGAACCGAAGGCAGAACCGAAGGCATCGGGAGCTTTGCTTAGGGAAGGGCTGCAAAGCAGGAGTCCCAGCAGTGTGGGGCAGGGGCTTGAACCATGCAAACATGCAGATTTGGGCTGACTGAACAACAATAGGGCTCAGAGGGGCCTTTCACATGCAAATCCCTTCCCAAGTCCCTTCCCCTCTCCCCCAACCGTGTCTCCACAGTGAACTCCTGGTGACCTCCTCTTAGGCATGGGAAGAGCAGACTTGGAGCAGGCCTTTGCAAGGCTTCTCCGGGGCTGGCTCAGAGGGCTCCAGCAAGCCTGCCAGGATGGGACCATCCTTTGAGCAAAGCCCTGCTGGGTTCCTGTTTCTGCTGATCCATGCTCACCCAGTATTCCCATTCTTTCTGCTGAGCTCCAGGCAGCCCTCCTGCAAACAACCTTTAAAATAGGGCGTGTTAACTTGGACCAGTTTATCCTATGGGAAGCCCCGTCAGCCTTCAGGGAGAGCTCTCTGTGGATGGCAGGGGATGCTATAAATTCTGACAGCATGCATAATTGAATGTCAGTGCTCAGGAACATTTAATTTCCTAATTGATTTTGAAATTCTCCACGCAAAGTTTCCTCTGCAGCTTCTCAAAGACAAACAGCTCCAGCTGACAGGAGCCCAGCACAGCCCTTCCCTGTGGGAGCGTTTCTTACTCTTCCTCTGTCAGCACATCCACCACTGAGTGATAGAGGGTCTGGTCCCAAAGCAAACTGCAGTAACCTCAATGCTGACCCCTTGCAGGGGAGGGGAGCTGGCTGCGGGCTGGGGTGGGTCTGTGGGTCGCACACATCGATGTCAATGTCCCATCCCTCCCCTGAAAGCCTGCAACCCTGTGTCCCTCTGAGTCATACCTGGTCTTGATGCACCTGGGGAAGTAAACCCTTGGGTACCAAAAGGAATATGCCACAGCCAGTGTCCAGAGGATGGACAGCTCATCCAAAAGTTGTCCCACATAGCTCAGTGTCATGTGAAAGTACATGGAGAAGATACCTACAAGGAGCAAGGATAGCTTGTATCAGCAAAGCTTCATCCTCACACAAACCCATCTGGCCTGGGAAGTTCTTGGGGGCCATTCCTGAAGACACACCATTCCTGAAGAGCAGAGGCATGGGCCTTGGTGTTAACGGAGGCCTGTGTCAGTCAGTCCACACAGCGCCATGGGGATTTACTGGCTGGAAGCTGTGCATCCACAGCCAGCAGGACCCAGGAGCTGCAGGGCTTTAGACAGACATGGCTGTTTGGTGTCCCACCCCAGCTGGCCCCTGTGCTTTAGCTGCTAAGATACCTCCAAAGGTATCATGAATGAGCAGTCTGGTATTCTGGCAACTTGTCTGGTCTTCTCACAACCTTGGCACCCACCTACGCAGAAGAGCATGCCAGAGACGACATACATGGGCAAGGTGCGCTGCTGACAGTACTGCCGGTTCAGGTAGAGCAGGGCAGGAGAAAGGACAAAGAAGCTTACATTGCTGATCTGAAAAAGAAGAGGCACATTCAGCTTATTGCATATTCTTGGGCAAGTCTCATCCCACCATGTGCCTCCGTGTCTCCATGTGTGAAGAGGATACTGATCTCTAGTGGAAAGCGTTGTGTGGAAGCCGGTACTACTCTTGGCACAGGGAGAGGGCAGAGGCGTTTCTGGAGAAGCAAGGCTGGAACTGGGAGGACAGCTATTGCTGTGACAGCAATGGCTGCAGACACCTGTGCTCTTCCTGCAGGCACCTCTGGGGCCAGCAAGCCCAGGATAAGCCGGTGTGCCCCTTTTGGGTGACTGTTTATCTTCAGCTGTCCAGTGTCTTCAAGCAAGCTGCCAAAGCTCTTCTGTTTTCAGCAATCCCCCTCTCCTGTCAACCCAGACCCGCCAGAAACTCCTTGAATGGCTTCTGCCCCTTTCAGCCAGCAGCCTGCCCCCGGCGAGGGGCTGGGTGGGTGTGAGGAGCTAGGCCACCACAGCAAACCACAGTCAGGAAAACCATCCTTAGCTGGGAGCAGGTGTGGTGGAGGGCAGCACAGCAAGCAGGACGTTGGTAAGTGGGAACAGGCAGGGTTGAGGTGGCATCCTGTAGTGTCATGTGCGAAGCCACCTGGCCTCGTGGGAGAGGTATTCTGGGTACTAGTAATTACGTGAAGTCATAAACCTCCTTTAAACATACCTAGCAAATTAATGCAGTGATATTATTCTGCCCTAATTTCTCTGCAAAACTGCTTCATTGACAGAGTTCTATTTGTCTGGGAACAAGGGGATGGTACTGGGGCTCAGCCTGCTGCTGCTGCCTAGACTGGTTGAAGGTGCCGGTGCTTTGGGGAACAGTAGGTGCTGATGGGCAAAATCTGGGACCTGGGGAACAGCAGCAAGTGCCCAAAGCCTGGACCTTTCTGCTGGATCAGGCCCATTCCACCCTGCAGCTATGGGGGAATGAAGTTTGAAATAATCCTGGCTTTTTCACCTGATTTTGCAATTCAGTAAAGGGGTATCACAGGGAAGCACAGCCTCTGCAGGGAAAATCTTTCTTGCTTATGAAAGTTTGGGACTGTTGTGCTATGTTTTACCTGCCAGACAGCTCTTTGGGGGACAGCAGGGAAGAGCCATCTGCTAAAGTGCCATTTGGCAAGCCACCAGGAGACTTTTATCTCACCCTGACAATCCTTTTCCTTTCATCTTCCAGCTAGATTCTGATCTAGACCCCACGCCTGGAACCTGACATCCACAGCTGGAGTCTTACCCCTCAGCAGCCCTTACATGCACCAAGTAAACTGCAAAATTGACGCTCGGCTTGTGATGCCCCATGGGATCTAAGTTTATGGTAACAGGGCTGCAAATCACAGGGATGTTGTCATATACATGAAACACACCCTCTCATATTTCAGAGAGAAACATAATTCACACTTAATGTAAGGTCTCTATTCCCTTTAACACCTGGAGATTAATCTTGAATTTCACTAAGGCTTTTACGAAACAAGTTGATGCTCCCATTAACAGCAGCTCTCAGGCCAAATGTATTGGTTTTCTACATGTGCTTAGAGCCAAATCCAGGCCTATTCCCATTCCAGCTATGAAAAGAGAAGTGCTGCTCCCACTTGCACACTTGAGGTCAAACCGTTCAGAAATGATCAAGAAACCAAACCATGTGTTAAAGTAACAACTGTGTTGCAAACATTTCTTTTCCTGTGAAATGGTTGAAGAGGCTTTAGGAAGACAAGCAGGGATAGCAAGAAGAGAGAAAATGCTTGCAGAAAGGGCAGCAGTATGCAAGTGCCAGCATGCACGTCAGTGTGAGGAAACCCGGGAGTTTGAGATTGCGTATAGAGAGGTCTGAATCCCTGCTGCAGTGGGCATTGCAACAGTGCCATTAATTACATGATAGCAATGTTATCACTTCATTAATTCAGCGTGAGATGTGCAAGATCAGATATCAGAGGGGAGGGATAATCAGGGGAACTGTTCCAATATGGTCAAAAAGAAAGTGATTCCTTGCAGAGCAGCCAAACTCAGAGCTTAGGGGAGGACTGCTACAAAACTGCATCTGTGGGGGACAGATCAGGGGTCTTCACCACTCGTCAGATCCAAGGCCTGATTTGTAAGTGCTGCCTTATATCTTTCCGCTAGGATGGGGTGAGCTCCATCTCAAATGTGGTTAGGAGGGGTTTGCTCCCAGTACTCCCATTAGGAAGTTTTTCCAGAGTCTCTGCTCATGCTGTGTGTCCCCAGCATGGCTTCTACCTAGCTGGGTTGTACTGGCCCAGGAGGCATGAGCTCTTTCTGCCCAGGATCCAGGGAGAAAAGAGGTGATGGAGCCAAGGTGTGATCTGACCTGTGTCAGTGACTCAGCCCTATGGTTTTCCACAGTGTGAGCTCATAGCAATGTCCCACTTCCTAACAAGTGTGAGTTATTTCTCCAGTTGACTAAACCAAGCTTAGGCCTGTACTGACATCTGCTTCTTTCACTAGGAGAAAACTGAGACTGGGATCAGTGACATGGCTTTAATCTTGGTGCATTAGTAGGATCATCAGAAAGGCCCCAGGGCTTCTGCAACTTGGCGCTTTGCAGCCTAAGATGAAAGGAAAGACCTGCAGAGAATCTGTTTGCATCTCCATCCATGACAGGGTGAGAACAAGCCTTGGATACAGATTGGGGCAGGAGATGCTGGTTTGCAGAGCTCTGCCTGGCTCTGTGAGCATGGCAACAGTGCAACAGCAGCCAAGGCATGTGCTGGTCCTTACTCAAGACAGGCGTTTTCTGCAGTGAAAGGAGATTTCTGCAAGACTCATGGGAGTGTGTTCATTCACTTAGGCCAGCGAACCAGCTTTAGCTGACAGAAGAGCCCACAGGGCCAAAGACAGCAGTGAATACCTCAGAGGCTCTCCAGACCTGTATAGCAAGTTCCTAATAGCCAGAGCTGCGTAGCAGAAGATGAGGCTGTTTGTCCTGCCATCACAATGTCCTGGCAGTGCTTTGGGGCAGGAAACAGCTGTTTGTTTAGTGCCTGCAGAGTGCTGGGCAAGGAGCTGCCATCCTCCTGCATGCGACTTTCTGGGCAGACAAGAGAACAATGCCTCTGTGATGCTGCAGGGTTAGTGAGCCCGTGCAGAGGGCTGGGGTGTGGAGGACCAGGGTGCACACCACGGCTCTGGCGCACTCTGAGTGCTTCTCTGGGCATATCTAGGTAATCTGCACCTGCAGCCGGGCATATCTCCACCAATCGATGAAACATCCACAAGCTCTGGATATACGGCAGTGTCAGAGCTCCTGCTGCTTTGCCAGCGAGACTGCTGGGGATCTGGGTGTCATTACCAGCATCCTGGATCAGCCATTTCAGGAAAGAAATGAGGGTAGAAAGACAAGTCCCTGACTGATGACCCTCATGTAGCACAGTACTGTTCTTCTACGAACAGCCAGAAGACAATAAATTTCTGGGTCACTGAGTCACTATAAATAGTTAGTGCTTTGCTGCTGAACTGCCTCCAATCACAAACCACCATGTATTATTAGGTACTTAAAGATACTGTTTACATTCTTTGCTCATACCCTTGGTGCTTATTTCTAATAAAAAGCATCAAACCCAAGCAGACCTGAGAGAGAGTGTGGCTGGCACAGAGTAATTCTCAGCAGCACATTGCTGCTGCTGGCACAAAGCTACCTTGCTTGAGCCCCCGGCAGCGTTGCAAAGAAGACACTGAAAGGATGCACCATTAGGAAGCCCTGCTGATTTACTGGTGTAGGAGTCTTGGGTAGGAGCTGGCTGGATTCCCAGCTAGTCTAAAACTGGCAAACTGATGCTGAAGTCAATATTGATATAATTATCTCAGGGCAGGCCAGTGAGATAAAGCCCATAAAGCTTGCCACAGGGAAGAAGCTGAATATAGGGAACAAATGAATGGAGGAGAGAAGAGGATGAGGTCCAGGCTGTTAGGAACACATCCAAGATAGTGTCCTGATCCCCAGCTGCATCCACAACATGCTGCCAGCCAGCAGGGATAGGTAGGGATCTCAGTCCGGTCAGTTTTCTAGAGTCCCCCCTGTAGGGCACATCACAAGGAGCCTGATCTCTGCTGCTCTCTCGAAATGGGAATCGCATCTTAAGGCAGAAACTGCAGAAGTGGTACCCTCCACCTACATGGGCACTCTGCTGAGCTCCATGGACTGGTAAAAATTAGTTTGGCAAGAAGGAGTTCAGTGCAGGGACCAAAAAAAAGCGCTTTCTTTGCTGGGAAAGAGGTGCCCTGTGTTCACATATAGGGAGGAACAAGGGCTAGTTTAATCACTGGGAAAAGTCCTGCAGGGTTTGCTCTGCCCACATCTCTGTGTTCCTCAGTATTGCAGTGGCTCACATCTGTGTGGAAACATGAATTGGAGCAGTTTTCCTGTCCTAGAGGAGGGCTGTGTCTGAGTCCTACCCAGTGAAAATTCATCCCGACAAGCCCAGTGGCGTAGTATGGAAACATAGGAGAAGGCTGTGGCTAGTAGGGACCTCAGTCCAGAACTAGACACCTGGGTAAGGTTTTCAGGAATAGCTACATAATCTAGAAACCTGTGCCACAAAACGACCTTGGCACCTAAGCTAACTTACTAAAATAAATAAGTTTTTTCTTAATGGAAATTGAAAAGGGCTTTGGGTTCTAAGAAAGATAGTTATGCATCTGGCCACACCAACTGGTGTCTAGCAGTGTGCTGCAGAGAAGTTAGACACACAAATGCTTTTGGAGAGCTCCTGAGGTACTTCTTGGTGTGTTAAAAGGAACCTCAGCCACTTTGACAGTCTGGGTGTAAATCAGGATCCTTGTGAAAACGGGGTCTCAGCTCCAAAGACACATTTTAAAAATGCTGCTTATGTACTAAACTAGGAGGTGAGGCAGATTTATCTCCCAGTATGAATTCCGATTAAAAACGTAGCTCTCAGACTTCCCGCTCTTTGTGGAAATCAGCCCCTCTCCAGTGTTGCCAGTGACACTCCAAAACACAGAGACCTTTGGCATCCCCAGCTGCATTTGAAACACTGATATAAGTGATTTCTGTATCTCCTTGCTAGCTGTGCCTTCCTCTGCAGCTCTGAGCCCATCCGACAGGGATGCAGTGCCAGTAAACAAGCAACAACACAACACATTCAGTTGGGTGCCAGAGGGAAGCAGGATTTGGCCTGGACCGGCAGATCTTTGTTTCTTAACTGCCTCAAGGAGAAGTGACTATACACAGCCCGAGCATCCCTCCTCTGAGACCCGAGCTGGGCAATTATTGCTGGGGAGCTGCTGGACTGAGGGGAGGGAATTATTGTTATTCTAGGCAATTTATTAAAAGCAGGAAATGCTTTTTAAAAAGAGGAAGAGACATTTCCATGAGAACAAGAACTTCTAGGGTTAGGCAGTAATTGCTAAAAGTTGTAAACAAGGCCTTTGGAAGGTTGTAAATCCACATGCCTCACATCCTTGCTAGCCTGTAATTGCACTGAGGTAGAAGGACACGCTTGCAGAGAGCGGTTGTGTACCGAGGCCTCTGCAAACAGATGTGGATGCTTCTAGCCACGCTTAAGCCGGAAGGCTGCATTCAAGGGCCTGGCACTGGATGGAGCCTGAATTATAAAGGATCATAGGAGGTGAAACTGGCTTATGCATCAGCTTCCCTCTGTGCTGAGTTCCAGATTCCCAACCTGCCCAACACGGTTCATGCAAGTGCTGTGTCTCATTTTGCCACTCCTGTACATTTAGCTGGAATATATAAGCCCTGTGTGGGACTTACCCCAATTGGCAGGAGAGCTGCAGGACTGGTATAACAGGATCTCACAAATCTGGGCGAAGGAGCACTGCCAGGGTTTTCTCACTGGGAACTCAGCTCCACACAAGCCAGAAGTACCCCTGACCCCAGCTTGTTTTCTGAGCAACTGGCTGTTGTAAGCAATAAAAGTCCCATGATTTACCTGAAGTCAGAAAACATTCCCCATACCAGCACCCTCCAACACCAGGAAGTTCAAAGGAGTGAGTAGGAGGAAAGAAAAGGTTGTCCCGTCTTTTTCTCCCAAAAGCAGCTCCTGGGTGCCCGGAGACGGCTGCCTTTGTGCCCCAGCCAGCCCTTGGATGCACCCGCACTCACGGTGTTGTAGTACTCTGCAATGACCGTCGAGCGCTCAAAGTTGCCTTCACACCAGTCGACTTCAGCACTTTGGTAGGAAAATATGCTCGGCATCGTTGGGCCACCTTTGCAAAAGGGAGAGGAGTGGGTTAGTTTTGCACGTGGGCAAGGAGTGTGCTGCACAGCCAAAGGGAAAGTGGAAAAGCACACTCTGCCTGCCTGCCTCCTGCGCACATGCACACCCACGTTGCACCAAGTCTGCTCAAGCACCGCATCCTTACCCTGCTACAAAAGACGCATCCTCTTCCCAGCATGCATCATATTGCAGAATATTTCCTCCTCTCTCACCACGATGCAGGAGTGGCAAATCACCCTAGGAAATGTTCTCGAACTCCACAATCTCATCCATGGCATTAACATCTCTCATCAGAGGTTGTTGGCGCCACACGATGCTTCCCCATTTCAGCCCTGTCCCTGTCACAGTGTCTTCTCCCTTCTCTTCACTTTCTTTATGACTCAGGTCTTTCTGCCAAGAGGACTTCCCTGTACTTTGTAGGCTGTGAGCTACCTTCTGGGAGTGGACAACTCTACAGGGTTAATTGCTCATTGGCTCTGTTCTCCTTAGTTGTTTCTCAGCATCTTCCTGAGGGCTGGAGCTTGCTTTCTGCAAGCTCAGCCCTGGAGCACCAGCACAGACCCTGGGTATTACCGGAGTCCTGGGGGCACAGAGCAAAGGCACTGGGAGGTGTCTCTTCAGTGGCAGTGATTTCACTTTGAATGTGCTCCCATGCAATCTCTGTCCTGGTTTCCCAGTGAAAGGCATCAGAGCTTCACACCTTGAGTGGGCTCTCCACTGCCAGGTCCCCCAGCCTGGCCTCTGGTAGTGGCAGGAGCTGCAGTTACAGGTGGGAGGCTAAACAAAAAAATCTAACCTTTTGCTTGGTTTTCTTCCCCATGCTAAAGACTTTGCTATACTCAGTGTGAGCATCATTTCTCAGCTCTCTTTTATTCATTTGAAAAAGTAAAAGTTCTGATCAAGTTTCCTATTTGGCATATTTTGTTTCAGATCTTCGAGACTTTGGAGCTATTTTAGAAGCTGATAGATGGGTGCCAACCTTACAGGTGTCTGGAAGCACCATCCAAACCCTAGCAGATGGGTATTTGGTACACAAGAGCCACAGAAATTCCCTGGAGCTGAGCAGTGAAGTCCCTGGATGCAGTGTAGGACTAACTTGTCCAGCTGTCCTCTAACTCTGCAGAATGAGCAGGTACCAGTGTGACACCAACCACCTCAGTAACATCTCTGATCTCCCGAGGCACCGGTGAAAAACAGAGCTTTCTTTTCTTTGAAAATCCTTTCAGCTTTGAGTCTAACTCAGGGAGGGAAGTTTATCTTAAAACCACCCCTGAGGAGAAACAGTTAAGTCTCTATTTACACTGGTGTCAGCTGAGCAACACCACCAAGTTCAGCAGTTACTGTAGGTGTGCAGTGGTGTGAAGGTACCACAGCTTCCTCTGCGTCTCTTCCCAAGAAGTTCAAAGGCAGAAAACACAAGAATGTCACACAAATACAAACAAGCTCTTCTGTAACCTCCTGCTCCAACCAGATAAACTGACTTGTGGATAAACCTCCACTGTTCCTTTACAATTGCAGGTTAATGATGCCCTCTCTTTAATCCAGGCTGGCTGGTTCCCCAGAGCAGGTGAGATCACAGATACAGAAGAACAAAAAAAATGGCAGGCAGATTGGTTTGAGGTCTGAGTCTTCATGATCTTGGATTTCCATGTGCTCATTCACACCACAGTGACTCTTTCCTGATCCCTGGTGCTCTGCATTACGCTTTTACAGCGATGCAAGTGGTTGCGTAGGGTAAAAAAAGAATCAGACCCAAGATGGTAAACCCTAACTCCTAGCTGAACAGACGTCAGTTGAGAGATGGTGAGGGGTTGGAGAAGACACAAGACAGAAGAAGAAAAAGTGAACAGAAAAATCAAAAGAGCAATCAAAGCACCCAGTGGCTGCTGGCTTGCTGCTCGCTTCTCATCCCAGCCTGGCTTACCTGTGTTCTCTTGAGATGGACCAGCACTGCTTCCACACGGGGAGGCGAAGCGTTGACAGCTCCAAGGTTTCTAGCAAAGCTGGAGCAGTAACCTGCCCTGCTGCTGTAGCTCTGAAGGAGTGCCCACGGTGTGAGCTCACCAGGAGCAGCCGCCAGAAAATACCCTTGCTTGTCTCTAGGGAAAGCACTGGGATGAGACAAGAGCCATGCGCACCCTCCAGGCAAACCTTCCAGCGCCCTAAAGGGAACATATTGGCTGGAGGGTTTATATCTGTGCACCCAAATGGGCAGGGGCAGAGAGGGAGGGCAGAGAAGTGTGAGCTGGAAAGGTTGGAAGAGCGGGTAGAAATGCAGTCTGAAATCATCGGTGTGCCCCTAGGCAGGTTACCTGCGCATGCGTGCACACCCCAGTCCTAACCCTGTTTTTCCCAGGGGAGGGACTGGTCCACACAGCCTCCCTCACAGAGCTGGTTAAACCCCAATAAAACAGTTTTCAGCAAGAAGTGTGCAGCAAGGTGCTGTTGCCTTCTTTTCTCGGGTTTTGAATTTGAGCTGCTTTTCAACTTTTCCCCAACTACTGTTTTATTATCAAAAATAGTTTTATTTTCTCTAGCTAGTCTATTTTGTTATTTATTTGAAGAATGGGCTGAATAGGACACTTTCTGGGTGACTGTTTTGCAAACATTTCCCCCCTGAATCCTATTCAGGATGTCAAGAAAATGGGGAGCAATTAAACTTTTCCCCAAAATCAGCATCTTTTCCTCCATGTAGAGTTAGGAAAAGAGGAAATATGTTGCTTCCTTACACATAAAAAAGATTATTTGGTCAGTTCTTCCTGTTGGAGCTGGGGAGACACCACATTCAGCATCACAGGGCAGGGCCAGACCAAGATCCAAGGTGCCCCTGTCCCTGTCGAGGTGCTGCCTGAAGAGTAGGGATCGAACAGCAGCCCTGCTTTGCCCCGGGGACTGGCTGTTTGGGAAGCTTAGCCATTAATTTTGATAATTCTATGAAAAAGAGTGTACCTGGGAGACCTGCGCTGTGTGTCACCTCCTAAAGATGCCAGGGCTTACAAAAACTTTGCAAATCCACATGCGTTTTGAAATGAGAGGGTAATTAACCACTGAAGCAGCTTATATTACAACATGGTGGAGCCTCCGTTACGCGCAACTAAGTCAAGGCTGGGTGTCTTTCTAGGACAGATGATGCAGCTTGAAGCAGAAGATCAGAGGCAGTCCCCGACAAGCTGCTTCTACCCCCTGGATGGCTGCACTGCGGTGTCCACGTGGAGGAAGTCTGGGGTGAATTTGCTTCTTACTCACTTACAACTCCTGAAGGGACTGTGCGAGCGGGAGGCTGATCTCGCAGGTTGAAAGAAGGTGCTGAATTTGCCAGAGGATCTCAGTGAGAAGCAAGTGGTGACTTGCCCATCCCACTGCGCAGGGAGGCAGGTGAAGTACGGTGTCAGTCAGGGAAAATGTAGAGGTGGATGTGATAATAAGACGGATCGTTGCCCAAACACGTGATGCCTGGCCTAGATGAACATCTTTGAAAACAATGAGTTTTCCTACTCCAAAATCTCTGACATCCGTGGCATGAGCAAAGCGCCCAAGCATCCCTCATATATCCTGTGCCACACAATCAATAAATAACTGGGGAGGGTGTAATGAATCCACATCTGCCCTGATTCATCAATAAGTAGCTTTCAGGTCATAAAAAGAGGCTGATTTCCTGGTGAGTCCTCCTTCCCAGCTCCTCCTAATGTTTACATCCTCCTGCCTGTGGTCAGAAGGGCCTGGGATGCTGAGGTTGCTGACAAGGGAGTGGGCTGAGGAGATGTGGTGCCCAGGGAGCACAGGGGTGAAGCTTTCTGGGTCTCCTGTGAGAGCTACACAGAGAGACTCCCCTAAATCTCACTGTATTTGAGACTCCTTTCTCTCAAAGCTTCACCCAGAGTCCTCATCTCCTTGCTAAGACTTGCTGCCTCCCCTCCACCTTTCTTCTAACATGTGACATCTTGCCTCGCTCAGATGTGTCTCTTCTTTTTGTGGGGACCAGTGACAAGTGGTGTTCCTCAGGGGCTGGTACTGGGACCAGTGCTGTTTAATGATCTTTAAGGTCTCTTCCAACACAAACCATTCTATGATTCCATGATGTTGCACCAGGATCTGCAAGGAAAACTCAAGGATGAGGTTTGTTCCTCATCCTGTCTCCTTAGCTGTTCCCTTCCTGCTCCCTGGGGCTGATACCATCTTGCAAGACCCCACATCCCAGGCAATGTCCCAGGCTTTGTGATACGGGACATGCTTTAATCTGGAAAGCCTCATCCTGGCTCCTCTGCCTCTCTGTCATCCCTTGGGCAGGCAGCAGGGTCCCAGGGTGTTGCAGTGAGGCAGCTGAGAGCAGGCAGTGGAAGGGGCAGGGGCTTTCACAGGAGCTGAACCTGCAGCCTCAGGGCCCATCTGCAGGTGTTTTGTACCCGTGCACTCACAAGCCACGGTGAGGGAGCAGTTCTGCTGCTGGTTCCACCAAACCAGGGGAGTGGGGACTCTGGCAGGCAAGTCTGGGAGAATTCAGTTACTGAGCTGGAGGCTGGTTCTACCTGCCTTGTCCTACAGCACCTCAGATGGAGGCTTCCGCCTGAACTGCTGATGACGAGGGATTTCTTTTAAAAAGCCCATTTGGAGAAGCTGTGGCTCAGAGGCATGTGTCTTTATTTATTGCCTCGGCTGGTGTGGGGCTACGACTGTGGGCAGAGGGGCAATAACAAACAGCCAGGGCAGGGAGGGTCAGGTGGGAGCACTGGCATCCCACATCACCGCTGCTGTTTGCTCAGCAAGCGTGAGTCAGAGCCCTGGGGTGGAAGGAGATGGAATGACTTAGCTCCATTCTTACAACAAGGCAGTGGGTGAGTGGGAAGGGAATCCAGGCACTGGGGCTCACCAGCGCCCTGCTGCATCGCTCTGCCTGTGTCCACGAAGGCCCTGGAGCAGCCTGGACAGGCTGCAGCCCACTGCCAGCTCCTTTTGGTACATAGCTCGAGCTCCAGGGCTGCAATTTCATGCTTCCAGATATAAAAAAAACACAAACCCAAAACAGGCAGGTGACCTGGGAGCCTTGCTAACACCGAACAGTTAGATAATCCATGTCATTCATGGCTCCACAGGGCAGGAACCACGTCCTCTGCTTGGTTTGGAAACTGTTTAGCAAATCGCGGTCTGAAAGAAATAATAACAGCAGCAGGAGACATGCTAAAGCTGGATGTGCTTTACACAGCCAAATGAAAGCATTCGTCTCCATTTCTGCTGCATAGCCTACTGGGAGCAATGTACCTGTTCTTATTCACATCTGCAGAGCTGTAAATATCTGTGTTCCTTCAGCAGGTAGGGCAGGGGCTCCCGGCAACCAAAAAGCATCAGCAGCAATGGCAAAGACAGATTGCACCCCACGCGAGGTGTGGCTTTAAAGTCTCAAATGTCTGAAACACCTGCTCTTTACAACATCGTGACCCTGGTACTTGTGCAAGTCAGCCTCCAGAGGAGCACAGCACAAGCCTTGTCAGGCCCCAGAGGGTTGGTGTCAGGGTCCAAGAGAAATTCCCCACCAATCCATCATCATTGAGCAACCACCCAGGCACTCTATTATCTTTATTCCAGGCAGGACGCCATACCTGTTAACCCAATAGTCTTTGCCAATCTGACCACCCCGTGCTTGTTTTGAAATACAGACAGGTTTAAAACAAATGCCTTAATTGCTAATAGTAACAGCAATAACAGTAATAATTAAAGGAAGTTCTCCCAGTGCTGTCATCTGTCACATGCGCTTCCCAGTGCAGTTGTGTATACGCTGCAGAGGCCTTGGCTTGTATAACTCAGCAGGAGCTTCTGGATGCGCAGGGGCTAGGAGAGACCTTTCTCATTCTCCCTTTCTTCTAGATGAAAATAGAGGCTATCGAAACCAGGAGAGAGAAAAACCGCCTTGCTCTTGGCAGTGCTGTAACGGCACAACCAGGGCTCTCCCACTTAGGTGAGGGCCACGGGCACAGCGAGGGCTGCCTCAAGTCCTGGAAGCTTTCAGATTTAGTGCAGACAAAGCAGGGAGGCACCTCTTGCCAAAGCAAACCCCTGCATCTAGCAATTTTTCACCCTTTCTTATTTGCAGGAATCTTGGCTCCGAAGAGATGTGAAAATGGAAGGAGATGAAGAGAAAGTTCCTTTTGCTTGGCCTGAGCCTGCAGCTTTACATCACTGCTGGCAGAAGCTTGGCAGTGCTTTGCACCCAGGTAGTTGTGTTTATCTAACGCTGCAATCCTTTCTCCGAGTGGCGCAAAGCTTTGGCAGGAGACAGCAATGGTTTGTGCAAGTCCTGCAAGAGACTTAATAGCGGCGTCTGCACCAGGCCCTGGGAACCAGAGGCATCTCCATCCAGGGCTGTCTTGGAGTATCCAAGGGGGAGACACCCGGCCCCTCTTTACTCTGCTCCCCACGGGGCAGAAAGCAGGAGCTGCTGTCTCTGTTTCAGGAAGGGAGAAGCTTCATCTCAGTTCATGGTGAAGGTCAGAGTAAAGTCTGGGGAATTAGTGGCTTCACTAAAACTCCGCAAGTGCCGAAGAAGGCAGACCACAGGTTTGCCTCTGACCCTATCCCTGGCAGTATTGCTCTGTTGGAAGGAATCTAGGAAGGCAGGCAAGCAGGAAACAGTCCTGCTTCATCGTCTGGTGGTCAGTGACTTAATACTTCCTTAGCTGGAGGTCCTGGACCATCATCTTTAACCAGCCAGAACAGGCCAAACCTGCATATGTTTACCTCAAGTTTTAAAGGTTATTTTTTAAAGATGTATCCCGTGGCTATGAGGTCTAGTTTAATTAGGTGCTGGGTGGAAAAGTACCTCCTTTTGCCCATCTGCTGCCTGATGGCTGCATTGGGTGCCCTCCAGCTGGGTCACTTCTGGAGTGGGAAATCACGTGTTCTGTGCTCCTGTCCTCCAGGCCCCTTCACTGCATCTCCCTGCAACCTCCCCATCCCATCCTGGTCATTCCCAGTGCACATCCCTGTGCCTTGTCTAGTTTCCCATCTCTCTTCAAAGAAGCACGTCCCATCCCAGATGCTTTGAAACCTTTGCCAGCCTACAAAAATAAGGGGAGTCTAATATTTAACACAGTCTCTCTTTGTGCATTATGTTGAAAACAGAAATTTGTTTTAAGTGCCTCATGGGCAGACAAGAGGGATTGTTATAACAAGGACATGGTGACACTTATAAGTACCACTAGAAAAAACTCTTGGAAGAGTTTGTCATCTGAAATAGCAAGGTCTGAGGAGGGCACAAAAATGCCAGCAGCAACCACAGAGCAGATCTGGCAGGAGGGTGTGCAGGGGCTGTGTCCCACTCTCTTAATTCCTGGTTTGGTGCCTGGGCTCTGACACCATGAGGAAAACCCTCCTCATCCTCATGCAGTCACTGCCTGGCACAAACCTCCCTCTTATTTCTGAAAGCAGATGAGATGCCCTCATAGCAGAGAGCACCCCTTGTGATTCAAACTCTTCCCCAACAGATAACAAGCAATGCTTATGCCCCCCTGTGAGCTACTGAACAGCCTCTGCCTGTGTGCCTGTGCCCGGACAGTGGTCTGAGCCCAGCTGCCTGCACAATAGAACACGTTCATGTCAAGACCATGCCACTCCCCGGCAGATCCCATTCTTGGTGGCCTTAGCGCAGAGCTGGATGCGTTCCTGAGGATGGTTTCCTCTCTGCACACTCCATAGGAAGCTCCTGATGCTTTTTGCCAGCCTGTGCTGGTGCTGATCTGTTGGCAAGTGTGTGCCCTTCTGGTGGCTGGCCTCTGCTGACAGTCACCAAACATGGGCAATTGATGGGCCAAATTCTGGGAAAAAGCTGTCTGGGAACGTGCCTTTCATTGAACACCCATCCTTTCCCACACTGGCCCTCGCCAGCATGGACATTTCCTTTATTCTTTTAATAACTCCCTGCTTCTTGACTACATTGTTCACTTTTTTAATTTCCGGCTCTCCCTAGGAACACAGAGGGACTACAAACCATCTCCAAATAATAAAACCAACTAGTCCTGAGAGTTTGAGTCTGCAGGCGACTCTAAATCCGAAGGGCCCAAAACAACCCCAGGCTGGTGCAATTTGCTTGACATCCTGCTTGCACCAGGACGGAGTTTGGCTCCGAAGTAGCTCCGAGGTGCACAATTTGCCCCGCCAGCCTCCAGCCCTGTCTGGCCGCTCTGTCCCAGCTCCCAAAGCTTGCGAGGCATGTGAGGGGCCGACGCTGCACCGGGCTGTGACACGGCACCGAGGAAGGAGCCCCCTGGGCTCGCCGGTGCTTCGGGAAGGTGCAGAGCTGTTTCCCAAGCTCAGCCAGACCCCAAGCAGCACCCGCCTGCGAGGGTTTCTGCCCACACCCGTCGCAGGGAGGGTGAGAGGGTTGCACAACGGCCAGGGACAGAGGAGGCGGCTGCGCTGGGAACCCAGCCTCCAGGCTAGGTCCTTGCCTCTCTCCTCAGCGCAGCCCCGTTGTTGAGACTGGGAAACTGGGATGGGAACTGGGAGATGGAGCCATCCCACGCACAGTGTGCCTCTCCCCGTGGCACCTGTGATACTCTTTCCCAAAGAAAGGAATTTCCCAAATCCTGTTTTCACACCCTGAAATGTCACTGCAGACAGTGAGCAGAGGGCAGCGGCCCCCATGCTCCAGCATGGTGCAGGTGATGAGGAGGAGCTCCGGTGCATCCAGGGATGCTCCTATTGTGATGTTGCTCCTGCAAGTAACCAGATGTCTTGGTTTCAGCCGGGATAGCATTAATTTTCTTCTTAGTAGCTGGTGCAGTGCTTGTATTTGGTGTGAGAACAATGTTGCTAACACACTGATGTTTTTAATTGTTGCTAAGTAATGTTTATTTTATGTCAAGAACCTTTCAGTTTCTCAGGCCCTGCCAGTGAGGAGGCTGGAGGGGCACAAGACTTTGGGAGGGGGCACAGCCAGAGCAGCTGCCTTGAACTAGCCAAAGGGCTATTCCGTACCATGGGCCACCATGCCGAGGATATAAACGGGGGGGGGGTTGGTCAGGCCCTGTCGATCGCTGCTCGGGGGCTGGCTGGGCATCGGTCAGCGGGTGGTGAGCAACTGTACTGTGCATCACTTCTTTTCTCCATTCCCTTCGGATTTCATTCCCCGCCCCTTCTCCCTCCTTCCCATTATAATTGTTATAATAGATACTAGTGGGTTTATTTTTTTCCCAATTAAATTGTTCTTATCTCAACCCTCAAGTTTTACATTCCTTCCTGATTCTCCTCCTCATGCCTTGGGGTGGGGGCAGGGGGGAGTGAGCGAGTGGCTGCGTGGTACTTAGTTACCAACTGGGCTTAAAACAGAGTATTAGCAAAAATTTGCAAATTACAGGCAAGTGCAGCTCTGACACAGTGGCAGTGTGATAACAAACTGAGAAATCCTGATTTTTCCTACTAATTCACAGAAATTCTCCAGACTAGACAAATAGGTGGAGGGGCAGGATTTTTAAGCCTGGAAGCAGGAAGTTTTGCAGCATAGGAACTGGGAGGCAGCGAGGTGTGTAAGCCCAGGCCAGAGCAGGGAAAGACCTCAGGGTTCACCCGTTGGTGCCCACACTGTACAGCAGTGCCATGAGCTGTCTGACCTGATGCAGTGGCAGCACAGTCCAGGTGGCAGGAAAATGGAACAGGGACAGAACACGGTGTTAGTGATATTCCCAAGGAGGAGGTGGGTATTGTTTCAGTTGTGTATTTTTGAGGTATAAACCAAAAAGTCGTGTGGTTTGAGAATCCCACACACAGACTTCATGCCTGTTTGCTTGCATGTGTCATAAGTCCCTCTGGACTGAAGTGTCTACTGCAGCTCTGCCTGAGGAAGAGGGGTGTTTCACAGAATCACAGCACAGTCGGGGTGGGAAGGGACCGGCGGAGCCCACCCAGCCCAACCCCTGCTCCAGCAGGGTCCCCCAGCGCAGGCTGCACAGAGCCGCGTCCAGGCGGGTTGTGAATGTCCCCAGAGAAGGAGACGCCACAGCCTCTCCCGGCAGTGTCCCCCCCAGCAGACACAGCATTACTTCACCCTAACGTCAGGGGTGCATCCTGGGGCCTGAGGCACCTGAAGTCCATTTCCCAGCTGTTCTGCATGCCTTTTCTAAGTCTTTGGGACAGGTTTTCTCTGTGGTCTCTCTGGGTGTTGGCTCTTTTAGAGGGCATCCAAACCCCTGTGGCAGTGCAAAGCAGTAACAGCCATGATGATAGTTTCTGGCATTGTTGTTGCTTGGTCCAGCTAAATGGGGAGACATCACAGAGTTGGTAAAAACAGTAATTATCCACTATCCTCCTATTTTTTTACCAAGTATTGCAAATGGCCTGGGGGTTGTGGGGCAGCTTGGAGGTGGGGACAGTGCTCACCTGGCCGAAGGCGGCCCCATTTCCTCGCATCCCACCCCAGGCCCATCCCCGCTGCCTCTCCCCCTTCTCCCTGGGGCTGTAGCCAGACCCATTCCCATCCTGTGCTTCCAAGGCAGTGGCTGCAATGGAAATGATGCCGAGTGTATCTGCTGGGAGAAGCGGGTCTGAAGGGCACTGGCTCTCTGCAGGTGATGGTGGACAAATACCTTCTCTGCCACACAGCCCAGCTTCCCTATCAGCAAGGTCGAAGAGGGACCTTCGAGGTGCCTCCCGATCTGCTTTGAGATAAGAGCCAGGTGTTGTTATATGGTTACACTGCATAAAGATGCCAGTATCCACAGCTAATTACTGCAGGGCAAAGATAGTTACTGCAGAGCAGAAAGAACAAGCCATTCTGGACTGAGGAGTCCCTGAGCGGGCTAACAAACCCCGTATTCAGAGAGTCCGAAGGAACCTGCCTGGGTGTTAAACCAGGTACAGACCGTTGTGAGGTGAATTCCAGGGAGAATGGTTGGATTTTCTTTTTCAATCACTGACTGGCTGATAAAATATTAAGGTGCAAACTACACGGCTTGCAAGGCCCTTGCCATGCAGAAAGCTCAAGGGAGACAGGCCAATAGTCCTGCCGCACCGCAAAGATAATCACTAGTAAAGGAGAAACACTGCAAATATGAGAGAATCTGTCTTACGCTGAGGATGTACCACGCATGACCCGGTGTGCCAGCCCCACGCGTCTCTCTCTGCCTGGGTGCTATTCCCGTGCACTCTCAGGGCAGGGGCAAACCTACGTGCACCTTGTTCTGGAAGAGCCTCCTTCCCCTGCGGCTTTTTGGGAGCCCCCAGACAACACCTCCTGCGCCAGGCACTCCTGCCAGATGCCTGGAGGGAGGCTGGTGGCACCCAAAGCCTCGGGGCTCCGTCTTGTCTCAAAAAGGGACAAGCTGCCTGGTGGTTGTGCATCCTTTGGACAAGAGTGGCGGAGCCCAGGCGGGAGGCAGCGCCCAGATCAGGACCACTTTGCCCGGGGACTCCAGCCCCCTTCAGGCTCTCCTTCTGCAGAGATACTTGCTCCTGCTCCCAGTTCCCCCCCGCCGGGCTCCCCCCGGGACCCCCAGGCCGGGCGCTGCCCGCATGGCCGGGGCGATGCTGCCCTCTGCCGGCATCGACGGGCTCTGCAGCGGGGGCGCCGGCGGGGGGCTCGGGGCAGGCGGGACAGGGGGACAGGGGGGGCAGGAGGGCCGCGGGGGGGCAGCACATCAGGCCCTGCAAGTTTTAGATCCTCCATTGCCACCAGCGAAACAAACCAACCAAAATCACGGGAATTTCCTTCTAAAGGCTACCGAGGACCCTGTTACCCTCGGCCGCCTCCTCCTGGGGGGGCTGTTGGGGTGCACGTGGGCACTTGGGGTTTTGCTTTCCCCGTAGACGCCTTACCGGCCTGTACACCTTCAGGGAAATCGCCCAATCACAACCTCCAGCTATGGGAGATCACTGGACATCCCCAAACCGCTCTGAAAGTCTCTGGAGCAAGGCGCCTCGGTGGGCCAGGGGCCCAGTGCTCTTGGGGGCTTCTGCAGCTCCTGCCCCCCCAGGAGAAGCTGTTGCAGCTGATTTGGTAGAGCCATCGCTCTCCTGCTACTGCATCCCAGTATGTCCCAGCAGGACTGGCTGCTGGGGATCTACAGCCACCAGATCTGGGGGAATCTTGTTCCTGTTTCAAGGACAGGAGAGTGACGGAAGGTCCCTGTGGCACAGACAGCAGCAACCAGCAGGAACCTCTTTGTAGAGGATCCACTCCCGAGTGGCTCGGAGTGAAGCATTTAAAGCAGTGCGAAACGCCAGCAGATAATGCTGTGTTGTATAATGGACAGATAATACGTTATTCCAAGCATCTGCGCTCCAGCTGAAAAGCTCCAGACCTGAATTTCAACCCATGTCAGCGTTTACAGCCCAGCCTTCCAGTTGCTGTCACTTGCCTAGTAAATTACCGGCTTCGTGTTAATCTGCCCAAAGACAGAAAATCGAGATCAGTTGAAATGCATCTACCAGACATCAAATACCAGACGCAGCTTTAAAATCAATTCGGTGAAATCAGAGCAGGGTTTTTGTCTTTTAAGCCAAACATAAAGCCCAGCTCCCGAGGGAGCCCGGCCCACGGGAGGGGAGATAAAGCCACCCTGGGACTAGCGAGGGACACACACCATTGTTTGCTACAAAGAGCAGGAAACGAGCCTGCAAGAGGACATGAAAGAGACCTTAAAACAAATGCAGAGCAGCGAGGGGGGACCGCGCCGCTCATCCCCCTGCTGTTCTGCGCTGGGGCTGCCTGCTGCTGCTGCTGCTGCTGCTGCTGCTCTGCCCGGGGGCTGCTTGCTGGAGCCGCTGCTGCTGCTGCAGCCGGCGGGGGGGGCTCGGAGGGGGCAAGTCCGGAGACCCCCCGGCTGCCGGGACCTGCTTCCCCCCCCCCAGCAGGTCCAGGGGAAGCCGAGAAGGGCCAGACAAGCCTGTGTTCACCCTGCAGAGGGTCCTGGTTATGGCTGGACTCGATGGTCCTATAGGTGTTTTCCATCCTAATGGATCCTGTGATCCTATGACCCACTTGCTGCGTCACCCGTGGGGATGCCAGGCTCGTCCCAGCGGGGGCTGCTCTGTCCCCAGTGCACCCGCACACGCCTGGTCCCCCATGGCTTGTGCCCACCTCCGCGCAGCCTTGGCACTGGGGGTTTCGGGGGGAGCACCTTAGGGGCACACCGAGGAGAGGGGGGGCTCCTTAGGGCACACCGAGGGGTGGGGGGAGCTCCTTAGGGAACACTGAGGGGTGGGGGGAGCTCCCGGGGGGGGGGGGGGAGCGGCTTCTTAGGGCACATAGAGGAGAGGGGGGGCTCCTTAGGGCACACCGGGGGGGGGGGGCCTCCTTAGGGCACACCGGGGGGGGGGGGGGGTTGTGCCCCATGGACTGCTTGCCAGTTCCCTCTGGAGCACCGGGAGCTCCCTGGCACGCAGCTGGGCTGGTGGAGCTGAGCTGTGGGTGGACAGGGAGCAGGGCAGGTCGCGAAGATGCAGAAAATGCTCCAGCGTCCAAGGCAGTTTTTCTTTATGTTTAGCCCCTCTGGCACTTAAACCCCTCTGCTGAAGGACACGGACACCGTTGCGTTTGCTGTTCCTCCTAAAGCCCCCGCTGGAGCCAGCTGGCAGAGGTTGCCTGCAGCGTGCCAGGAAGCCATTTCCTCCATCCCAGGGAAGCCAGCAGCTGCCAGAGGGGACAGTCGGGGACTCTGAGGCTGGTCCTGCGAGCCCTCGTGTTCCTGTTTACTCGGAGCCTTGGTCCTTGATCGCAGGGATTTCTCTGGGTATTTTTTAAGATCATTTCTAACAAAGTCATTGGCAGCAGTGCCCACATCCTGCAGGAATCCTCCTCCTCCTGCGCAGGGTCCCTGGGAGCTGTGGCATCATGTCAGCGGAGGACCCTCCTGAGCACCGTTGCAGCGAGTCCCACCAGCTCCATTGCACCGTTAAATGCAGCTGGGGTCGATGGCCTGCTGGGGCTGATGTCACTACTGGGGTCAATGGCGCTGCTGGGGCCAATGGCACCACTGGGGTCGATGGCGCCGCTGGGGCCGATGGTGCCACTGGGGTCAATGGTGCCGCTGGGGTCGATGGCACCACTGAAGCCGATGTCACCACTGGGGCTGATGGTGCCACTGGGGTTGATGGTGTCGCTGGGGCTGATGGTGCCACTGAGGCCAAGGTCACTACTGGGGCTGATGGCACCCCTGGGGCCGATGTCACCACTGGGGCTGATGTCACTGCTGGGGCCGATATCACCGCTGGGGCCCAGCGTGCCTGCAGCCGTGATCCTGGCAGGCTGTGGATGCCCTGCTTACCCTCGCCTGGCCCGGCACATGGCAGCAACATTCCCAGCTCCCCAGCTCTGCACCTGGAGCGCAGCCCTGCCCGGAAGACGAGGGGAGGGAAAAGCACCAGGGCAGCCTTCACAGCGCCGGGGCTTCCCACGGCTCTCCTGGTCACCCTGAGTGCGCCCAGCACCCCGATGGCAACAGCAGCACGGTGGGCAGGAGAAGCCTCAGCAGCGGCACAAGGAGCCTGGCATGTGGATGGGAACGTGGGGCTGGGGGTGGGAATGCGGGGCTGGGGCTGGGAACATGGTGCTGAGGATGGGAACGTGGTGCTGGGGATGGGAACGTGGTGCTGGGGATGGGAATGTGGGGCTGGAGGTGGGAATGTGGGGCTGGTGATAGGAACATGGCGCTGGAGGTGGGAATGTGGGGCTGGCGGTGGGGATGTGGTGCCAGGGGTGTCTGGGAATGGGAACGTGGTGCCGGGACAGTCATGCCGGGACGGGAACGTGGCGCCCGGGAAGGGACCCGCGGCGCTGGGGGCGGGAACCCGGCGCTCAGGACCGGGACCGGGACCGGTGTCCCGGGGCGGGGCCTTACCGGGGCGGCGCGGGGCCGGCGGGGGGCGCTGCCGGGCGGGGGCGCTGTGTGCGCGTGGCTGGGCGCTGCCGGCAGGGGGCGCGGCGCGCGCCGCCTTTGTTGCCGTTGGCGCCTTCCCGGGCGCGGGCGGCGGCGGCGCGCGCGGGCGCGGGCGGGAGGCGGCGGGCGCGGGGCGGGGCGGCGGGAGCGGCGCGGCGCGGGGAGCTCGGGGCGGCGCGGCGGGCTCGGGGGCTCGGGGCGGCGGGAGGATGGAGATGAAGAAGCGGCTGACGCTGGAGCTGCGCAACAAGAAACCGAGCGAGGTAACGCTGCCGGGGAGCGCGTGGCGCGGGCGGGGGACCGGGCCGGCACGTGCTGCGGGGGGTCAACGGGAAGGGGGGGGGGGCGGCCCCGCGGGCGGGGGGGTCCTGCACGGTGAGGGGGAGGGTTTGGGGTGGGCGGGGTGCGGCGCGCGGCGGCGGGGACACCCCCCCACCCCCTCCCGTACCCCCCCTCCCCCTCCCGTACCCCCCCTCCCCGGCATGGCGGCGCGCACGTGCGCGGCGGGGCCCGGCCCGAGGCGGCGGCGACCGGTCGCGGCCCGTCCGGTCCCGCAGCGGGGGGCGGTGGGGGGGGAGGGCGGCCGGGCTGGGCCGGGCCGCGCCGTGCCGGTTCCCGCCGCGCCGGAGCCGCCTGGCCTGGCCGGTGCGGCCCCGCGGAGCCATGGCGGCTCGGCCATGTTAGCGGCCGCCTGGGCCTGCCCCGGCCCGCCCCGCCGGGGCTCGGGCTCCCCGCTGGGGCCTGGCCAGGCCCGGCGCTCGCTCCAGGGGCCGCCTGTCAGCGCCGGTGCGCGGCCCGAGCGGGGCCTCCCGGGCCGGAGCTGGGTGCCGGGCCGCGGGGGCGCCGAGCCCCCCGGGGCCGCCTCAGCCGCCCGCTCCCCTCAGCGCAGCCCTAGGCCGGGCCGGGGGCTTCGCACCTTCCCCGGGCGCTGCGCCGCGGCCCTCGGCCCGGCTCGGCCCTTACCTGGGCCGCCCTGCAGGGAGGCGGCTGGCGGCTGTCACTCGCTTCGGGGACAGGCCGCTGTGGCGTGGCAGCGCCGGGCCTTAGGAAAAATGGGTTGTGAGAGGAGCTTTTGGTAGAGATCAAAGGTGCTTCGTGGACGGCCAAGGGGGTTGCAGGCTGAGAACGCCCCGAGGAGCCCAGGGGTCCCCCCGAGGACTTGGTTTGACACCAGGACCTGGAGCGAGTCGGGTCACGGCCCTGTGCCCCGGGACCAACGGCGGCTGCGAGACGCTGTCCCGGCTGCTCGTCCTGCTGGAGCCGGGGCAGGGATCTGCTCCAGCTTCGGGCTGCCTCAGCCAGGTCGGTTCATAACCTGGCACCGTTCTGGCCTCTGTGCCCACCGCGGCGGAGCGCCGGCCCCGGCCACCTTTACGCCTGCCGTGGTCGGTTCAGCTGGAGGCTTGTCTGGGGCGCTGAGAGCAAAGCGAGCTCGGCCACGGAACTCCTGGCCCAGCCTGTTTGCTGCTCAACTCAGAGCTCTGACCAGCGATGCCGCTTCTGGAGTTTTAAGCGTTAACTCGTTCGGAGCTTGTGCTGCAAAGACAGCATGGCAGCCCTGAAACTCTGCTGCCAGTAAGGCGAAGTGATTTTAGAACGACTTCCTAATAGTTGGCTGATCTGAGCGAGAGAGGTAAAACGGGAGTGCTGCGAAGGAGGAATTTGGAGAGCATCACAAGCCTTCTGGCCAAGGCTGATTTTTGCATCTTGCTGTGAAGAATGTGCGGGGTAAAAGCAAGTTTTGGAAGTGGCCTGTGAGAGCTGGGGCTTGAGTACTCCCTGCGCTTTGGGGGAGAGGAGGATGCCAGGTACATTCACTCTCCAGATGTTTAACGGGGAGCAGTTCTGTGCTGGTGCTTTGTGGTCCTGATGCCACAGAGGGGTTGATTTCTGTGCTGAATTACCAGGTAGCGATGGCTTCTGTGCGTGTAGTGTGTGCTGGGCGAAATACTAGATGCCATCAGTGGTCCTGAATCAGGAGGAGCCTGAGGCTCTCATCTGCTTAAGAGACCTGCCTAGGCAGATGTGTCACCTCTGCATGGAGGCTGTCACAGGGAAACGAATCCTCTGGAGGCAGGTTTTCCAGCACCCTGGTGGCGAGGGGGGAAAAGTTGAACAGGACAAAACCAGATGACCTTGTTCAGTCTCTTGTTAGTGAAGCCTGAAGCGTGACTGAAAGCTTTTTGATGCCTTGTGCATGAAACATTTTGATGCAACCTCATGGTTTGACCTCTTGATGCATCTCAGTGGAGAAGGTGGACCTTGGTTGGAGCCACAGGGGGTGGGCTGGTGCAGCGGTCGCACATTGCATGGCTCGTGCTTAAAGGGTGAAATCTTAACCGCCATGAGGGATTCTCACCTTGTGCCCTCACAAAAGTTACTTGGCTTTAAGATCTTGCGTGTCCCTTTGTGTGAGTAAGGAGGACCTTCAGACACACCTGCTGCTTTGAAGTGTCAGTCGCTCTGCCTGATGTCAGCTTGATGGACTCGAGGTGAGACTTAGTTGGGTGTGATGACAACTGCTGGGTGTCCTTGTTGGCAGGTGAAGGAGCTGGTTCTTGATAACTGCCGTTCAGACGATGGGAAGATTGTTGGTCTCTCTTCAGATTTCGAGAACCTGGAGTTCCTCAGCATGATCAACATCAACTTGCTGTCTGTCTCCAATCTCCCCAAACTCAACAAACTTCGGAAGGTGAGTCAGACCTGTGGTCCCATCTCCAGCAGTCCTTGCTCTGAGCCTTCTGCTGCCCTGTCCCTTGTGACATTTGTTTTTATTGTATTTGCCATAAAAAGGCCATTTGATTTTGTTTTTTCCTCTGTAGCCAACAATCTGAGCAAGTGAGAGAGGTTGTTTTTTAGCAAGCAACAAAATGCTTTTGAGCTTATTGTATGTTCATTGTCCTTTCTCTCTTGCTTTTGCTGTTGTGCTACTGTCAGAAGCTGCAGTAACATCGTAAATATTTTGGATTTTAGAGCATGTACCCCTGTGTCCTGCAGTACAGAGATGGCTGGGAGTGCTGCATTACCATGGGAAGGGGGTTTCAAGTGAAAACTTGGAACTGCTGCTGTATGGTGTGGTCTAACGAACAGGGTCTGGAATGTGGGTGCTTGTTGTATTCCGGTTCTCTGGGCAGTTTTATTCCCCATGTCGTGAGCTGAAACGCATTGTGACCGTGTGATATTCCCTCCTGGCAGCTGGAGCTGAGTGATAACAGGATTTCTGGTGGCCTTGAAGTTCTAGCAGAGAGAACTCCTAACCTGACACACTTGCATCTAAGCGGCAACAAGATCAAAGACATCAATACCCTGGAGCCCTTGGTGAGTGGAAGGCTGTGCTGGAGTCTAAGGGATGACGTTGTTTCCTTTGGGGAGTGTGTCTGTGCAGCAGAAGTCCAACGTCTTGGTAACTGTTCCAACAGCACTTCGTGGTTCTGATGGGAACAGATGAGTGGGTCCAATTTGAGGCTGGGCTAATAGTTATTGGCTCCTCTGTCTGGAAAACCAGCAGCCAGTTGCTAAAAGAAGCATGAAATTGGGCTGGATGAGTAAAACTGTGGATGCAGTGCTCAGTGTCCATCTGAGAAAGGACCGTTAATGGGTCGGATGCAGTTTGAGGTAGGTGGCACCTGGGGTGTCATGGAGATGAGTTGCTTGGACACCAGTGAGGGTGTCCATCATGTCAGTCCAAAGGCGCTGTTGTGCTGGTTGGGACTCTCTCGCCCTGGTTGCTGTCACAGCATGCATTGCAGGGGGTTCCCGTTGCATCTGAACTGCCCCAAAGAAGGCTCTTGCCTTGTAATCCTGACTCTGTAGCTGAAAGGTCTGGTCTGGGGCATTTGCCTCACTCATTAGCTGTTTCCTTTGGTCCTTCCATCCCCTCCAGAAAGAGCCTGAAAGTGTTTTCCTCCTCCTTCGCTTGACCTGGTGCACAGTGTGATGGCCTGAGCGGGAGAGCTGCTGTGGCCATGCCGAGAGGCACGTGGGCACAGTCTGCGGGTCTCCCTGTGTTGCGCTGTTGGGTGTTTTGCCCGACGTTTTGGGCAGGATGAGCCTGGCTCAGTGATTTTTTCCTGCTGGGGGAGCTGGGCTTTCTGTGCTTGTTGCCTGCCCTGTTCAGAAGGGAGTAAGGTTTGCAAATGGTTTCATAGGAGCTGGCTCTGCGGAGGGGAAACTAGGACGGAGGAGCTGAAAAGAAATGGTTGCCCACAGTTAGCAAGAGCAGTAACTTCTTGCCATGTGAGGAGCACATGGCGCAAATAATGCATGCAAAGACACTTCTGTACTAGATCTGGGTAGCAACCCAGCTGTCTTCTGATGGCTGCCTGATCTTCAAACGGTGTCAGCTTGTAAATAACCTAGTGACTTGATCTTTGCAGAAAAAGTTGCCGAACCTCCATAGTCTGGACCTCTTCAACTGTGAGGTGACAATGCTCATCAACTACCGGGAGAGCGTGTTCACCCTTCTGCCCCAGCTCACCTACCTAGATGGGTTTGATGCTGATGACCAGGAAGCACCAGACTCAGACCCTGAGGCAGACGGGGATGGACTGGAGGATGAGTATGAGAACGGGGAAGGTGAGGATTTTCTCCTCTTCATTTTCTTCCTGGGGAGCAACCCCTTTTACCCTTCTGCGTGGTCATGCTTCTAAATAAATGACAATTATAACTTGCTGCTGCAGTAGGAGCTGTGTGGGTAACCCCGCTCCCTCCTTTGGCAGGCTCTGTAAGAAAGGAGACTTGCTGCAGGCTGACGGGGCTTGTTGCAGGCGCTCCTTGTGCGTGCTTGTTCTGTGGGGTTTCCTGCCCTGCTCATGTAGTGAGTATTCGGGAACCGTAACGCTTACCTGCCTCTCCTTTTGGTAGAAGGTGAGGAAGAGGATGATGACGATGAGGAAGATGATTTGGATGAAGAAGTCATTGATGATGAAGAAGATGAAGATGATGATCTGGAAGGTGAAGAGGAGGAGGACGGAGTAGATGATGAGGTGAGGCTTTCTGTCATCGGTATAAGCCTGCAGCACCACGTTGCTGTGTTTGGTGCTGCGTTTGTCCTTTAATCCGGTGACCCATCTGGCCAGGTGTCACAGATGCGCCTCTGTGGGCAGATCTGAGGCGTGCTGCCCTGCGCTCTGCCTTTTTCCCCTACACCTTGTGACTCGTGGCCCACAAGTGTTTGCCAGTTCACACTTGTTTATTGCTCAGCCTGGTACTTCTGTGGCTTCAAGTGCTACAGCTGTACAGCCCCCTTCGTAGGGGTGCGAGAAGCTGTTCAGGAACTGCCGGCTCCTCCCCACTCAGCTTGTATCTGCTGTCCTGAGGCTAGAGTAGGGCAGGAGCAGAGGTGAAGGGAGATGTTGCTGTAGAATTACACCTTGCCCATGGGATTGCGGTTCTTGCAACAAAGAATCTTGTTTTGACTCCAGGAAGAAGATGAGGAGGAAGATGGTGAGGACGATGAAGAAGATGAAGCTGATGACGGTGAGTTGAGTCCTGACAAACTTAAGTGCTTGCAAAGCTGTCTCAACAGTCACTCTCAGCTTTTGTAGAGCTTCCCAGGCTTCAGTGCAGTGCTGTTGTTGCCTGCAGCTTTTCCCTGATGGGAAGTGCAGTGTTTCTGCCTGCCGGCAGTGCTGAAGCTGTTGCTTATGCCTGAGCTGACTATTGAATAGTCACAGGGTTATAACCAAAGGGTCACGCAGTGGTGATGGGGAAACAGGTTTCAGCATCTCCTAATACCAACCAAGCTGGGTAAGTGCCAGATACTAATGAAGCAGACTACTTAGAAAACCAGGTCTAAGTAGCTTGAACCGATAGTCCGTGCAGGAGCAGGGCTTGTGTCACAGAAGCTCATGGTAGCAGCCTGCAAGAGAAGATGCTCTTGGAGACACGTTCCTCTCCTCTCAGCTGTAGAGGGGAGGGTAGACCCGAGCTGCTTGACTTGAGTCCAGACTCCTCTGGTTATAACAAACTATAAAGACCTGAGTAAATGTTGGCAGAATATAGCAGCTGGTGTGACTTCGAATGGTTTCGTATGAGCTTGGTTAGAAGTGACTGAATTCTGCAGATGCTATGTTTTTGGGGTGCTCAACAAAAAGAGCCCATTTTTAAGCAGCTGTTGAAATGTGGGATGCTTGGAGGGCAGAGAAAATAGTTAATGTCTCATGCTAGTCTAGGCTTTTCTGGGTGCCATGAGAAACTGGGCAGGGTGGATCTCGGCTTTGTAATGGTGCCAGTCTAGTCTGTGCTTGTTCACCAGCAAGCTGTGGCTGACGCGGCTTGAAGCCACAGTTCAAATGCTGTTCCGCAAGACTGAACAGAACTTCACGCTTCACCTCTTTTTGCAGACCTTCCACGAGGGGAAAAGAGAAAACGAAATCTAGAGGATGAAGGAGAGGAAGATCCAGAAGACGAAGAGGACGATGAGGATGACTGATCCGAGCGAGCCAATCAGTTTTACAGACTATGACTGTGCTTGTCTTAACCTCCCCGTTGTGTCTATGTGAGACTGTAAATCCCTGTCTCCCACTCCTCCCCCCTTTGTATGGCTGCAGCGTCCACAATATATTTTTTTAAGATGTAGAATACTGTAGGCATTCAGGGGAATCTTCCATACAAGGCTCACTTTCTCACAAGTATCTCATGACCAAAGGCTTTTCTCCGTTCTGTGGTTTGTGCAGCAGTTTGCAAA